>NC_042986.1:39376956-39696003 GCF_901001165.1 Salmo trutta | reverse complement strand
AATGGTAATATCCTCTGAAACAGCAGACGAATCAGTTAATGTAAGTATTTTACCTATCATGAGCTGGGGGACTTGGTCCAAAAGCAGAGTTCTTGAGTTTCTTCGCTCACACAATAAGTTTTTACTTGTTCAAAATACATCCCTTATGAACTGACATTGCAGTGCCGTGACCCGGATTCGAACCAGGGTTTCTACGGCCACAACGCAGGGTACTAACCACTATACGATCACGGCTGGCTGCAAGAGCAGCCTTATAGAGCCTACTTATTCTGTGAAAGTGACGTGTACAACCTGGCGAAACTCTTTTCATTTGGGTCTCGATAACGAATAAAGTGAAGAAGCAGATGCGCTTTTGACAGTCGGTACGTTTTAACTCATTCAAAAAGTGCCCTTTTTCCGTGACATTGGAATATCTCAATTGCATCCTCCTCACATCTTCTCTTCTCTCGACTCTCCTAATTCTCTAAACCCATTGGTGAGAAAAGCAGAGTGCCCTCCCCTCTGACCTTCTCCACCAATGTGTACAATAAAATGCTTGAAAAGGTACTGCTGAGATTTGAACTCAGGATCTCCTGTTTACTAGACAGGCACTTTAACCAACTAAGCCACAGCACCCATTGATTTGATGTATGTTACGTAACTAACACCCACACCGATGTGAATCAAACCAGTCTCATTCATTTAACCCATTTCTCTGTCTGGCAAAATCACGTCACAAAACAGATGTCATTTACTAATATTGGAATCGATATGGACACCTTCAATTGTCTAGCAACAGGGTTTGTTAAGCTATGTTTTGGGAACCAAAGAGGGCCTGAGCATGTGAGAGGTGGGTAGCGAGATATCAGTAAATATTTGTAATCACATACTATTTATTTTTAATAATGGTCATTCGAGGACAGTACATTTTACATTTGGGTTTCGAGATGAATAAACTCAAGAACCTCTGACATGGATTCTTAACCTATGGTTTGGGACCCAAAGCGGTTATTAACATGTGATCGGTGGGTCGCGAGATATGAGTAAACATTCAGAATCATACACTATTTCTTTAGAATTTCGGTTGTTCGATGACACTACATTTCACATTTGGCTCTCGAGCTTAAAAATGGTAAAGTCCTCTGAAACAGCAGACGAATCAGTTAATGTAAGTATTTTACCTATCATGAGCTGGGGGACTTGGTCCAAAAGCAGAGTTCTTGAGGTTCTTCGCTCACACAATAAGTTTTTACTTGTTCAAAATACAACCCTTTTGAACTGACATTGCAGTGCCGTGACCCGGATTCAAACCGGAGTTTCTACGGCCACAACGCAGGGTACTAACCACTATACGATCACGGCTGGCTGCAAGAGCAGCCTTATAGAGCCTACTTATTCTGTGAAAGTGACGTGTACAACCTGGCGAAACTCTTTTCATTTGGGTCTCGATAACGAATAAAGTGAAGAAGCAGATGCGCTTTTGACAGTCGGTACGTTTTAACTCATTCAAAAAGTGCCCTTTTTCCGTGACATTGGAATATCTCAATTGCATCCTCCTCACATCTTCTCTTCTCTCGACTCTCCTAATTCTCTAAACCCATTGGTGAGAAAAGCAGAGTGCCCTCCCCTCTGACCTTCTCCACCAATGTGTACAATAAAATGCTTGAAAAGGTACTGCTGAGATTTGAACTCAGGATCTCCTGTTTACTAGACAGGCACTTTAACCAACTAAGCCACAGCACCCATTGATTTGATGTATGTTGCGTAACTAACACCCACACCGATGTGAATCAAACCAGTCTCATTCATTTAACCCATTTCTCTGTCTGGCAAAATCACGTCACAAAACAGATGTCATTTACTAATATTGGAATCGATATGGACACCTTCAATTGTCTAGCAACAGGGTTTGTTAAGCTATGTTTTGGGAACCAAAGAGGGCCTGAGCATGTGAGAGGTGGGTAGCGAGATATCAGTAAATATTTGTAATCACATACTATTTATTTTTAATTATGGTCATTCGAGGACAGTACATTTTACATTTGGGTTTCGAGATGAATAAACTCAAGAACCTCTGACATGGATTCTTAACCTATGGTTTGGGACCCAAAGCGGTTATTAACATGTGATCGGTGGGTCGCGAGATATGAGTAAACATTCAGAATCATACACTATTTCTTTAGAATTTTGGTTGTTCGATGACACTACATTTCCCATTTGGCTCTCGAGCTTAAAAATGGTAATATCCTCTGAAACAGCAGACGAATCAGTTAATGTAAGTATTTTACCTATCATGAGCTGGGGGACTTGGTCCAAAAGCAGAGTTCTTGAGTTTCTTCGCTCACACAATAAGTTTTTACTTGTTCAAAATACAACCCTTATGAACTGACATTGCAGTGCCGTGACCCGGATTCGAACCAGGGTTTCTACGGCCACAACGCAGGGTACTAACCACTATACAATCACAGCTGGCTGCAAGAGCAGCCTTATAGAGCCTACTTATTCTGTGAAAGTGACGTGTACAACCTGGCGAAACTCTTTTCATTTGGGTCTCGATAACGAATAAAGTGAAGAAGCAGTTGCGCTTTTGACAGTCGGTACGTTTTAACTCATTCAAAAAGTGCCCTTTTTCCGTGACATTGGAATATCTCAATTGCATCCTCCTCACATCTTCTCTTCTCTCGACTCTCCTAATTCTCTAAACCCATTGGTGAGAAAAGCAGAGTGCCCTCCCCTCTGACCTTCTCCACCAATGTGTACAATAAAATGCTTGAAAAGGTACTGCTGAGATTTGAACTCAGGATCTCCTGTTTACTAGACAGGCACTTTAACCAACTAAGCCACAGCACCCATTGATTTGATGTATGTTGCGTAACTAACACCCACACCGATGTGAATCAAACCAGTCTCATTCATTTAACCCATTTCTCTGTCTGGCAAAATCACGTCACAAAACAGATGTCATTTACTAATATTGGAATCGATATGGACACCTTCAATTGTCTAGCAACAGGGTTTGTTAAGCTATGTTTTGGGAACCAAAGAGGGCCTGAGCATGTGAGAGGTGGGTAGCGAGATATCAGTAAATATTTGTAATCACATACTATTTATTTTTAATAATGGTCATTCGAGGACAGTACATTTTACATTTGGGTTTCGAGATGAATAAACTCAAGAACCTCTGACATTTATTCTTAACCTATGGTTTGGGACCCAAAGCGGTTATTAACATGTGATCGGTGGGTCGCGAGATATGAGTAAACATTCAGAATCATACACTATTTCTTTAGAATTTTGGTTGTTCGATGACACTACATTTCCCATTTGGCTCTCGAGCTTAAAAATGGTAAAATCCTCTGAAACAGCAGACGAATCAGTTAATGTAAGTATTTTACCTATCATGAGCTGGGGGACTTTGTCCAAAAGCAGAGTTCTTGAGTTTCTTCGCTCACACAATAAGTTTTTACTTGTTCAAAATACAACCCTTTTGAACTGACATTGCAGTGCCGTGACCCGGATTCAAACCAGAGATTCTGCAGCCACAACGCAGGGTACTAACCACTATACGATCACGGCTGGCTGCAAGAGCAGCCTTATAGAGCCTACTTATTCTGTGAAAGTGACGTGTACAACCTGGCGAAACTCTTTTCATTTGGGTCTCGATAACGAATAAAGTGAAGAAGCAGATGCGCTTTTGACAGTCGGTACGTTTTAACTCATTCAAAAAGTGCCCTTTTTCCGTGACATTGGAATATCTCAATTGCATCCTCCTCACGTCTTCTCTTCTCTCGACTTGCCTAATTCTCTAAACCCATTGGTGAGAAAAGCAGAGTGCCCTCCCCTCTGACCTTCTCCACCAATGTGTACAATAAAATGCTTGAAAAGGTACTGCTGAGATTTGAACTCAGGATCTCCTGTTTACTAGACAGGCACTTTAACCAACTAAGCCACAGCACCCATTGACTCAATGTATGTTGCGTAACTAACACCCACACCGATGTGAATCAAACCAGTCTCATTCATTTAACCCATTTCTCTGTCTGGCAAAATCACGTCACAAAACAGATGTCATTTACTAATATTGGAATCGATATGGACACCTTCAATTGTCTAGCAACAGGGTTTGTTAAGCTATGTTTTGGGAACCGAAGAGGGCCTGAGCATGTGAGAGGTGGGTAGCGAGATATCAGTAAATATTTGTAATCACATACTATTTATTTTTAATTATGGTCATTCGAGGACAGTACATTTTACATTTGGGTTTCGAGATGAATAAACTCAAGAACCTCTGACATGGATTCTTAACCTATGGTTTGGGACCCAAAGCGGTTATTAACATGTGATCGGTGGGTCGCGAGATATGAGTAAACATTCAGAATCATACACTATTTCTTTAGAATTACGGTTGTTCGATGACACTACATTTCCCATTTGGCTCTCTAGCTTAAAAATGGTAAAATCCTCTGAAACAGCAGACGAATCAGTTAATGTAAGTATTTTACCTATCATGAGCTGGGGGACTTGGTCCAAAAGCAGAGTTCTTGAGGTTCTTCGCTCACACAATAAGTTTTTACTTGTTCAAAATACAACCCTTTTGAACTGACATTGCAGTGCCGTGACCCGGATTCAACCGGAGATTTCTACGGCCACAACGCAGGATACTAACCACTATACGATCACGGCTGGCTGCAAGAGCAGCCTTATAGAGCCTACTTATTCTGTGAAAGTGACGTGTACAACCTGGCGAAACTCTTTTCATTTGGGTCTCGATAACGAATAAAGTGAAGAAGCAGATTGCGCTTTTGACAGTCGGTACGTTTTAACTCATTCAAAAAGTGCCCTTTTTCCGTGACATTGGAATATCTCAATTGCATCCTCCTCACGTCTTCTCTTCTCTCGACTTGCCTAATTCTCTAAACCCATTGGTGAGAAAAGCAGAGTGCCCTCCCCTCTGACCTTCTCCACCAATGTGTACAATAAAATGCTTGAAAAGGTACTGCTGAGATTTGAACTCAGGATCTCCTGTTTACTAGACAGGCACTTTAACCAACTAAGCCACAGCACCCATTGATTTGATGTATGTTGCGTAACTAACACCCACACCGATGTGAATCAAACCAGTCTCATTCATTTAACCCATTTCTCTGTCTGGCAAAATCACGTCACAAAACAGATGTCATTTACTAATATTGGAATCGATATGGACACCTTCAATTGTCTAGCAACAGGGTTTGTTAAGCTATGTTTTGGGAACCAAAGAGGGCCTGAGCATGTGAGAGGTGGGTAGCGAGATATCAGTAAATATTTGTAATCACATACTATTTATTTTTAATTATGGTCATTCGAGGACAGTACATTTTACATTTGGGTTTCGAGATGAATAAACTCAAGAACCTCTGACATTTATTCTTAACCTATGGTTTGGGACCCAAAGCGGTTATTAACATGTGATCGGTGGGTCGCGAGATATGAGTAAACATTCAGAATCATACACTATTTCTTTAGAATATCGGTTGTTCGATGAGACTACATTTCACATTTGGCTCTCGAGCTTAAAAATGGTAAAGTCCTCTGAAACAGCAGACGAATCAGTTAATGTAAGTATTTTACCTATCATGAGCTGGGGGACTTGGTCCAAAAGCAGAGTTCTTGAGTTTCTTCGCTCACACAATAAGTTTTTACTTGTTCAAAATACAACCCTTTTGAACTGACATTGCAGTGCCGTGACCCGGATTCAACCGGGTTTCTACGGCCACAACGCAGGGTACTAACCACTATACGATCACGGCTGGCTGCAAGAGCAGCCTTATAGAGCCTACTTATTCTGTGAAAGTGACGTGTACAACCTGGCGAAACTCTTTTCATTTTGGTCTCGATAACGAATAAAGTGAAGAAGCAGTTGCGCTTTTGACAGTCGGTACGTTTTAACTCATTCAAAAAGTGCCCTTTTTCCGTGACATTGGAATATCTCAATTGCATCCTCCTCACATCTTCTCTTCTCTCGACTCTCCTAATTCTCTAAACCCATTGGTGAGAAAAGCAGAGTGCCCTCCCCTCTGACCTTCTCCACCAATGTGTACAAAAAAATGCTTGAAAAGGTGCTGCTGAGATTTGAACTCAGGATCTCCTGTTTACTAGACAGGCACTTTAACCAACTAAGCCACAGCACCCATTGATTTGATGTATGTTGCGTAACTAACACCCACACCGATGTGAATCAAACCAGTCTCATTCATTTAACCCATTTCTCTGTCTGGCAAAATCACGTCACAAAACAGATGTCATTTACTAATATTGGAATCGATATGGACACCTTCAATTGTCTAGCAACAGGGTTTGTTAAGCTATGTTTTGGGAACCAAAGAGGGCCTGAGCATGTGAGAGGTGGGTAGCGAGATATCAGTAAATATTTGTAATCACATACTATTTATTTTTAATTATGGTCATTCGAGGACAGTACATTTTACATTTGGGCTTCGAGATGAATAAACTCAAGAACCTCTGACATGGATTCTTAAACTATGGTTTGGGACCCAAAGCGGTTATTAACATGTGATAGGTGGGTCGCGAGATATGAGTAAACATTCAGAATTATACACTATTTCTTTAGAATTTCGGTTGTTCGATGACACTACATTTCACATTTGGCTCTCGAGCTTAAAAATGTTAAAGTCCTCTGAAACAGCAGACGAATCAGTTAATGTAAGTATTTTACCTATCATGAGCTGGGGGACTTTGTCCAAAAGCAGAGTTCTTGAGTTTCTTCGCTCACACAATAAGTTTTTACTTGTTCAAAATACAACCCTTTTGAACTGACATTAGTGCCGTGACCCGGATTCAATCCGGGGTTTCTACGGCCACAACGCAGGGTACTAACCACTATACGATCACGTCTGGCTGCAAGAGCAGCCTTATAGAGCCTACTTATTCTGTGAAAGTGACGTGTACAACCTGGCGAAACTCTTTTCATTTGGGTCTCGATAACGAATAAAGTGAAGAAGCAGTTGCGCTTTTGACAGTCGGTACGTTTTAACTCATTCAAAAAGTGCCCTTTTTCCGTGACATTGGAATATCTCAATTGCATCCTCCTCACATCTTCTCTTCTCTCGACTCTCCTAATTCTCTAAACCCATTGGTGAGAAAAGCAGAGTGCCCTCCCCTCTGACCTTCTCCACCAATGTGTACAAAAAAATGCTTGAAAAGGTGCTGCTGAGATTTGAACTCAGGATCTCCTGTTTACTAGACAGGCACTTTAACCAACTAAGCCACAGCACCCATTGATTTGATGTATGTTGCGTAACTAACACCCACACCGATGTGAATCAAACCAGTCTCATTCATTTAACCCATTTCTCTGTCTGGCAAAATCACGTCACAAAACAGATGTCATTTACTAATATTGGAATCGATATGGACACCTTCAATTGTCTAGCAACAGGGTTTGTTAAGCTATGTTTTGGGAACCAAAGAGGGCCTGAGCATGTGAGAGGTGGGTAGCGAGATATCAGTAAATATTTGTAATCACATACTATTTATTTTTAATTATGGTCATTCGAGGACAGTACATTTTACATTTGGGTTTCGAGATGAATAAACTCAAGAACCTCTGACATGGATTCTTAACCTATGGTTTGGGACCCAAAGCGGTTATTAACATGTGATCGGTGGGTCGCGAGATATGAGTAAACATTCAGAATCATACACTATTTCTTTAGAATTTTGGTTGTTCGATGACACTACATTTCACATTTGGCTCTCGAGCTTAAAAATGGTAAAATCCTCTGAAACAGCAGACGAATCAGTTAATGTAAGTATTTTACCTATCATGAGCTGGGGGACTTTGTCCAAAAGCAGAGTTCTTGAGTTTCTTCGCTCACACAATAAGTTTTTACTTGTTCAAAATACAACCCTTTTGAACTGACATTGCAGTGCCGTGACCCGGATTCGAACCAGGGTTTCTACGGCCACAACGCAGGGTACTAACCACTATACAATCACGGCTGGCTGCAAGAGCAGCCTTATAGAGCCTACTTATTCTGTGAAAGTGACGTGTACAACCTGGCGAAACTCTTTTCATTTGGGTCTCGATAACGAATAAAGTGAAGAAGCAGATGCGCTTTTGACAGTCGGTACGTTTTAACTCATTCAAAAAGTGCCCTTTTTCCGTGACATTGGAATATCTCAATTGCATCCTCCTCACGTCTTCTCTTCTCTCGACTTGCCTAATTCTCTAAACCCATTGGTGAGAAAAGCAGAGTGCCCTCCCCTCTGACCTTCTCCACCAATGTGTACAATAAAATGCTTGAAAAGGTACTGCTGAGATTTGAACTCAGGATCTCCTGTTTACTAGACAGGCACTTTAACCAACTAAGCCACAGCACCCATTGACTCAATGTATGTTGCGTAACTAACACACACACCGATTTGAATCAAACCAGTCTCATTCATTTAACCCATTTCTCTGTCTGGCAAAATCACGTCACAAAACAGATGTCATTTACTAATATTGGAATCGATATGGACACCTTCAATTGTCTAGCAACAGGGTTTGTTAAGCTATGTTTTGGGAACCGAAGAGGGCCTGAGCATGTAAGAGGTGGGTAGCGAGATATCAGTAAATATTTGTAATCACATACTATTTATTTTTAATTATGGTCATTCGAGTACAGTACATTTTACATTTGGGTTTCGAGATGAATAAACTCAAGAACCTCTGACATGGATTCTTAACCTATGGTTTGGGACCCAAAGCGGTTATTAACATGTGATCGGTGGGTCGCGAGATATGAGTAAACATTCAGAATCATACACTATTTCTTTAGAATTTCGGTTGTTCGATGACACTACATTTCCCATTTGGCTCTCGAGCTTAAAAATGGTAAAATCCTCTGAAACAGCAGACGAATCAGTTAATGTAAGTATTTTACCTATCATGAGCTGGGGGACTTGGTCCAAAAGCAGAGTTCTTGAGGTTCTTCGCTCACACAATAAGTTTTTACTTGTTCAAAATACAACCCTTTTGAACTGACATTAGTGCCGTGACCCGGATTCAATCCGGGGTTTCTACGGCCACAACGCAGGGTACTAACCACTATACGATCACGGCTGGCTGCAAGAGCAGCCTTATAGAGCCTACTTATTCTGTGAAAGTGACGTGTACAACCTGGCAAAACTCTTTTCATTTTGGTCTCGATAACGAATAAAGTGAAGATGCAGTTGCGCTTTTGACAGTCGGTACGTTTTAACTCATTCAAAAAGTGCCCTTTTTCCGTGACATTGGAATATCTCAATTGCATCCTCCTCACATCTTCTCTTCTCTCGACTCTCCTAATTCTCTAAACCCATTGGTGAGAAAAGCAGAGTGCCCTCCCCTCTGACCTTCTCCACCAATGTGTACAATAAAATGCTTGAAAAGGTACTGCTGAGATTTGAACTTAGGATCTCCTGTTTCCTAGACAGGCACTTTAACCAACTAAGCCACAGCACCCTTTGATTTGATGTATGTTGCGTAACTAACACCCACACCGATGTGAATCAAACCAGTCTCATTCATTTAACCCATTTCTCTGTCTGGCAAAATCATGTCACAAAACAGATGTCATTTACTAATATTGGAATCGATATGGACACCTTCAATTGTCTAGCAACAGGGTTTGTTAAGCTATGTTTTGGGAACCAAAGAGGGCCTGAGCATTTGAGAGGTGGGTAGCGAGATATCAGTAAATATTTGTAATCACATACTATTTATTTTTAATTATGGTCATTCGAGGACAGTACATTTTACATTTGGGTTTCGAGATGAATAAACTCAAGAACCTCTGACATTTATTCTTAACCTATGGTTTGGGACCCAAAGGCGGTTATTAACATGTGATCGGTGGGTCGCGAGATATGAGTAAACATTCAGAATCATACACTATTTCTTTAGAATTTCGGTTGTTCGATGACACTACATTTCCCATTTGGCTCTCGAGCTTAAAAATGGTAAAATCCTCTGAAACAGCAGACGAATCAGTTAATGTCCGTATTTTACCCATCATGAGCTGGGGGACTTTGTCCAAAGCAGAGTTCTTGAGTTTCTTCGCTCACACAATAAGTTTTTACTCGTTCAAAATACAAACCTTTTGAACTGACATTGAAGTGCCGTGACCCGGATTCAAACCGGGTTTGCTGCAGCCACAACGCAGAGTACTAACCATTATACGATCATGGCTGGCTTTAAGAACAGTCTTACAGAGCCTACTTCTTCTGTGAAAGTGACGTGTACAACCTGTCGAGACTCTTTTCATTTGGGTCTTGATAACGAATAAACTGAAGAAGCAGTTGCGCTTTTGACAGTCGGTACGTTTTAACTCATTCAAAAAGTGCCCTTTTTCCGTGACATTGGAATATCTCAATTGCATCCTCCTCACATCTTCTCTTCTCTCGACTCTCCTAATTCTCTAAACCCATTGGTGAGAAAAGCAGAGTACCCTCCCCTCTGACTTTCTCCACCAATGTGTACAATAAAATGCTTGAAAAGGTACTGCTGAGATTTGAACTCAGGATCTCCTGTTTACTAGACAGGCACTTTAACCAACTAAGCCACAGCACCCATAGATATAATTTTTATATATGGCGTTAGCATGTGAGAGATGGGTCCCAAGATATGAGTAAACGTTCAAGGACAATACATTTTTTATTTGAGTGTCCTCAGAAATAGTAGATGAATCAGTTAATGTAAATCATTAGAGAGAGAGAGACAGCGAGAGAGAAACAAGAAAATGGGAGTCAGATGTGAGTGAGCATAAATTCAATAAAACTATTTCAAACACACAGTCTCTCCCAATCTCCTCTCTCTCTGAGAGACATTGACGTTGAAAGTCTGAAAGGTTTCAGCTATTTTTAAATATTGCAGGTGGTCATGATATTAACACTATTCTGTTGATTATTATTCTGATAGAGTGCTAGTGGGGGATATTACTCCATTCACAGGACAGTAAACACAATTTCCTTTTAATTTGACATGAAACAAGCAACAGCCAGGGAAATAAGAGATATCTGCTATTTCAAGAGCTCCTTTTTCATGTTTGTGTGTTTCATGTTTTCATGGAAACCGAGGAGGGGAGGTTACGAATATGAATGCCAGGGTATCAAGGGTAAGTGCAACTATGAAATAGCAATGATGCTATGAAATATACAACACACTTTCAATGTCAATGAAGAAAGAGTCATCCATTTCCTTTGGTCTGTATGACTGGATGAGTAGGTGCTAGGCTTTTCTGTCAGGGTTCTGTTCTCCTGTACTTCTTGCTGCCCTACAATATTAATGGCTGCCATTCTCTGTAAGGATTCTGTTATTTTCCTCACAACAACAAACTACAACTCACATTCCCCAATGATCTCACGCACGCACACACAAACACACACACAAACACACACACACACACACACACACACACACACACACACACACACACACGCACACACTCAATAAAACGTAACTATAACACCTGGTCCCAAGGATCACCAGCCTGCACAACATTAAATACAACTTTAGTAATATGACTCAAAGCAGCACAACATCCTTTCTACAGGGTACCAGCAGAAACAACATGTTTGAACTAGATTTCTCTCTCACACACACGCACACACACATACATACGCACACACACACACACACACACACACACACACGTATGCACACAAACACATGCACACACACTCATACAAAAACACACACTTGTCAAAATCCCTGTTTTCTAAAGCATCTTTTAAAAGAGGAATCGGGTCAAATGATTGCACAGCATGTTGACTAAAGGCTGATTTAATATGATTATTATGTCCACTCAGACCTTTATCCGTCATTCTGGGATTGCAGTGCACACATGCCCCCCCCCCCCCCCCCCCCCCTCGATTTAAATTCTGTGTTTTGTGTGTTTTGTCATCATTTCTTTCCTCTCCTTCCATCCCTCCATTTAACCAATTTATCTCCCCCTCTCTCTTTCGGTCTCTCTGTCTTTCTCTCTCCCCACTTCTCTCTCTCTCTCTTCTTCTCACTCCTCTTCTCTCTCTCTCTCTCTCCCCCACTTCTCTCTCTCTCTCTCTCTCTCCCCACTTCTCTCTCTCTCTCTCTCCCCACTTCTCTCTCTCTCCCCACTTCTCTCTCTCTCTCTTCTTCTCACTCCTCTTCTCTCTCTCTCTCCCCACTTCTCTCTCTCTCTCCTCTTCTCACTCCTATTCTCTCTCTCTCTCCCCACTTCTCTCTCTCTCTCCTCTAATATGCTCCTCCACTAGCTTCCTCTGAACAGTAAGGCTACAGGGCTGTGGGAGATCTCTGTTGCCTGGGAGGAGAGGAGAGGAGTGGAGAGGAAAGGAGAGAAGAGGATGCAGAACAGTGGGTGGCTGATTTCAAAGAGAAACACCTGACTAGTTGTGAAACCATGGTAATAATTAAGGATGAACATTCTGCCTGCATGTGTTCAGTACACAGAGAATGTAGAGAATGTTGAGAATGTAGAGAATGTAGAGAATGTTGAGAATGTAGAGAATGTAGAGAATGTAGAGAATGTTGAGAATGTAGAGAATGTAGAGAATATTGAGAATGTTGAGAATATAGAGAATGTAGAGAATATTGAGAATGTTGAGAACGTAGGGAATGTAGAGAATGTAGAGAATGCTGCGAATGTTGAGAATGTAGAGAATGTAGAGAATGTTGAGAATGTAGAGAATGTAGAGAATGTTGAGAATGTAGAGAATGTAGAGAACGTAGGGAATGTAGAGAATGCTGCGAATGTTCTAATTGTATAAGGGACTTGTTGATATATACCCGGCATATTAATTACATATTTATCACATTAATCTTATTTGTAAATAATGTTGCATGACACTCAGGCACTCCCTGGAAAACTGCGCCAGGAGGTCCATGGCAGGATTCAGAGAGAGAACTTCATCAGGAGGCCCATGGCAGGGTTCAGAGAGAGACCTTCATCAGGAGGCCCATGGCAGGGATCTGACATTACTCTCCTATGGACCTCTTCCAAATGCCGCTCTCTCACACACAAACAGCCCCCTCCCCCCCAAACACACACATTATAAATACTTTTTTTATCCACAAATCACATTACAGTCGAGAAGAATTCAAACATTTCTAAGGTCATGGATATATGGACACTTATAGATACAGAAAGCACCTTCTTCTTATCCTCAGCCTTCTACTAGCTAGCTGCTGCTGTTGCACAACAGCCAAGTTGCACCCAGCTTTAGAACTCTGAGATTCAGCTAAAAAGATGTGACCGTTGTCAGAAATACTACAAAAAGGTAGCACATCGTTGGTTTTTATTTTGGCAGAAATATTCACGTGAGAGAGTTAAATTGAACACATTTTTTTTAATAAAAAACTGTTTTGCCTACAAACTTCTTCAGTCACCTCATGGACGCTGTACGCTGCAGCCTGGTTTTAATCCAACGTCTAGGGCAAAATTCTGATGACCCTAATGTTAATGACCCTGTCAAAAATACGGTGTAGTGGATCTCAGTAACGGCCAGACGCATCATGAGGAGAGGCGGGGAGTGTGTTGTGATCCTCCAATCATTGGTGTGATATTGTCTTAAATACTGCATATGAATTATACTGAGATTTGAATTTAACATTGAGCTTCAATTAATACATAATTTTGACAGGGTTTTCACCGTCCCTAGGGCCAGGAGTTTTTCTAAACCATGTCACCTGAATAGAAAAACTGTCCTCATAATTTTTTAACTAGGTAAGTCAGTTTAGAAAAATTATTATTTACAACGACAGCCTAGGAACATTGCCTTGTTAAGGGGCAGAAAAACAGATTTTTACTTTGTCAGTAACCTTTCAGTTACTGGCCTAAAGCTCTAACCACTAGGCTACCTGCCACCCCACAACCTATTATAGCCCATACAAAACCTTTGAACAACTAATTAGTCTGTCATAATCTCTGTCATACCCGAAAGGGTCTGGATTTATACCTGGTTAGGTATATGTATATATACCAAATCACGAAAACTTAGAGCACAAGCAAAAAACATTTTACCCCAACAATCCGGGACCTGTGGTGCCACCTCCGGATCTGTGGTCAAGTACATGACTACAGAGTTATTATATTTAAAATTACTTTCAATTTACATTATTTTAAAAGTATACTATGAAGCTAGATGTAAGGGGTGCGTACTGGCGGCAGAGAAGTTAGGAGCAGGAGAGCAAAAACTGTGTTTACAACGGCGCAGTTTAATAATAAAAACCACCGAAAAACAGAACAATATATCAATGGGTACAAAACCCATCGCACACCAGACAGAACGTGCACAAGAACTTACAATAAACAATTCCGGACAAGGACATGGGGGGAAACAGAGGGTTAAATACACAACATGTAATGATGGAATTGAAACCAGGTGTCACGGTTGTCGTCGGTGAATGAGGACCAAAATGCAGCAGGTACGTGTATGCTCATATTTAGATTTATTCACTTACAAAAACAACTGAATACAAAATAACAAAACCACTAGAACAAACGAACAACAAAACAGTCTGGCAAAGCCTAGGGCTGAACACAGAACAATCACCCATAAACCAAACACACCACCCTGAACCACAAAACAAATACCCTCTGTCACGCCCTGACCAAACTACAAACAATTAACCTTATATACTGGCCAGGACGTGACAGTACCCCCCCCTTAAAGGTGCTACCCCAGAAGCACCTTAAAAACAAAAACAAAAAAAAATACCCCCAAACAATACCTAAAAGAAAAATTCCCCCTTACTAAAGGGAGGGAAGGGAGGGTGGCTGCCGTCAACGACGGCACTGTGCTACACCCCCCCTCCCCAACCCACCTATATTGGAGGCGGCTCAGGTTCTGGCCGTTCCAGGCAGTCTGGCAGTTTGGGGCAGTCTGTCGGCTCGGGGCAGTCTGGGCAGTCTGTCAGCTCGGGGCAGTCTGGGCAGTCTGTCAGCTCGGGGCAGTCTGGGCAGTCTGTCAGCTCGGGGCAGTCTGGGCAGTCTGTCAGCTCGGGGCAGTCTGGGCAGTCTGTCAGCTCGGGGCAGTCTGGGCAGTCTGTCAGCTCGGGGCAGTCTGGGCAGTCTGTCAGCTCGGGGCAGTCAGGGCAGTCTGTCAGCTCGGGGCAGTCAGGGCAGTCTGGCCACTCCGGCAGGTCAGGGCAGTCTGGCCACTCCGGCAGGTCAGCGCAGTCTGGCCACTCCGGCAGGTCAGCGCAGTCTGGCCACTCCGGCAGGTCAGCGCAGTCTGGCCACTCCGGCAGGTCAGCGCAGTCTGGCCACTCCGGCAGGTCAGCGCAGTCTGGCCACTCCGGCAGGTCAGCGCAGTCTGGCCACTCCGGCAGTTCAGCGCAGTCTGGCCACTCCGGCAGTTCAGCGCAGTCTGGCCACTCCGGCGACTGTTGACTGACGGGCAGCTCTGACGACTGTTGACTGACGGGCAGCTCCGACGACTGTTGACTGACGGGCAGCTCCGACGACTGTTGACTGACGGGCAGCTCCGACGACTGTTGACTGACGGGCAGCTCCGACGACTGTTGACTGACGGGCAGCTCCGACGACTGTTGACTGGCGGGCAGCTCCGACGACTGTTGACTGACGGGCAGCTCCGACGACTGTTGACTGCTCCGACGACTGTTGACTGGCGGGCAGCTCCGACGACTGTTGACTGGCGGGCAGCTCTGACGACTGTTGACTGGCGGGCAGCTCCGACGACTGTTGACTGGCGGGCAGCTCCGACGACTGTTGACTGGCGAGGCTGGGTTTACGCACTTGCCGTTTAGTGCGGGGAGCGGGAACAGGACGAGTCGGACTGGGTGGACGCACTTCCGGGTCCGCACGAGAGACAGGAGCTGGAAACCCAGGGCTATGGAGGCGCACAGCCGGTCTAGATCTTACCTCCTGCACAACCCGCCTTGGCTCGATGGAACTAGTAGCCCTGCACGAGCGGAGTGCTCGTACAGGGCAGACTGGGCTGTGCAGGGGCTTGATGGTAGCCGTGCGTAGAGCGGGAGTTGGGTAGCCTGGTCCTCGGAGGCGTACCGGCGACCAGATGCGCTGCGCAGGCATCCTCCTACCAGGCTGGATGCCCGCTCTAGCACGGCACCTGCGAGGGGCTGGAATAACTCGCACCGGACTGTGCGTGCGTATGGGTGAGATATTGCGCTTCTCAGCGAAACATGGCGCTCCCCACCTCATACGCTCCTCCATATAACCACGGGTAGCTGGCTTCCGGCTCTTCCCTCGCCTAGCCAAACTACCCGTGTGCCCCCCCCAAAAAATTTCTTGGGGGTGCCTCTCGTGCTTCTCCCTCAGCGCGTCTCTGGCCTCGTACCACCGCCTCTCTGCCTTGGCTGCTTCTATTTCCCACTGCGGGCGGCGATACTCCCCAGCCTGATGCCAAGGTCCGACCCCGTCCAGAACTTCCTCCCAAGTCCACTTCTCCCGCCAGTCCAACTCGAACTCCGTCTGCTCCTTCCTCTGCTGCTTGGTCCTTTGGTGGTGGGTGATTCTGTCACGGTTGTCGTCGGTGAATGAGGACCAAAATGCAGCAGGTACGTGTATGCTCATATTTAGATTTATTCACTTACAAAAACAACTGAATACAAAATAACAAAACCACTAGAACAAACGAACAACAAAACAGTCTGGCAAAGCCTAGGGCTGAACACAGAACAATCACCCATAAACCAAACACACCACCCTGAACCACAAAACAAATACCCTCTGTCACGCCCTGACCAAACTACAAACAATTAACCTTATATACTGGCCAGGACGTGACACCAGGTGTGTGGGAAGACAAGACAAAACAAATGGAAAATGAAAAGTGGATCGATGATGGCTAGAAGACCGGCAACGCCGACCGCCAAACGCCGCCCGAACAAGGAGAGGAACCAACTTGGGCGGAAGTCGTGACACTAGAAGATTAGATATTCGATTGTGAAATTATTTTATAAGAGTATTGGTGAAACATCACAATAAAAAAAAAGAAGCTAGTTATCCATTTAGTTAACTGTAGCAAATGGTACATTACTATTATTAAAGTGAATGAGATTAAGGGTTATTTATTTGTGTCATTTAATTTGCCATTAAGATGTGGCCATGTATTGCTTCTATGGAACTAAATAATCAAAGTCATAATTTCTCAACGAGTCTGTGACCTCGGTTGCAGGGATTTGTTTTTGGGAGGTGCCCCTTTGAGCACATGCCCCCTAAAATGTCTGTGAATGGCCCTGCTTGGTGGGTCAAACATGAAATGTCAATGTGTCATGCATGATCAAGCCATTAACCTTGATATTTACAAAAAGCTGAAAAATTGTCAGTATTGCTATCTCTGTCTCCCTCTCCCTTTCTCGCTCTCTCTCTCGCTCTCTCTCTTTCTCTCTTCCTCTCTCTCTCTCTGACACCCTCTCTCCCCCTCTCTCTCCCTGTCTTTGCCTCCCTCCCTCTCTCTCTGTTTCTAGTTGAAATCCATGAGCTGTGTGTTCCACAATTTAGCATCGTTTACACGTTAATCTAATTTGTAAATGGTGTTTCATGAAGCTCAGGCTTTACCTGGGGAACTGCGCCAGGAGGCCCATGGCAGGGTACAGAGTAAGAGCTGCGTCATGAGGCCTGTGGCAGGGTTCAGAGAAAGAGCTGCGTCATGAAGCCCCTGGCAGGGTTCAGAGAAAGAGCTGCGTCATGAGGCCCATGAACTGGCCCTCCTCCAACTGTCTCAATCTCTCACACACACGCATGCATACACACACACACGCACACACAAACACATTGTAAATACTATATTTGAATCTACAAATCACATTACAGTCGAGAAGGATTTAAACATTTCATAGGTCATGGATACAGTATATGGACACTTATGGATACAGAAAGCACCTTCTTCTCCATGCTGCAAAGCTGCCCAGGACAGGTGACATGGAGCAGTACCTTGCCAGCTCCTACGCAGGCCTGCAATCTGAAGGTCACATACTGTCAGCCTATGTACATGGCAGAGACTCCCATATATCAGCACTACAAGATTGCACTGATAAGGAAGACTGTTTAGGCGTGACATGAGGGGATGGTATTTCAAGGACTTGCAAAGGCCTGCTCCATGTAAGAGTCAAAGTAGCAAACCACTTTCAAAATGAGCACCACACACACACACACACACACACACACACACACACACACACACACATACACACACAGGCCTCTCTCCTCGCCCCCACAGCCATGGGAACCACGCAGTCCCAGAGAATAAGGAGGAAATAATCCTCCTGACTCCTGTCAACTAACCAGGGCCAAGAAGGAATAGGGTGCCATTTGTTATACAAAGGCCTTTTGTCCTAAATGGCCCCCTATTCCCTATGGAGTGCATTACTTTTCACTAGGGCCTAGAGGGAATAGGGTGCCATTTGTGATACATTCAAGATATTATCTTCCAATGTGCTGTAGATAAACAACATACCCACAGCAACAGATTCAGTGAAGCATCTGTGTGATTACCAGGAAGCCGTAACTACATGATGCCAACTGGCTTGCTGAGAGACCAGCTGTTGACTTTCCATTTCCACATTGTCAGCTCCAGCTCAGCTCCAGCTATCTCTGTGAGTAGTGGTCGATAGCCACACAATTGTGTGTGTGTGTGTGTGTGTGGGTGTGTGTGTGTGTGTGTTTGTGCGTGTTTGTGAGTGAGTGAGTAGTTGTTGTTTCCAGGACCCAGCAGGGGAGGTCACGGTTTCAGTATGGCATACGTCTAGAGCAGTGTTTTCACAAACTCAGTCCTCGGAACCCCAAGTGGTGCACGTTTTGGTTTTTGCCCTAGCACTACACAACTGATTCAAATAATCAACTAATCATCAAGCAAAAAACAAAACATTGACCCCTTGGGGTCCCCAGGAGCAAGTTTTTGAAATGCTGGTCTGGAGTGTATCGTTGGCATCGCTCTCTCTCTCTCTGTCTCTCTCTCAATGAATTCAATTCAATATACTTTATCGACATGGTAAGTAAAACACTTCCATTGTCAAAGTAAATATATAACAACAACAGTCCAGTAAGACAAGAATATACTAGACTAGTAATAATTGTGGTATTAAACAACAATTACAACAAATATTTAGAAAAGGACAATATTAATAATATTTTCCACTTGCTGTCCCTCAGTTTACACACACACACACACACACACACACACACACACACACACACACACACACACACACACACACACACACACACACACACACACACACAACACACACACACACATCTCGGTTGTATTTATAGTTGTGTTTGTTCTTCACTGGTGGCCCTTTTTCTTGTGGCAACAGGACACAAATCTAGCTGCTGTTATGGCTCACTGTGGTATTTCACCCAAAATATATGGGAGTTTACAAAATTGAGTTTGTTTTCGAAATCTTTGTGGATCTGTGTAATCTGAGGTAAATATGTGTCTCTAATATGGTCATTCATTTGGCGGGAGGTTATGAAGTACAGCTCAATTTCCACCTCATTTTGTGGGCAGTGTGCACATAACCTGTCTTCTCTTGAGAGCCAGGTCTGCCTACGGCGGCCTTTCTCAATAGCAAGGCTATGCTCACTGAGTCTGTACATAGTCAAAGCTTTCCTTAAGTTTGGGTCAGTCACAGTGGTCTGGTATTCTGCCACTGTGTACTCTCTGTTTAGGGCCAAATAGCATTCTACGTCGCTCAGTTTTTTTGTTAATTCTTTCCAATGTGTCAAGTAATTATCCATTTCTTTCTCATGATTTTGTTGGGTCTAATTGTGGTGCTGTCCTGGGGCTCTGTGGGGTCTGTTTGTGTTTGTGAACAGAGCCCCAGGACCAGCTTGGTTAGGGGACTCTTCTCGAGGTTCATCTCTCTGTAGGTGATTGCTTTGTTAGGGAAGGTTTGGGAATCGCTTCCTTTTAGGTGGTTGTAGAATTTAACGGCTCTTTTCTCTTTCTGTCTAGCTCTCTCTCTCTCTCTCTCTCTCTATTTATCTCTCTCAAGAGGAGTCCCTCTACCAGAAGTCTACAGGCTACAGATAACAGCTCTGTATAAAGACCTCTCACCAGGCTGACAATATGCCCCACAGCACATTAGACTCTAAAGTCTCCACAGTGTTATAAAGCTAATGTTGATTCATAACAAAGTATGCCAGCCTGACTGTTTTCACAAATGGCCATATGGGCCCTGGTCAATAGTAGCGCACTATGAAGGGCCTAGGGTACCATTGGATCACACCGCTGTCTCCACAAGCAAAAATGATGCTGCAATAGATAGCTGCCGTTTTACGGGCTCCTGGCCAATTCTGTGTTTTTGTATGTTTTTGATTTTTCGCTTTTTTTGTGGATAATGTTTCTGCCATAATTTCATATGACGGACATATTCTATCAAGAACTGTAATATCCTACGTTTCTCTGAATTGTGGCTGAACAAGGACATCAAAACATACTTCCCTTTGAAATCTGTTTTCCCATGTGTGAATCTGTTATTCAATGAGTTTCTATGGGCTAATAGCATTAAATAATTTGGTTCTATGTATGACATTAAAATAATAAACTATGACTGGAGCTGCACCTTTTGTTAATACAACTACTGACAGGAGCCGTGTGACACACAGATAGGGAGCCTGTCAAATGCAATATAATTTTATCCGTCACATGCTTGGTAAACAACATGTCACGTCCTGACCAGCAGAGGGCGTATTGCTTAGTATTGGTCAGGATGTGGCAGGTGGTTTGTGTTTGTTAAATGTTGTGTTGGTGATTGGGACTTCCAATTGAAGGCAGGTGTGTATAGTTGCCTTTGATTGGAAGTCCTATATAGGTGTGTGTGTTTTTCTTTGGGGTTGTGGGGAATTGATTTTGCACTGTGTTTTGTATAGCCTGCAAGACTGTCCATGTCGTGTCTAGTGTTTTTTTTCAAGTGGATGCCTTACATGTTTTGTCAGTAATAAACATGAGTGTCCACAATCCCGCTGCGCCTTGGTCCTTCTCTCTCCCATACGACATATTCGCCGAAGAGTATGACATTTTCTGTGACACAACAGGTGTAGACTAACAGTGACATGCTTACTTTACGGGCCCTTCCCAACAATGCAGAGAGAAAGAAAATAGAGAAATAATAGAAAAGTAATTACACATAATAATAATAAAAGTAATAATAAATACATGATGAGTAGCAATAACTTGGCTATATACAGTACACGGGCTACCTGTACCGAGTCAATGTGCAGGGGTACAAGGTAATTGAGGTAGACAGTGGACGTACAGTGCCTTCAGAAAGTATTCACACTCCTTGACTTTTTCCACATTATGTTGTGTTATAGCCTGAATTAATTTGCATCAACACATTTTTTCTCTGTGCAATAATAGTGTTTAAAACATGGTTTTCGAATGACTACCTCATCTCTGTACCCCACACATACAATTATCTGTAAGGTCCCTCAGTCGAGCAGTGAAATTCAAACACAGATTCAACCACAAGACTAGGGATGTTTTCCAATGCCTTGCAAAGAAGGGCACCTATTGGTTGATGTGTAAAAAAAAAGACATTGAATATCCCTTTGAGCATGGTGAAGTTTTTAATTACCCTTTAGATGGTGTATCAACACACCCCGTCACTACAAAGATACAGGCGTAGTTCCTAACTCAGTTGCCGGAGAGGATGGAAACCGCTCAGGGAGTTCATCATGAGGACAATGGTGACTTTAAAATAGTTATATAGTTTATTGGCTGTGATAGGAAAAACCTGAGGATGGATTAACAACATTGTAGTTACTCCACAATACTAACCTAATTGATAGAAAAGAAGGAAGCCTGAACAGAATAAAAATATTCCAAAACATGCATCCTGTTTTCAACAAGGCACTAAAGTAATACTGCTAAAAATGTGGCAAAGAAGTAAACCTTATGTCCAGAATACAAAGTGTTATATTTGGGGAAAATCCAATACAACACATTACTGAATACCTCTCTTCATATGTTCAAGCATAGTGGTGGATGCATCATGCTTGTAATTGTTAAGGACTGGGGAGTTTTTCAGGATAAAAAATAAACTGAATGGAGCTAAGCACAGGTAAAATCCTAAAGGATTTTTGAATTCAGGCTGTAACACAACAAAATGCGGATAAGTTAAGGGGAATTAATACTTTCTGGAGGCACTGTACATTTAACTAGGAATAAAGTGACTATGTAACAGGATAGACATCAAACAGTAGTAGCAGCAAATGTGATGACAAAAAAAGGTAAACGCACATAGTCCAGGTAGCTATGGTTAACTATTTAACAAACTTTTTAGCAGTCTTATGTCTTGGGGGTAGAAGCGGTTCAGTGTCCTGATGGTTCCAGACTTGGTGCATCGGTACAACTTAACGTGCGGTAGCAGAAAGAACAACCTATGACTTGGGTGGCTGGAGTCTTTGAAAAGTTTTAGGGCCTTCCTCTCACACTGCCTGGTATAGAGGTCCTGGATGATCTACTTGGCCGTACGCACTACCCTCTGTAGCGCCTTGCGGTCGGATGCCATGCAGTTGCCATACCAAGCAGTGATGCAGCCAGTCAAGAAAGATGCTCTCATTGGTGCAGCTGTAGAAGAGGATCTGGGGGCCCATGACAAATCTTTTCAGCCTCCTGAGGGGGAAGAAGCGTTGTCGTGCCCTCTTCATTACTGTATTGGTGTGTGAGGACCATGATAGATACTTACTGATGTGGACACCGAGGACCTTGAAGCTCTCGAACTGCTCCACTACAGCCCCGTCGATGTGAATGGGGGCGTGCCCGGCCCGCCGTTTCCTGTAGTCCACGATCAGCTCCTTTGTCTTGCTGAGGTTGAGGGAGAGATTGTTATCCTGGCACCACACTGCCAGGTCACTGACCTCCTCTCTATAGGCTGTCTCATCATTGTCGGTGATCAGGCTTTCCACAGTCGTTTGATGGTTCGTCTGAGGATTTCTTATAAGCTTCCGGGTGTGTAAACTGAGGGACAGCCAGTGGAAAATATAGCGTGATATTAATATTATCCTTTTCTAAATATTTGTTGTAATTGTTGTTTAATATCATAATTATTACTAGTCTAGTATATTCTTGTCTTACTGGACTGTTGTTGTTATATATTTACTTTGACAATGGAAGTGTTTTACTTACCATGTCGATAAAGTATATTGAATTGAATTAATTGAGAGAGAGAGAGAGAGAGCCGCCAACGATCCCACTCTAGACGTATGCCATACTGAAACCGTGACCTCCCCTGCTGGGTCCTGGAAATCAACAACTACGCACACACAAACACACACACACACACACACACACACAATTGTGTGGCTATCGACCACTACTCACAGAGATAGCTGGAGCTGAGCTGGAGCTGACAATGTGGAAATGGAAAGTCAACAGCTGGTCTCTCAGCAAGCCAGTTGGCATCATGTAGTTACGGCTTCCTGGTAATCACACAGATGCTTCACTGAATCTGTTGCTGTGGGTATGTTGTTTATCTACAGCACATTGGAAGATAATATCTTGAATGTATCACAAATGGCACCCTATTCCCTCTAGGCCCTAGTGAAAAGTAATGCACTCCATAGGGAATAGGGGGCCATTTAGGACAAAAGGCCTTTGTCCACTCACTAGATATTTTCCAGTGACGCAGGCGTAGTTGTTGTTTTTCATTGAGTTCCTTCATCGTTCATTTGGCTCATTGGTCATTCCCTTCATGATCTTTCCAGGGAATAATGTTCCGTTGTACCCCACTAGCTAGTTGACAGGAGTCAGGTGGATTATGTTCCGTGGTACCCCACTAGCTAGTTGTCAGGAGGATTATTTCCTCCTTATTCTCTGGGACTGCGTGGTTCCCATGGCTGTGGGGGCAAGGAGAGAGGCATGTGTGTATATGTGTGTGTGTGTGTGGTGCTCATTTAGAAAGTGGTTTGTTATTTTGACTCGTACAGGGAGCAGGCCTTTGCTGACAAGTCCTTGAAATACCATCCCCTCGTGTCACGCTTAAACAGTCTTCCTTATCAGTGCAATCTTGTAGTGCTGATATTTGGGAGTCTCTGCCACGTACATAGGCTGACAGTATGTGACCTTCAGATTGCAGGCCTGCATAGGAGCTGGCAAGGTACTGCTCCATGTCACCTGTCCTGGGCAGCTTTGCAGCATGGAGAAGAAGGTGCTTTCTGTATCCATAAGTATCCATATACTGTATCCATGACCTATGAAATGTTTAAATCCTTCTCGACAGTAATGTGATTTGTAGATTCAAATATAGTATTTAAAATGTGTGTGTGTGTGTGTGCGTGTGTGTGTGCATGTGAGAGATTGAGACAGTTGGAGGAGGGCCAGTTCATAGTAGAGTAATGTCGGATCCCTCCTGACGCAGCTCTTTCTCTGAGCCCTGCCATGGGCCTCATGACGCAGCTCTTTCTCTGAACCCTGCCATGGGCCTCATGACGCAACTCTTTCTCTGAACCCTGCCATTGGCCTCCTGGAGCAGTTCCCCAGGGGAAGCCTGAGCTTCATGAAACATCATTTAAGCCTCTATTTAAGCCTCTCGGGCCTCTCTTGAAAAAGCCAAACCTTGACCCAGAAAATATAAAAACCATCGGCCTATATCTAATCGCCCATTCATCTCCAAAATTTTAGAAAAAGCTTTTGCGCAGCAACTTACTGCCTTCTTGAAGACAAACAAAGTACACAAAACGCTTCAGTCTGGTTTTAGATCCCATCATAGCACTGAGACTGCACTTGTGAATGTGGTAAATTACCTTTAAATGGCGTCAGACCGAGGCTCTGCATCTGTCCTCGTGCTCCTAGACCTTAGTGCTGCTTTTGATACCATTGATCACCGCATTCTTTTGGAGAGATTGGAAAGCCAAATTGGTCTACACGGACAAGTTCTGGCCTGGTTTAGATGTTATCTGTCAGAAAGATATCAGTTTGTCTCTGTGGATGGTTTGTCCTCTGACAAATCAACTGTAAATTTCGGTGTTCCTCAAGTTTCCATTTTAGGACCACTATTGTTTTCACTATGTTTTCACTATTTACCTCTTGGTGATGTCATTCAGAAACAAAATGTTAACTTTCACTGCTATGCGGATGACACACAGCTGTACATTTCAATGAAACATGGTGAAGTCCCAAAATTGCCCTCCCTGGAAGCCTGTGTTTCAGACATAAGGAAGTGGATGGCTGCAAATGTTCTACTTTTAAATTCGGACAAAACAGAGATGCTTGTTCTAGGTCCCAAGAAACAAAGAGATCTTCTGTTGAATCTGACAATTAATCGTGATGGTTGTACAGTCGTCTCAAATAAAACTGTGAAGGACCTCGGCAGTACTCTGGACCCTGATCTCTCTTTTTACGAACATATCAAGACTGTTTCAAGGACAGCTTTTTACCATCTACGTAACATTGCAAAAATCAGAACATTTTTGTCCAAAAATGATGCCGAAAAATGTATCCATGCTTTTGTCACTTCTAGGTTAGACTACTGCAATGCTCTACTTTCCGGCTACCCGGATAAAGCACAAAATGAACTTCATTTAGTGCTAAACACGGCTGCTAGAATCTTGACGAGAACCAAAAAATTTGATCATATTACTCCAGTGCTAGCCTCTCTACACTGGCTTCCTTTTGAGGCATGGGCTGATATCAAGGTTTTACTGCTAACCTACAAAGCATTACATGGGCTTGCTCTTACAGTGAGGGAAAAAAAGTATTTGATCCCCTGCTGATTTTGTACGTTTGCCCACAGACAAAGAAACTATCAGTCTATAATTTTAATGGTAGGTTTATTTGAACAGTGAGAGACAGAATAACAACAAAAAAATACAGAAAAACGCATGTCAAAAATGTTATACATTTATTTGCATTTTAATGAGGGAAATAAGTATTTGACCCCTCTGCAAAACATGACTTAGTACTTGGTGGCAAAACCCATGTTGGCAATCACAGAGGTCAGACGTTTCTTGTAGTTGGCTACCAGGTTTGCACACATCTCAGGAGGGATTTTGTCCCACTCCTCTTTGCAGATCTTCTCCAAGTCATTAAGGTTTCGAGGCTGACTTTTGGCAACTCGAACCTTCAGCTCCCTCCACAGATTTTCTATGGGATTATGGTCTGGAGACTGGCTAGGGCACTCCAGATCCTTAATGTGCTTCTTCTTGAGCCACTCCTATGTTGCCTTGGCCGTGTGTTTTGGGACATTGTCATGGTGGAATACCCATCCATGACCAATTTTCAATGCCCTGGCTGAGGGAAGGAGGTTCTCACCCAAGATTTGACGGTACATGGCCCCGTTCATCGTCCCTTTGATGCGGTGAAGTTGTCCTGTCCCCTTAGCAGAAAAACACCCCCAAAGCATAATGTTTCCACCTCCATGTTTGACGGTGGGGATGGTGTTCTTGCGGTCATAGGGAGCATTCCTCCTCCTCCAAACACGGCGAGTTGAGTTGATGCCAAAGAGCTCCATTTTGGTCTCATCTGACCACAACACTTTCACCCAGTTGTCCTCTGAATCATTCAGATGTTCATTGGCAAACTTCAGACGGGCATGTATATGTGCTTTCTTGAGCAGGGGGACCTTGCGGGCGCTGCAGGAGTTCAGTCCTTCACGGCGTAGTGTGTTACCAATTGTTTTCTTGGTGACTATGGTACCAGCTGCCTTGAGATCATTGACAAGATCTTCCCATGTTTTTCTGGGCTGATTCCTCACTGTTCTCATGATCATTGCAACTCCACGAGGTGAGATCTTGCATGGAGCCCCAGGCCGAGGGAGATTGACAGTTCTTTTGTGTTTCTTCCGATTACAAATAATCGCACCAACTTGTTGAAGGGCTTTATAAATACATTTGATTTGATTTGATTTAAAATTAGATTAGTGTGTAAACAATGCTTAACTGTGGAACACACAGCTCATGGATTTCAACTAGAAACAGAGAGAGAGAGAGAGAGGGATGGAGGCAAAGACAGAGAGAGAGAGAGAGAGAGAGAGAGAGAGAGAGAGAGAGAGAGCAATACTAACAATTTTTCTGCTTTTTATAAATATCAAGGTGAATGGCTTGATCATGCATGACACATTGACATTTCATGTTTTGACCCACACAGCAGGGCTGTGCACAGACATTTTAGGGGGCATGTGCTCAAAGGGGCACCTCCCAAAAACAAAACCCTGCAACCGAGGTCACAGACTCGTTGAGAAATTATGACTTTGATTATTTAGTTCCATAGTAGCAATAGATGGCCACATCTTAATGGCAAATTAAATGTCACAAATAAATAACCCTTAATCTCATTCACTTTAATAATAGTAATGTACCATTTGCTACAGTTAACAAAATAGCTAACTATTGTTCTGTAGCTAGATTACTAGAACAGTCATTTTATTTGTATTTTTTACAGATTGTGATTTATCACCAATACTCTTAAAAAATTACTTCATGATCTAATATCTAATCTTCTAACTTCATAGTATACTTTTAGAATAATGTAATTAAAAATGATTTTATATATATTAATTCTGTAGTCATGTACTGGAGCACAGATCCAGAGGTGGCACCACAGGCCCAGAGGTGGCACCACAGGGCCAGAGGTGGCACCACAGGCCCAGAGGTGGCACCACAGGCCCAGAGGTGGCACCACAGGTCCAGAGGTGGCACCACAGGCCCAGAGGAGGCACCATAGGTCCCAGAGGAGGCACCATAGGTCCCAGAGGAGGCATCATAGGTCCCAGAGTGTTGGGGGAAAATGTTTTTGCTGGGGCACAGAGTTTTTCATGATTTGGTAACCTAACCAGATATAAATCCAGACCCTTTCGGGTATGACAGTGATTCATTAGTTGTTCAAACGTTTCATATATGGGCTATGATGGGAAAAGTTTTTCTAATCAGGTGACATGGTTTAAAAATAAATCCTGGAAAAACTCCTGGCCTTAGGAGAGGATGAAAACCCTGTTAAACTGCAGCGACCTTATTCATTATAGTCACTTATCCATTATTTGAAGCTCAGTGTTAAATTCAAATCTCAGTATAATTCATATGCATTATGTAAGCCAATATGACACGTTTGGCGGTCGGCGGTTGACGTCACTGGTCTTCTAGCCATCGCCGATCGACCTTTCATTTTCCATTTGTTTTGTCTTGTTTTTCCCCACACACCTGGTTTACATTTCCCTCATTACTTGTTGTGTATTTAACCCTCTGTGTGTGGAATTATTTAATGTCAGGTTTCAGCTTCCGTTGGTGCTACTACGGTGGAAAGTCCAGACCAGGTCTCCACCGTGCACATTCCCCCCCGAATATGCCGATTTGGCTCTCGCTTTCTCCAAAAAGAAATCTCCTGGTAGACGCCGCACTTCCCAGGAGTCACGTGTATCCCCTGTCACAGGCGGAGACGGCGGCTATGGAAACATATGTCTCTGAATCCCTGCATCAGGGGTTCATTCAGCCCTCTACTTCACCCGCCTCCTCGAGTTTATTTTTGTGAAGAAGGAGGAGGGAAGTCTGCGCTCGTGTATTGACTATCGATGCCTTAGTCAGATCACTGTGAGGTACAGTTACCCGCTACCTCTTATCGGCACTGTGAGTGAGTCAATGCACGTGGCGCGCTTCTTCACCAAACTAGATCTCAGGAGCGCTTACAACCTGGTGCGTATCCGGGAGGGAGACGAGTGGAAGACGGCGTTCAGTACAACCTCAGGGCATTATGAGTACCTCGTCGTGCCGTACGGGTTGATGAATGCTCCATCAGTCTTCCAAGCCTTTGTAGACGAGATTATCAGGGACCTGCATGGGTAGGGTGCAGTGGTGTATATTGATGACATTCTGATATACTCCGCTACACGCGCCGAGCATGTGTCCCTGGTGCGCAGGGTGCTTGGTCGACTGTTGGAGCATGACCTGTACGTCAAGGCTAAGAAATGCCTGTTCTTCCAACAGTCCGTCTCTTTCCTAGGGTACCGCATTTCCACCTCAGGGGTGGAGATGGAGAGTGACCGCATTTCAGCCGTGTGTAATTGGCCGACTCCCATCACGGTAGAGGAGGTGCAGCGGTGTCTAGGGTTTGCCAATTACTACCGGAGGTTTATCTGGGGTTTTGGTCAGGTAGCGGCTCCCATTACCTTACTGCTGAAGGGGGGACCGGTACGTTTGCAGTGATCGGCTGAGGTGAACAGGGATTTTGGTCACCTGAGGGCTCTGTTTACCTCGGCTCCCGTGCTGGCCCATCCGGATCCCTCTTTGGCGTTCATAGTGGAGGTGGACGTGTCCGAGGCTGGGATAGGAGCCGTGCTCTCTCAGCGCTCGGGTACGCCACCGAAGCTTCGCCCCTGTGCCTTCTTCTCGAGGAAGCTCAGCCCGGCGGAGCGAAACTATGATGTGGGGGACCGGGAGCTGTTGGCTGCCGTCAAGTCTTTGAAGGCATGGAGACATTGGCTTGAGGGGACTAAACACCCTTTTCTCATCTGGACTGACCACCGCAATCTGGAGTACATCCGGGCGGCGAGGAGATTGAACCCTCACCAGGCAAGGTGGGCCATGTTTTTCACCCGTTTTGTTTTCACCCTTTCTTACAGACCAGGTTCCCAGAAGGTGAAGGCAGACGCACTGTCCCAGCTGTATGACACAGAGGAGCCGCCCATGGATCCCACCCCCGTACTCCCGGCCTCCTGCCTGGTGGCTCCGGTAGTGTGGGAGCTGGACGCGGACATTGAGCAGGCGCTACGTGCAGAGCCCACTCCCCTCCAGTGTCCAGCTGGGCGTCTGTATGTTCCGTCTGCTGTCCGTGACCGGCTGATCTATTGGGCTCACACGGCACCCTCCTCTGGTCATCCAGGCATCGGTCGGATGGTGCGCTGTCTGAGTGGGAAGTACTTTAGCTAAGGACGTGAGGGTTTATGGTTCCTCCTGCTCGGTGTGCACCCAGTGTAAGGCTCCTAGGCACCTGCCCAGAGGTAAGCTACACCCCCTACCCATTCCACAACGGCCTTGGTCGCACCGGTCTGTGGATTTCCTTACAGATCTTCCTCCCTCACAGGGTAACACCACGATCCTGGTCGTCGTGGAAAATTGTTCTAAGTCCTGCCATCTCCTCCCTCTGCCCGGTCTCCCTACGGCCCTACAGACGGTGGAGGCCTTGTTTACACACGTCTTCAGGAACTACGGGGTGCCTGAGGACATAGTGTCTGATCGGGGTGCCTGAGGACATAGTGTCTGATCGGGGTCCCCATTTCACTTCGAGGGTCTGGAGGGCATTCATGGAACGTCTGGGGGTCTCGATCAGCCTTACCTCGGGTTTTCACCCTGAGAGTAACGGGCAGGTGGAGAGAGTTAACCAGGATGTGGGTAGGTTTCTGAGGTCTTATTGCCAGGACCGGCCGGGGGAGTGGGCGGCGTTCGTGCCCTGGGCAGAGATGGCCCAGAACTCGCTCCGTCACTCCTCCACTAACCTCTCCCCCTTTCAGTGTGTACTGGGGAATCAGCCGGTTCTGGCTCCTTGGCATCAGAGTCAGACCGAGGCTCCTGATGTGGACGACTGGTTCCGGCGAGCAGAGGAGACATAGGACGCCGCCCATGTTCACCTTCAGCACGCCATGCTGCGCCAGAAAGCCAGCGCAGACCGTCACCGCAGTGAGGCCCCAGTGTTCGCACCGGGGGACCGGCTCTGGCTATTGACCCGAAACCTGCCCTCCCGCCTGCCCTGCCGGAAGCTGGGTCCGCGGTTTGTGGGGCCATTTAAAGTCCTGAGGAGACTGAACGAGGTGAGTTACAGGTTACAGCTTCCCCCCGATAATCCCGTATTAACTCCTCGTTCCATGTGTCTCTCCTCAGGCCGGTGATGGCTGGCCCGCTCCAGGAGTCTGAGGTGTGGGAGGTTCCTCCGCCCCTGGACATCGAGGGGGCCCCGGCGTACTCCGTTCGTCTTCGTCCGGATCGCCCTCCGGGTCATCCCGAGGCCGGTGTCGGCGCGCTGCTGGAGCCGCGCGTCAAGGGGGTGTACTGTCATGACTTCCGCCGAATTCGGTTCCTCTCCTTTTTCGGGCGGCGTTCGGCGATCGACGTTACCGGTCTTCTAGCCATCGCCGATCCACCTTTAATTTTCCATTCGTTTTGTCTTGTTTTTCCCACACACCTGGTTTACATTTTCCTCATTACTTGTCGTGTATTTAACCCTCTGTTCCGCCCATGTCTGTGTGTGGACTTGTTTATTGTCAGGTTTCACGCTTCTGGCTGGTTTGCGCCGGGTGTTGTTTTTGTACCCGTGCTTTGTGGCAGCCGGTACTTTGTACTGTGGGTTTTGTACTTTGTGCTACCTCACTTGTTCTTTGGGCATTTGTTTGTTTGTGACGCAGTTGCGTTCTGTTTCAAATGATTGCTTCAGTAAAGTGCTTTGTCCACTCATCTCTGCTCTCCTGCGCCTGACTTCCACACACCAGCTACACCCACCGTTGGCATGAACATTACTGAGATCCACTACACCATATTTTTGATAGGGTCATTAACATGCAATTTTTTTTGCCCAACCTTAGACGTTGGATTAAAACGAGGCTACAGCATCCATGAGGTGACTATTAGACTTAGATTCATTTGGACTGAAGAAGTTTGTTGTCGCAACAATTTTTATTAAATTTAACTCTCTCACGTGAATATTTCTGCCAACGATGAGCTACCTTTTTGTAGCATTTCTGACAACGGTCACATCTTTTTAGCTGAATCTCAGAGTTCTAAAGCTGGGTGCAACTTGGCTGTTGTGCACCAGCAGCAGCTAGCTAGTAGAAGGCTGAGGATAAGAAGAAGGTGCTTTCTGTATCTATAAGTGTCCATATATCCATGACATTTGAAAATGTTTGAATTATTCTCGACTGTAATGTGGTTTGTGGATTCTTTAAAAAGTATTTAAAATGTGTGTGTTGGGGGAGTGGGGGGGTAGTGTTTGTGTGTGAAAGAGAGACATTTGGAAGAGGACCATTGGAGAGTAATGTCAGATTACTGCCAAGGGCCTCCTGGCGCAGTTCTCCAGGTAGAAACTGAATGTCACGCAACATCAATTTCATATAAGATTAGTGTGACATATATGTCATTAATATGCTGGGTATATAAAAACAATTAGAACATTCTCAACATTCTCTGTGCACTGAACACATGCAGTCAGAATATTCATCCTTAAAACAGTTTTTTACAATCACTTTGACACTAATTTCGGAACCTTGATGTCATTTTTCAAAACTCTAGACACAAAACTCACAACCAATGATCAAAATGCAAATTTTTCAAAACTCTTAACACTTTTTCCAATTGCTTGGATACAATACACATAAAGTTAAGATCATTTGTTCATTGAACTAAAATCACCTGTTCAAAATGACACAACTTAACATCAAAGTATTACCATTTCAAAATGCAATTCACACATTACATCTGAGATGACTGTCTATTCATTTCATTACAATGATCTAACTATCAGTTGATACAACTGATCAAAATGATAAGTAACTGTTGCGTTACTCTCCGAACAATATTCCATGTTTAGATCATGAAAGTTTCAGGATAACGAGATCCATTGACACCAATTACCGTGGAACATGAACCAATTGGACTACATTATCTATGGATGTAATATTTCACCATCATTCTTTATCAGACACAGTTTCTATGGTCCCATGTACCACTTTTCCAGACCATGTTTTCAGATTTGACATTACTGTACACTAAAAGGCCACTTTATTAGGTACACCTATCTAGTACTGGGTAGGACCCCCCTGCCTTCACAACAGCCTGAAATATTCACGGTGTTGTAGGTTAAGAGATGCACACCACTGTTTTAAACAGCTGTTATTTAAGCATTTGTGGCCTTTCTGTTAGCTTGAAGTCTGGACATTCTCCTCTGACTTCTCTCATTAACAAGGTGTTTTGCCCACAGAACTGTCGTTCACTGAATTTGTTTTGTTTATCGCACCATTCTCTGTAAACTCTAGAGACTGTAGTGCGTAAAAATCCCAGGAAGGCAGCTGTTTCTGAGATGCTGGAATCACCATGTGTGGCATCAACAATCATACCATGGTCAAAGTTGCTTAGATTACGCATCTTGCCCGTTCTAATGTTTGGTCTAACAACATCTAAAGCTCTCTACTCTATATACTTTGTATATTGAGTTGCAGGCAGCCACATGATTCGCTGTTTGAATGTAGCCTTCCTTGATGAGCTAAATCAGGTCTGTAGAGCTGATGGCATGACCTATGTCATTGTGTGGGATAATGTCAGGTTTCACCATGCTCAAGCATAGTTTCAGGCCCATCCACAATTTACCACCCTGTACTTACCCCCATACTCTCCTTTCCTTAACCCGCTTGAGGACTTTTTCTCCACATGGAGGTGGAAGGTATATGATAGACGCCCTCATGAACAAGCCACCCTTCTCCAGGCCATGGATGACGCATGCAATGACATCATGGGAGACCAGTGTCAGGCCTGGATTTGCCATGCCCGAAGATTCTTCCCAAGATGTTTGGCTAATGAAAACATCCATTGTTATGTGGATGAGAACCTGTGGCCAAATCCACAAGACAGGGTTGATGGAAATATAGAAGTACAGTAATCAAACCTTTGTTTTGCTTTTTACAGTAAGCCAGGTGAGGAACACTGCAGTTGACCTTTAACTGTTTTTCTTTTTTTGTAGCTAATTATTTTTGCTTTGATTCAAAGAAACCTATGTTGTGATTTTATTGTATTTCATCAATAAATGTCATATTTTGTTCAATGATTCCACTGTGTCTGTAGTATTCTCTCTACTAGTCCTTTTACAGTGATGTATTTACGCGTAGTACCATAATGAAACATGTATCACATATTTTGTACTACAATATTTAATTATTGTACGAACAACTACACAGTGAAACTATCGGTATCTTGTGTGTGGGTGATCTAAATGAATGTCCCTATGGTATTTCATGATAAATGAGTTATTTGAACCAATGATTCTGCAAGTGCAAGGTTTCTTTAAAAATATGAATGCACAATGCAATGTTTTGAACATTGGACAGCCTGTGTTACAAGTGATGACCGTTTTGAGTTTTGTGTCTAGAGTTTTGAAAAATGACCACAAGTTTCTGAAATTAGTTAAAAACAGTAATTACCATGGTTTCGCAACTAGTCAGGTGTTTCTCTTTGAAATCAGCCTCCCACTATTCTGCATCCTCCTCTCCACTCCTCTCCTCTCCTCCCAGGCAACAGAGATCTCCCACAGCCCTACTGTTCAGAGGAACCTAGTGGAGGAGCATATTAGAGAGGAGAGAGAAAAGAGGAGAGAGAAGTAGGAAGTAAGAGAGACAGATACCAAAAGAGAGAAAGGGAGACAAATGGGATAAATTGAGGGATGGATGGAGAGGAAAGAACTGATGACAAAACCCACAAAACACAGAATCTTAATCTGGTGGGGGAAAAAAAGGCATGTGTGCACTGCAATCCCAGAATGACTGATAAAGGTCTGACTAGACATGGCCCTCGTTGTCTTGTGTCCGTCCCTGAGTCATTTCATAGTTTCTTAGTAAATAATAATATTAAATCAGCCTTTAGTCAACCTGCTGTGCAAACATTTGACCCAATTCCTCTTTTAAAAGATACTTTAGAAAATTGGGATTTTGACAAGTCTGTGATTTTGTATGAGTGTGTGTGCATGTGTTTGTGTGCGTATGTGTGTGTGTGTGTGCGTGTGTGTGTGAGAGAAATCTAGGTCAAACATGTTGTTTCTGCGGTACCCTGTAGAAGGGATGTTGTGCTGCCTTGAGTCATATTTCTAAAGCTGTGTTTAACGTTGTGCAGGCTGGTGATCCTTGGGACCAGGTGTTGAAGTTACGTTTTATTGAGTGTGTGTGTGAATGTGTGCGTGCGTGTATAATTATCTATGTGTTTGTGCGTGTGTGTGTGTGATTTTTGGGGAATGTGAGTTGTAGTTATGTTATTTTGTTGTTGTGAGGAAAATAACAGAATCCTTACAGAGAATGGCAGCCATTAATATTGTAGGGCAGCAAGAAGTACAGGAGAACAGAACCCTGACAGAAAAGACTAGCACCTACTCATCCAGTCATACAGACCATAGGAAATGGATGACTCTTTTTTCATTGACATTGAAAGTGTGTTGTATATTTCATAGCATCATTGCTATTTCATAGTTGCACTTACCCTTGATACCCTGGCATTCCTATTCGTGACCTCCCCTCCTCGGCTTCCATGAAAACATGAAACACACAAACATGAAAAAGGAGCGCTTGAAATAGCAGATATCTCTTATTTCCCTGGCTGTAGCTTGTTTCATGTCAAATTAAAAGGAAATTGGGTTTGCTGTCCTGTGAATGCAGTACAATCCCCGCTTGCACTCTATCAGAATAATAACTAACAGAATAGTGTAAATATCATTACCATCTGCAATATTTAAATATAGATGTACCCTTTCAGACTGTCAACATCAATGTCCCAGATTGGGAGAGACAGAGAGGGAGAAAGGAGAGAGAGTATTTGAAACAGTTTTAATTAAGGACTAATTTATGCTCTCTCTCTCTCTCTGAGAGACATTTATATATATCTCTCTCTCTCTGAGAGACATACATATACACACACACACACACACACACACACACACACACACACACACACACACACACACACACACACACACACACACACACACACACACACACACACACACATATATATATATGTGTGTGTATGTATGTATGTATGTATGTATGTATGTATGTATGTATGTATGTATGTATGTATGTATGTATGTATGTATGTATGTATATATGTATATATATATGTATATATATATATAATAAAAATTAAATTCACCTTTATTTAACCAGGTAGGCAAGTTGAGAACAAGCTCATTTACAATTACGACCTGGCCAAGATAAAGCAAAGCAGTTCGACACACAACAACACAGAGTTACACATGGAGTAAACAAACATACAGTCAATAATACAGTACAAAAATGAGTCTATATACAATGTGAGCAAATGAGGTGAGTTAAGGGAGGTAAAGGCAAAAAAGGCCATGGTGGCAAAGTAAATAAAATATAGCAAGTAAAACACTGGAATTGTAGTCGAAGAAACTGCAAAGTTGAAATAGAAATAATGCGGTGCAAAGGAGCAAAATAAAAAAAATTAATACAGAAGGGGAAGAGGTAGTTGTTTAGGCTAAATTATAGATGGGCTATGTACAGGTGCAGTGATCTGTAAGCTGCTCTGACAGCTGGTGCATAAAGCTAGTGAGGGAGATAAGTGTTTCCAGTTTCAGAGATTTTTGTAGTTCGTTCCAGTCATTGGCAGCAGAGAACTGGAAGGAGAGATGGCCAAAGGAGGAGTTGGCTTTGGGGGTGACCAGAGATATATACCTGCTGGAGCGCGCGCTACAGGTGGGTGCTGCTATGTTGGTGTGGGGGTCCCACTGCACTCTGAAAAAAGCGTTCTTTGCGGAGGGATAAATGAAATCAAATCACGTCCGCCGAATACAACAGGTGTAGACCTTACAGTGAAGTGCTTACTTACAGGCTCTAACCAATAGTGCAAAAAATGTGTTAGGTGAACAATAGGTAAGTAAAGAAATAAAACAACAGTAAAAAGACAGGCTATATACAGTAGCGAGGCTATAAAAGTAGTGAGGCTACATACAGACACCGGTTAGTCAGGCTGATTGAGGTAGTATGTACATGTAGATATGGTTAAAGTGACTATGCATGTATGACGAACAGAGAGTAGCAGTAGCGTAAAAGAGGGGTTGGTGGGTGGTGGGTGGCGGGTAGCGGGACACAATGCAGGTATCCCGGTTAGCCAATGTGTGGGAGCACTGGTTGTTCGGCCCAATTGAGGTGGTATGTACATGAATGTATAGTTAAAGTGACTATGCATATATGATAAACAGAGAGTAGCAGCAGTATAAAAAGAGGGGTTGGGGGGGCACACAAATAGTCCGGGTAGCCATCTACCAAGAACCGTTTTGATTAGAAGAACCCTTTTTGAAAGACAAGGTTTCTTTGTAAGGCAAAGGGTTCTACCTAGAACCTTTAACATCCTTTGGAAGGCAAGAAGGTTTCAACATAGAACCATATATAATATTTTTCAGCATGCTCTATTGCAGGGAGATTTTATTTATTCTTTGTTTTACTGTAATATCTGTGTTTCACATTGATTGGTTGATTAATTTGATGCTACACATTCGTTTTGTAAATGTATCCAATCTGTTTGTAATTAGATTATTGCACCCATTACTGGGATGGTTGAGGTAGTCTCAGTGTTCAATCAATAACAATTCCACTTGTTGGATATCTTAACTATGGCTGGATTCCAATAGGTATTACACATCACTTTGCAAGCCAGCATAATTTGATTTACAGGCCTGATGGGCCTGTAAACCAGGAGATTCCTAATACCACCGTGTCAGGGTATAACTAGTCCCTCAAAGAAAGGCCTTATGATATATGTAAAGTACTGTCATAAATAATGACATTTTAAAGGCTAATAAGGCTGGTGCAACCGTTCACAGAGGGCTCTAGGAAGAACCCTCCAAAGATAAAACAGTTCTCAGTAGAACCCTTTATAGACAGTTCTAGGAAGAACCTTTAGATTATGAAATTGTTCTTGTTAGAACCCTTCATAGAGGGTTCTAGGCAGAACCATTCATAAAGGTTTCTAGGTTTAAAGAACCCTTCATACAGTATAGGGTTCTAGATCCCTCTGCAAAGGGTTCTATCCAGCACCAAAAAGGGGTTCCCGAAGAAACGTGTATGGTTCTACTTTATTTCTAAGAGTGTATACAACTGTATGTACAGCAACCGGCTAACTAACTACCGCAGAGACTGACGTGACTATTTGTTCTTTTTAGAGTCTGATCCCATCAACATTTGCAGAGGCATTATCATCAAGCCCAGCAACAAGTCACCAAAAATGTTACTAAAATCTACTAAATCTTTACATGAATCCATAATGAACATATACTTATACTGGTGCTAGGGATAAACATGGTCTGTGTCTTGTTGTTATAGTTGGTGTGTTTACAAGTATGCTACAACTTTTGCTGCTGTTTTCTCTGTATTATGGAAGCTTAGTTGATTGTTCATGCAAGGCTTGAAGTCTAAATTGGAGAATAGGAGGTATTCGTGAGGAGGGCATGGTGTGGGTGACTGACTGGTGTCTGTTGGGGGTGGGTATTATTTGTGAAGGTTAGTATGCATGATCTATTGAAATGAGTGGGGTGGGTGGATATAGTACCTTGTTTGAGTGTGTATTGATAACAATATGGAAGAAAATGTAACGTATTCTACGAGAACCAATATCACTCCCTAAAAACACAATCTATGAAACAATCCTTGGATAGCTTTTCAGAATTCATCAATAAATTGGTCCACATGGAAAACTAAAGGCATAGAAACCGTGAATGACTTGGTAACAGGAAATACATTTATTTCCATGACAGAATTAAAAAGTAATTTTGGACTTACCAATGTAGATAGTTTCAAATACATCCAACTTAAATGTTACACATCACAAAATGTTGAAGTATTACAGCCCCCCCCAAACCTAACATCCCTGCCAACATTACCACAGCACCAAAGCTTGCTAAACCAGCTATCATAAAACCAACACAAGAAGAGGTTCACCAGCTGAAGAACATTCTGGAACCTGGCTGGAACATTCAACCAACACAACATCCATATTCAGTTAGATTGTAGTAGTATACTATAGAATGCCTAGCATGCTCACAACTGCATTGCGGTATAGATATTGGTAGCTGTTGTACATATGTATATAATGGTGAGTTGTTTAATATAATAGTTTTTATAAAAGATACTGACAAGTGACGAAATGATTCCAGCAGCATCAGAAACCAATAAAGTTTTGACTTCAACTTCTGGATCGATTCATTGTGATATTCATGACATGTGTTTGGATAAACTAGCTTCAGTCTTACTGCTAAAACGAATGACGCATGGAGTTGGTGTTTCATTTAAACTTTAATTTGTTGGCAAGTAAACATGTTTCAATAAAACAGTCGATTAGTCTGTCAATATAGCAAATAAATAGACATGGCTTGTATTCAAGACAAAGTTTATTTGCTCTGGAGACTGAGTTACACAGCAATATGCAGGAAGAGTTATGGCAATGTATATGAGTGTCAGGAAGGCTAGTGGTTAGTGTTGAACTAGAAACTGAAAGACTGCAAGATTGAATCCCTGAGCTGACGAGGTAAAAATCTGTCATTCTGCCGTTCTTAACTGACTTGCCTAGTTAAATAAAAGGTAAAATAAAAAAATGTGCAGTAGAAGAAAAATATACTACTAATGCCTAAATACTACAGTTCTACAAAGGGAATACTTTCGTTTGGGTGGTGTAGTGAGTTGATCATAGTCAGTTTGATACAAGTGATAATTGTTGTTATGGGATCTGCTTTTGAGAGTCATCAATTTATTTATATCAAAGCAGTGTTGTCTGTGGGAGAAAGTCAAAAATGCTATAACACTTTCTTGGGCAATCGTTGGTAGTCTGTATTTCTACTATAGCAGCATGGTAGGGGTGGCAGGTAGCCTAGTGGTTAGAGGGTTGGACTAGTAACCGAAAGGTTGCAAGACTGAATACCTGAGCTGACATGGTAAAAATCTGTTATCCTGTCCCTGAACAAGACAGTTAACCCAATGTTCCTAGGCCACCATTAAAAATAAGAGTTTGTTCTTAACTGACTTGCCTAGTTAAATAAATGGTGTAGAATATGAGACATCTCACAGACACATGCTAAAACACACAGGTTTAGTTACTCCAAAACTAATATGAGATTTCTCATGGACACATGTTAGCGAGCTAGCTACAATACACAGGTATAGTTACTCCAAGACCAATTTAAGTCATTACTTTACTGTCTGTCCAATTTTGCACCTAATGAGAGGCCAGTTAGCTAGTTAGCTATAACTTTAGACTACAGTACATTTTAGGTATAACAAATACACAGCTAACAAGCTTGCTAAACTTGACTAGCTTGCCTTGTAGTGGTACTAGCAAGCCCCGTTATGGCTGAATCAATTACCAAATTGTACTGTACAACACTGCCTCGTGTAAAAAGAGCTTGTATTGCTAGCTAGCTACCGACAACAAAACAACTTGTCATTTGCCCTCCTGAGTCCTGGTCCAGCTGGTATAGGCTGCCGCCACTGCTTGCTGGTCATGCAATTATTTTTCTTGCTGTCTCAGCTCCTCTTTAGTGTATTCTGGCTGAAATAAATAGGGCTGTATGTTCCTATGTAAAAGAACATTAAAACAAATGGTTGTCCAGCTCTTCTTGGAATGGGGAATCATCAGAAGCAACCATTGTAGTGAATTATTTTGCAAAATCAGTGCATGGTAATATAGCTTCCGTGAACCTGTAAACTAGTATTGCCCCCGATTTTGAAAAGCCTGCCTTCGAGGGTGGGAACAAGGAAGTAGGGCTTCCTTCAGGCTGTAGTCCTTACAAAGCCAGGGGAAGCTAATCAACCTAGATATCCTGCACTGTCCTGGCAGATAGACAAGCCCAATGGCTCTATTGAACAAGGACAACCATATCTACTTGCTGCTAGCGTAATCTTGCAATCGGTGAAACACCGATTGCTACAAAACATGACTCCATTTTTAAATCCGACAGCAGGCTCAATCAACCAATGATTCAACCAATGACTCTCCCAGCGTGAACATTTAAAAATACAGCTGAAGTGCATAATTATGTCTAAAACACCATTTCATCACTCATAATTTTGTAGCGAGGCTGGAACAACACCCCACATGCTGTTGGGTGTTGAAGTTTCCCTTTTAAAAGCTGAGTAAGAACCATTTTAAACCTTACTTTCTTCAGTGTACTGTAGCACCATCAATTTAATATAACACCTTGTGTCATCCAGAAATAGATGAGCAGATATGTGTAGGTTTCAGCTCCAGGGCGTGATGTGAAGCAGAATACTCCGTGTTAAGAATTCCATTTGATTTCCCCTCATCTGATGTGATTAGCTCAGTTCATTAGACTTGGGAAATAATGAGTGGATGGATCGCAGCAGCACAAGGGAGCAGTCAGGACAGAAGAGGAGAGGGGGAGGCAGACAGACAAGAGAGGAGATGGTGAGTCAGACAGGCAGGAGAGGAGAGGAGATGGTGAGTCAGACAGGCAGGAGAGGAGAGGAGGAGACAGACAGGCAGGAGAGGAGGAGGAAGACAGGCAGGAGAGAGGGAGGCAGGCAGGAAAAATGTGGTTGTCTCACCTAGCTAAGATGAACGCAATAATCTGGAAGTCTCCCTGGATAAGGGCATCTGCTAAATGACAAAAATGTAGATATGGGGAGGAGGGGAGGCAGGAGAGGAGAGCGGGAGGAACGAGAGTAGAGAAGCAGGCAGGCAGGAGAGGAGAGGAGAGGGGGAGGAAGGCAGAAGGCAGGAGAGGAGGAGGCAGGGAGCAGGCACGAGAGGAGAGAGGGAGGAAGGAGAGGGGGAAGCAGCCAGGCAGGAGAGGAACAAGGGAGGAAGGAGAGGAGAGGAGAAGGGGAGGCAAGCATCAGGCAGGAGAAGAAAGAGAGAGGGAGGAGAGGAGAAGGGGAGGCAGGCATCACGCAGGAGAGGAAGGAGAGGAGAGAGGGAGGTAGGCAGGAGCGGAGAGAGGGAGGAAAAAGAGGGGGAGGCAGGAGAGGAGAGAGGGAGGAAGTGTTGTATCCACACATACCCCAACCAAAAACCCTGGATGAACAGAGATATCAAATCAAAGTTTATTGGTCGCATACACAGATTTGCAGATGTTATTGCAGGTGCAGCAAAATGCTTGTATTTCTAGCTCCAACATTGTAGTAATGCCTAGCAATACAAAACAATGCACACATAATACAAAGGGTAAAAATCAAGAAATATCAGAAAGAGCACTGTCAGAGTCCAGAATATACAGTATATATATATATATATATATATATATATATATACAGTACATATATATATACAGTTGAAGTCAGAAGTTTACATACACATTAGCCAAATACGTTTAAACTCAGGTTTCAACAAATCCTGACATTTAATCTGAGTAAAAATGCCCTGTCTTAGGTCAGTTAGGATCACCACTTTATTTTAAGAATGTGAAATGTCAGAATAATTGTAGAGAGAATTATTTATTTCAGCTTTTATTTATTTATTTTATTTTTTAAATTCTGCCCACAAAATGTCTATAGGATTGAGGTCAGGGCTTTGTGATGGCCACCCCAATACCTTGACTTTGTTGTCCTTAAGCCATTTTGCCACAACTTTGGAAGTATGCTTGGGGTCATTGTCCATTTGGAAAACCCATTTGCGACCAAGCTTTAACTCCTGACCGATGTCATGAGATGTTGCTTCAATATATCCACATAATTTTCCAAACTCATGATGCCATCTGTTTTGTGAAGTGCACCAGTCCCTCCTGCAGCAAAGCACCCCCACAACATGATGCTGCCACCCCTGTGCTTCACGGTTGGGATGGTGTTCCTTACTACTGATAATGAGACATGTGGAACACCAATACATAACATACAAATATGTGTGGTTCACACGGCAACGGCAGGGTTGTGTGACCGATTCCAGCTGGGGTCACAAATATTTTATACAATTTTTATTGAACCTTTATTTATCTAGGCAGTTAAGAGGAAATTCTTATTTACAATGACAGCCTACCCCAGCCAAACCTGGGCCAATTGTGCGCTGCCCTATGAGACTCCCAATCACTGCTGGATGTGATACAGCCTGGATTCAAACCCGGGACTTTCGTGACACCTCTTGCACTGAGATGCAGTGCCTTAGACCGCTGTGCACAAAGTGTGTGCATTATCATTATTTAACCAGGGAAAAACGCATTGAGACCTAGGTCTCATTTGCAAATGTGACCAACAAAAATATGCACATTTTGACTCATGGTCACATCTAAAACCAGGATTTCACATTTCTGGGGTATAGTGATATTAAGAACACATGATGCTACAAAAGTGGATTTCACACACATTGCCAACCTCCACCTTTTCTCTGCCTATCACATCTAAAAATGTTGTCATTAGAAATGTCAATGTCCTTATCCATGATCGAATCATTTAACCAAGTCTCTGATAAAACAGGAATGTCTGTGTTCATGTCATACATCCAGATATCGATAAAGTTCATCTTTGACATCACACATTTAAATGTAACAAACCCAGCCCTTTGCGAGACTTAAAAACAACAGGGGTGTCCATATTTATCTTAATGATCAAGTTTACAATGACCTGGTTAAGTAAGTCAGGAGATTTCATAGGAATAGAAATTAGGTTATGATAGCTTGCCCCGATGGGCCTACGGATGCATCGATTTGGTGACTGTTTAAATCCTATTCAAATTAAGACAGAGATAATGTAGATTTCCTTGACCTGACTAGAGTATTTAACATCAGAAACAATTTGTTGTGTGATGATGATTGGGATAACCTGGGTAGAGTGTGGGTTATATCCCAGTCAGTCTCTCAGAGCAGCCTTAAAATGGCCTTGCAATATATAAGCCCCGAGACAGTTTGGGTGAATTCCGTCTTCTTTGTAGAATCTTTTCTCTTCCCAAAATCTGTCAAAATACTTTGAAAATGTTATGCAATTAAATAAACAAAAATGCAATTTCCTTATGCTGAAAAAAATGTGTATACACCTACCTTTATCATCACCTATAATGGCTAAAATTAGGATCAGGTGTACCAAAACAGGTGCAAATTATTAGTAAATCATTAGAGAGTACGTTGGGAGGGTCCAGCCTTCCATAAAGATTAGAAACTTGGTCTGGTTTGGTCTTAACCATATGGCTGTGTGGTAACACATCATGCCAAGAGCAAAAGACCTCCGAGGTCCTCAGAAGGAACATTATTGATGCCTGTGAGTCTGACGGGTTACAAATCCATTCCCAAGCAATTCGAAGTACATCGTTCCACTGTTCGATGGATTATCTACAAAGTGAGAAAATTGCAGACCGCTGGCAATCTACCGAGGACAGGTTGTCCCACCAAATTCAGCCCAAGTGTCACGGTTGTCGTCTGGAATGGAGGACCAAAACGCAGCAGGAATGTGGATGCTCATCTTGATATTTATTTGAACCAAGAAAACTCCAAAAGAACGAACGATCAACAAAACAGTCTTGTAAGGCTCACACACACAAAACAAGAAACAATCTCCCACAAACACTAAACCAAACACATACCCATATATAGGACTCTCAATCAGAGGCAACGAGAAAGCACCTGCCTCCAATTGAGAGTCCAAACCCCCATTAACCTAAACATAGAAATACAACTAACTAGAGTAAACATAGAAATACATTAAGATAGAACAGTGCCCAAAAACCCCGGAATACATAAATCAAATACCCTTCTACAAAACCACCACCCCGAACCACATAAAACAAATACCCTCTGCCACGTCCTGACCAAACTACAATAACAAATAACCCTTATACTGGTCAGGACGTGACACCAAGAGCTGAGCGAAAGATGCTCATAGAAGTCTCTAAGAACCCCAGGGTAACATCAAGGGATCTACAGGCCTCTCTTGCCACAATTAATGTCGAAGTGCATAAGTCAACTGTCAGAAAGAGACTGCACAAACTTGGCATACACGGGAGGTGAGGAGGGAAGAAGCCTCTGCTCTCAAAAAGAATATCAAGACAAGACTGACGTTTGCCAGACAACACCTGGGTAAAGATCAAAACTACTGGAACAATGTGCTCTGGACAGATCAAAGGTGGAGTTGTTTGTCAGCAATGCCAGATGCCATCTTTGGCGAAAACGAAACACTGCCTTTGAACAGAAGAACCTCATAACAAGCGTAAAGCATGGAGGCGGTGGCATTATGGTTTGGGGCTGGTTTGCTACCTGAGGGCCTGGCCAACATGCCATCATTTTGTCAACCATGAATTCCATATTGTACCACATAATTATTGAGGAGAATGTGAGGCCATCTGTCAAAAAGCTGAAGCTGAACTGATCATGGATCTTGCAATAGGACAATGATCCAAAACAGACAAGCAAAGCGACAACAGAATGGCTCATGAAGAAGAAATGGAGGGTTATGGAATGGCCGAGTCAAAGCAAAGATCTCAATCCTTTTCAAATGCTGTGGGCGGACTTTAAGCGGGCCGTGTATACAATAAATCCCTCGAACATGACACAATTGAAGAAGTAGTGTAAAGAAGAGTGGGGAAAAAAATCCTGCCAGTCGATATAAGAGACTGAGAGACAGTTACAAGAAACAGCAACATTAAGTTACTTCAGTCAAAGGGGGCAACACCAGCTATTGCGGAAAAAATAAGTACACCCCTATGGAATTGCATTTCTGTTGATTTTTTTTATGAATAAATGATTGCAAAGTATAATCTTTCATTTTCATTTGTTACATTAGGTTACCTTTATCTGTCAATAGTTTTGAAGTGAGATTACATATCTGTCCAAACATATTTAAAAAAAATACGACTTTCCATGGGGTGTACTTACTTTGTCACATGACTGTATTTGGTGGCTGTTTAAATCCTATTGAAATTAAGACAGGGATAATGTAGATTTCCTTGACTTGACTAGAGTATTTAACATCATTAACAACAGTAAAATGGCCTTGAAATTTATAAGCCTTGAGAAAGTGTGGGTGAATTCCGTCTTCTTTGTAAAATCTTTTCTCTTTCCAAAAACTGTCAAAGGTATCAATAAAGACAGAGTAACGATAGCTCTTTAGCCAGACCTGAAGTGATAGCAACCTACTGAATCTACCGTAGCCACGTCTCGTCGTGGGTATGGGAGCCGATATGAATGGGACGCTTGTTTAGTGTTATTAAATCCCACATGTACTATAAGAGTATCCGTTGGTGGATTTTGGTTCTTGGCTTCAGGAAGTATCGAAAGTTAAATCCTTTATTTTTGCACCCAGATAGCCTAGGGTTCTAATCCCTGGAAAAGAGATGTTCCTTACCATTGCATGCACTACTGTAAGTCACTTAGGATAAAAGCGTCTACTATATTTATGTAGTATAAGTTAGAGTTGGGGTCAATTCCACAAATTCAATTCTAATTACATTTTCTCTCCCTGCAAATTGCATGTAATTGAATTCAAATTCCATGTCACTCTTTGAATTCAGAGATAATTACATTTCTCTGAATTCCAATGTTAGGTCAGTTCCAAGAATTCAATTCCCAATTCAAAATTATCCCCAACAATTCCACAAATTCCAATTTAATATCTTTAGGCTTTCAGGCTTATCGTGTCACTGTTCAGACAGCCTAGCTATATTGGAAATAAAGGAATACAGGTTGAGGTTGTTAAAAACAAATTCTACAGTTGTCACGTCCTGGCCAGTATAAGGGTTAATTAGTATTGTAGTTTGGTCAGGACGTGGCAGAGGGTATTCGTTTTATGTGGTTCGGGGTGGTGTGTTTTGTTGAAGGGGCATTTGGTTTAAGTATTCCGGGGTTTTTGGGCACTGTTTGGTTTTCAGGTTTTCTATGTTTAGTCTAGTATGTCTGTTTCTATGTTTGGTTAATTGGGGTTGGGACTCTCAGTTGAAGGCAGGTGTTGTCTATCTGCCTTTGATCGAGAGTCCCATATATTAGGGTGTGTTTGTGGTTGTTATTTGTTGGTGATTGTTCTGTGTTTAGCCTTGTGCCTTACCAGACTGTTTGTTGTTGTTGTTGTTGTTGTTGTTGTTCGTTAGTTAGTTCTCGTGTTTTGTTATTTTGGTATTCATTTTGAAAATAAATAAACAGCAAGATGAGCATACACATACCTGCTGCGTTTTGGTCCTCCTTAACCGACGACAAGCGTGACAACAGTCAATTTGCGCATACAATCCATTAACTGGGAAATATAAAAATATTGAATTTGAATTAAATTCAAAGTGCAAACAGTCTAATCCAATTCAATTCCGAATTGAATTAACCAAAATTTGAATGTAATTCAATGGAAATTCTTCATTTCATGAGTGAATTAAGAATTTACTTGAAATGCATAATTCAATTGGAATTGATCCCAACCCTTGTATAGGTATACTGGGAGGGAAAGGGTGAATGGAAATTGTATTGGAGTGAATTTTTCATGTCAATTCTATTGGAGCCTTGTATTGTAAATGACAAATATGTCAGCGAGAGCTTGCTCTCCCTCTGCAATTTGATAATAATACAACTTTGAACATTGCATTGAATGTTAGATATCCCTAATATATTCCATGTAGAATACATTAGCCCTATTCCATGTGGAATACATTAGCCTTTATGGATAGTTGATTTTCAGAAGGAGAGGGTTAGATGAGAGTTTTTCAACAGTACATTCCTTGACACACTGACGACTGGAGAGTGACCTCAGTGCAGTGTTGCCTGACTGTCGGGATAGCAGTGTTGCCTGACTGTCAGGATAGCAGTGTTGCCAGACTGTCAGGATAGCAGTGTTGCCAGACTGTCAGGATAGCAGTGTTGCCAGACCGTCAGGATAGCAATCACTTATTAGTGAGGTTAAATCTCAAATCTGAGATTCATTACGTCAATGGCTAAATATCGAGAATTGCCATGAAACAAATTCCCAGACTGCACCTTTAAGTCCATACATATAAGAAATATGATCGCTGGCTTTCAACACCAAGCTATTAGAATCACTGGACGATAAGAGGAGAGGTCATTCATAAAGAGCGAGAGAGAGAGAGAGAGAGAGAGAGAGAGGAGAGAGAGGAGAGAGATAGAAAGAGGAGAGAGAGAGAGAGAGAGTCAGTAGAAGCCTACCGCACATTTACTGTAATATAATTAGAAATCGATTTAGAAATGGCAGTAACATACCATACAGTAATCATAGAGTAGCCTATGTATTATTTAAAGCTGTTGTAAACTGAAGACATACTGTAGTGCTGTTTATATAGATGGGTAACTGTACCCAGGGTATTATGAGTAATGAGAATGCTATTTAGAATGGTGAGGCATCAGAAGATACCTTTGCACAGGTCTGTAGCCTATCAAAATGTGACACTTCATAATCTCCTCTTCCTTTCCTTGGGGGGGGGATCTCATATCTGCAAAGTTGTATAAGAAATGTAAAAAAAAACAGTGGATTCCAAACAATATAATGATGGTCTCTTTATATGGGTTGTTATTCTCTGAGTTTTATTATTCCTCTACATGTTTCCAGCTGGGTCAACATGAAAGACACATTTATGGCATCTCTCCACTTTTCTCTCCATCTCTCTTTCATCTCACGACCTTTTCCTCCTTTGTTCCCTGGTTGTTTTAATATGCCCTTCAGTTGTCTGGTAATGACAGTTATTTACATGAAAGACTCTTTTGAATCTCTACTCTGCAGATCCGGGACAATCCAGCATAACATAAAATAGCATAAGTGACAAGAACTGAATTAAAACATTTTAACACTCCTGACAGTGCTCTATTGCTATGCTTTCGGATCACTCTGACACCATAGTGTTTCAGCACACAATAGTTTCAAATAGCATAGCTGACTAGAACTGAATTCAACATATCACTGTCAAAGTGAGACAGTAAACAAACCAAACAAGCAATGATGTTTCATTACATGCGTGTGTTCCACCGAGGCAACAAACACAGAAACGCTTCCTGGATACCAAGTAACCAACTATACAAATAAATGGTCCAAACTCTTCAGAGTATCTACAGTACATGAACAAAAGTATGTGGACACTCCATTTACTGCTATAACAGCCTCCACTCTTCTGGGAAGGCTTTCCACTGGATGTTGCAACATTGCTGCGGGGACTTGCTTTCATTCAGCCACAAGCGCATTAGTGAGGTTGGCACTGATGTTGGGCGATTAGGCCTGGCTCACGGTCGGCTTTCCAATTCATCCCAAAGGTGTTCGATGGGGTTGAGGTCAGGGCTCTGTGCAGGCCAGTCAATTTCTTCCACACCGATCTCAACAAACCATTTATGTATGGACCTCGCTTTGTGCACAGGGTAATTGTCATGCTGAAACAGGAAAAGGCGTTCCCCAAACTATTGCCACAAAGTTGGAAGCACAGAATCGTCTAGAGAGTACAATTAAATGCTGTAGTGTTAAGATTTCCCTTCACTGGAACTAAGTGGCCTAGCCCAAACCATGAACACAGTCCCAGACCATTATACCTCCTCCACCAAACTTTGGCACTATGCATTTGGGCAGGTAGCTTTCTCCTGGCATCCACCAAACCCAGAATCATCCGTCGGACTGCCAGATGGTGAAGCCGAGTCATCACTTCAGAGAACGTGTTTCCACTGCTCCAGAGTCCAATGCCATTGAAAACCATTTCATGAAGCTCCCGACGAACAGTTATTTTGCCGACATTGCTTCCAGAGGCAGTTTGGAACTAGGTAGTGAGTGTTGCAACCGAGGACAGACGATTTTAACGCGCTTCAGTACTCGCCGGTCCTGTTCTGTGAGCTTGTGTGGCCTACCAATTTGTGGCTGAGCTGTTGTTGCTCCTAGACCTTCCCACTTCACAATAACAGCACTTACAGTTGACCGTGGCAGCTTTAGCAGGGCAGAAATTTGACGAATTGAAAGTCAGCGAGATGTTAAGTAAGGCCATTCTATGCCAATGTTTGTCTATGGAGATTGCATAGCTATGTCCTCGATTTTATACACCTGTCAGCAACTGGTGTGGCTGAAATAGCCGAATCCACTAATTTGAATGGGTGTCCACATACTTTTTTGTATATAGTGTACCTCTGCCTTAGCTATCTTCCATGAAGAAGACCCATCTGTTTGTTTGTTCATTCGCTTATTTTTCCTATAAACTTGTGCTCAAAATAATATTATTGCAAGTAAGTAAAAGTGTCAGGGAGAAATAAACAAGCTGCATATATTTACTAGCTGCATATATTTACTAGCTAACAGTAAGATACAAAGCTTTTAAACATCACACAACGGATGAGTTTGCCAGTGAAGAAGAGAAGAGAGAGGCGTTTGTTCATGAAGTATGCTCTTTAATCTCTGCCTCCTGTCTCTTCTCCCTCTTCATGTATTCGTCCCGTTAGCTGAGAGGTAGCCGAGAGTCAAGCTGAATTTCAAAGTGAACACTTCATAAGATTTAAGCTTGGTGTTGCCTGCCTTCTGCTAGCTATCTTCACTGAACAAAACACAGGGAGGGTATTTTAGCTAGCGTTAGCTAAGTATGTGGGCATTGCACTGATTAACAGTTTGTAGCTTGTCACTTATTTACAATAGTTTGACAGCTTGCTGATTAAGTCGTAGACCTTCCCATCATCCGTCAGTGTGTAGTTCAGCCTGTTTCCAGAGCACCAATTGCTAAATTGTAATGTTGGGTAAGCTAAACACGCAGCAGCAGACATAATACTGTACTGACTCGGGTCAGAGCAAGCTGTTTGTTGTTTAATTAAAACTTGTTCATTGTGATAAAATAATGTTACTACAGTAGCTAGCTAACTATGTAACTTGCTTATGGATCGAGCACTGCATTTAGTGTTGCACTAGCTGGTTGGTTAGCTTCTATTTGGTTTCATATGAAGTGACCGGTTGGTTAGCTGCTCTTTCGTTTCATATGAAGTGACTGGCTCAAGTGCTTCAAATTAGAAACCAAGTAAATTTTTCCGGTGTCTAAGCGAAGCAATGCTGGCAAAGTGAGCAAATAAATTGCCAGAAAAGACTGCATTGTTACGTCTGGCTAGGAAACACGAGGAACTCCCTGTTACTGGTATGTAGAAAGAATGACACAAGCTAAATTCTTTATAAACTGATAGGGTGTATTAGCTACAGCTCTCCTCACTGTTCGTGAGCCAACATAACAGGAGGCAGGTACGGTGGCTTCCGTGGGACATATAATTTGAGTCAAAAGGAACACAGAACAATAATTGTCATAACAACAATAATTCACAAGGGCTACACAGAAAACATTATCAATTCAACTGTTTATTATGGATTTTCATGACAATGAAATTGGCATATGCTACGCATTGTATGTGAATTGACACTCTCTACTCTCGCACGCAAATTCTGATTCCGTTGGTGGCATGTGTGGTTTCGGCTTCAGGCTAAGCTAGCAAGGTAGTAATGTTTTCGTGTTCATGATCAAACTTTTAAAAAATACTCTAAATTCGTTAACTAGATGTAAAATCGTGCGACTAAGACCTCCTAGAAATTAAACTTCAAAATAAACTACATGGTCATTTTCCATTCTAAGAAATTGAATGACTTGTTTCCACTCTTTGAAAGTATTTCTGTGGCAGTGGATAGGATAGCCTGAACATGTGGAAGTTGGTTTGGTGTATCTAGATTGAATGGTTCAAGAGTTAATGTATGCAAATGTATACTAATTTGTATAGTTACAGTTGATAAAAGAGTGTAAGAATTTGAAGTTAGGATAGTCTGAACATGTAAACGTTGGTTTGGAGTCTCTAACTTGAATGCATGAAGAGTTACTGTTGGTGAGTTAAGCTATGCTAATCTCGCAAATGTATATAGTTATAGGTGATGAAATAAACATTTAAGTTAGGATAACCTGAACATGTGAAAGTTGGTTTGATGTCTCCAGCTTGAACGGTTCAAGAGTTATTGTTGGTGGGTTATTTGATGCTAATTCTTGTCATTTGTCTTGGTCAGTAGTTGTGGTCAGTAGTTGTGTGGTCAGTAGTTATGCGGTTGTGGTCAGTAGGTTAGGTCAGTAGTTGTGGTTACTAGTTGTGTGGTCAGTAATTGTGGGGTTGTGGTTAGTAGTTGTGTGGTTTAATAGTTGTGTGGTCAGTAGCGGTGATCAGTAGTTTAGTGGTTGTGGTCAGTAGTTGTGTGATTGTGGTCAGTACTTGTGTTCAGTAGTTATGGTCTGTAGTTGTGTTGTTGTGGTCAGTAGTTGTCAGTATTTGTGAGGTCAGTAGTTGTATGATTGTGGTCAGTACTTATGTGGTTGTGGTCAGTAGTTGTGTGTCATGGTCAGTAGTTGTGTGGTCAATAGTTGTGTGGTTGTGGTCAGTGCCAGTGTACAGTTGTTGCGTGTGAAAAGTGAAAGAAGTGTGATGAGAAATGATAGGGTGAAATATGAAGGGAGTGAATGGTGACAGTTTCACACTATCCAATCAGCGCAGCAGGATCAACGTACAGCCCGCCCATCTCTTTACAGACAGGCAAACTAACCAGTTGAGTTATTTAGAGCACTGGGCACAATCCTGAGAAAGAGAACGAAGGTAGTGAGCATTCGAAATCTTCTCTGTATCATTCCAGATTGTCAAGACTGGGGAAGCATTAAAAATGTTAGCGCTAGCTTTTCGGTCCGAAACAGATTCACAAATCATGGGAATTTGTCGCGCTATGAAGACGCTGTCTTCCTCCGAGGCACGTGATGCTAGGCAACAGTTGCCTTAGCAGGCCTGCTCCCTCCATGGCTAAAGCCAGTGTGAGAAGCATACTAACAAATGTTTGTGCTATGAAACTACAAGTAAATAAATACTGCACTCTGAACCACAGAGTGCAGTTGTTAGACAAAGCAAGTAAAGAAAACTTCAAAACGTGATGTGGTTTTATTGGAATTTGCATAAATAATGAATCTGCTAGCTTCTGACATGACTTCTTGCATCTATAATGGAAGCAGTTGATTGGTTACTAGAACAGCTCTACCTATAGACGGGTTAAAACCTCTTATGGATAGGGGGCAGTATTTTCACGTCCGGATGAAAAGCGTGCCCAGAGTAAACTGCCTGATATTCAGGCCCAGAAGCTAGGATATGCATATTAATAAATGTGGATAGAAAACACTCTGAAGTTTCTAAAACTGTTTGAATGATGTCTGTGAGTGTAACAGAACTCATATGGCAGGCGAAAACCTGAGAAAAATCCAACCAGGTAATCTTCAGTAATCATGGGAATCTCCACTCCTCAGTAAAAGGCACATGACAGCCCGCTTGGAGAGAAATTTCTGCCAAGGGTGCCGAGTCAGCATAGGATGTCCACTCGATAAAGAGGCTTCCGAAGGGCGCAGTGGAGCCCTTGATGACTCGACAACTAGAGTTTGAGATTGACTCAATTGATTTGTGAATGCGCATATCAAGTGATTGAGTGCCCAAAGTGCTCAAAGTATTCGGTTTGAGATTCAGCCTCAGAGTGCGTGACAGACAACCATGGTGGAGGCCATGGGGCAGATGCTGACCAAATTTAAAGCACAGAGATGTCGTACTGTACTCTGCCCTAATTACAGCACAGTAAGGTGAAGAAACGCAAATGCCATTCCCCAGTGGAGGCCTGAGAGAGAGTTCTGATTTGACAGTGGAGGACTGAGAGAGCTGTGATTGGACAATGGATGGCTGAGAGAATGCTGTTTGGACACTTCTTTAAATGTCAGTTAGCCACAGATGGATCTTTTTTTTTAAACATGCTAAGACGGGAGGACAGAGTGTGACATCATCACTCAAAATCTCTGAGGCTTCAACACTCACTAAAGTGCTTGCATAAGCTTTGTGACATAGACAGAGAGAGAGGGAGAGAGAGAGTTGATCAGACACTATAAAAGGTCAGTTAGTTACGACTGACAACATTATCTACTAAGAGCTTCAACACTGATTGTACATTTAAATACATAAATAGGGTTTATGAGTCACACATGGTTATTGACATGCATAGGGGTCATGAGTCACACACGGTTATTGACATGCATAGGGTTCATGAGTTACACAAGGTTAATGACATGCATGAGGTCCCCAAGAACACAGTGTCCTCCATCATTCTTAAATGGAAAATGTTTGGATCCACTAAGACTCTTCCTAGAACTGGCTGCCCGGCCAAACTGAGGTATCAGGGGAGAAGGGCCTTGGTCAGGGAGGTGACCAAGAACTCGATGGTAAATCTGGCAGAGCTCCAGAATTCCTCTGTGGAGATGGGAGAACCTTCCAGAAGGACCACGATCTCTGCAAAACTCCACCAATCAGGCCTTTATGGTAGTGGCCAGATGGTAGAGTGGCCAGACGGAAGCCAGGCCTCAGTAAAAGGCACATGACAGCCCACTTGGAGTTTGCCAAAAGGCACCTAAAGGACTGTCAGACCATGACAAACAAAATTATCTTGTCTGATGAAACCAAGACTGAACTCTTTGGCCTGAATGCCAAGTGTCATGTCTGGAGTAAACCTGGCACTATCCCTATGGTGAAGCATGGTGGTGGCAGAGACTCGGAGACTAGTCAGGATTGAGGGAAAAACTAATGGATCAAAGTACAGAGAGATTCTTGATGAAAACCTGCTCCAGAGCACTGAGGACATCAGACTGGGGTGAAGGTTCACCTTCAAACAGGACAACGACCCTAAGCACGTAGCCATGACAACGCAGGAGTAGCATTCTCTGTATGTCCTTGAGTGACCCAGCCTGAGCCCAGACTTGAACCAGATCGATCATCTCTTGAGAGACCTGAAAATAGCTGTGCAGCGACGCTCCCCATCCAACCTGACAGAGCTTGAGAGGATCTGCAGAGAAGAATGGGAGAAACTTTCCAAATATAGGTGTTCCAAGATTGCAGCGTCATACCCAAGAAGACTCGAGGCTGTAATCCCTGCCAAAAGGTGCTACAACAAAGTCCTGAGTAAAGGGTCAGAATACTTCTGTAAATGTGATATCATTTATATTTTTTTACAAATTTCAGAAAATATCTAAAATGCTTTTTGGGGTTTGTCATTATGGGGTATTGTAGATTGAAAAGGGGAAAAAAAAACAATTTAATCCATTTTAGAATAAGGCTGTAATGTAACAAAATGTGGAAAAAGTCAAGGGGTCTGAATACTTTCTGAATGAACTGTGCATAACTATGTGATATGTACAGGTATAAATTAAGCAGTCCAACACTAGCTGCGTGAATGCCATGATATTCTGCTGTAACCAACTCTTCATCTGTCCTTCATTTCACTTTTAAAAATATTTTATTTAACCTTTATTTAACTAGGCAAGTCAGTTAAGAACAAATTATTATTTACAATGATGGCTTACCAAAAGGCAAAAGGCCTCCTGTGGGTACGAGGGCCGCGTGTCACGGTTGTCGAAGAGAGGAGCGGACCAAAGTGCAGCGTGTATGTAATTCCACATTTTTATTTATACTGTGAAACTATGCAATATATAAATACACTGAAAAAAATTTAAAAACATGACATAGAGATGAACACATACACAAGTCAAAATTATCTCCCACAAACCCAGGTGAAAAAAACCCTACTTAAGTATGATCTCCAATTAGAGACAACGAGGACCAGCTGCCTCTAATTGGAGATCATCCCAAACAAACCAACATAGAATACAACAAAGAACTACAAATCTCGAATGCCCACCCAAATCACACCCTGACCTAACCAAAATAGAGAAACAAAACGCCTCTCTCAGGTCATGGCATGACAGTACCCCCACCCCCAAAGGTGCGGACTCCCGGCCACAAACCTGAACCTATAGGGGAGGGTCCGGGTGGGCATCTACCTATGGTGGCGGCTCTGCTTCGGGGCGTAGCTCCCACTCCGCCCGCTGATCCCTTCGCTTTTGTGTCGCCGGAGGAACCAGACCGTGGATCTTTGCCGGAAGCTCCGAACCGTGGATCGTCGTTGAAGGAACCGGACCGAGGATCATCGCCAGAGGTTCTGTACTGCAGGCCGCCGCTGGAGGCTCCGGACTGCAGGCCGTCTCAGGAGGCTCCGGACTGCAGGTCGTCTCAGGAGGCTCCGGACTGCAGGCCGTCTCAGGAGGCTCCGGACTGCAGGCCGTCTCAGGAGGCTCCGGACTGCAGGCCGTCTCAGGAGGTTCCGGACTGCAGGCCGTCTCAGGAGGCTCCGGACTGCAGGCCGTCTCAGGAGGCTCCGGACTGCAGGCCGTCTCAGGAGGCTCCGGACTGCAGGCCGTCTCAGGAGGCTCCGGACTGCAGGCCGTCTCAGGAGGCTCCGGACTGTAGGCCGTCTCAGGAGGCTCCGGACTGTAGGCCGTCTCAGGAGGTTCCGGACTGTATGCCGTCTCAGGAGGTTCCGGACTGTAGGCCGTCTCAGGAGGTTCCGGACTGTAGGCCGTCTCAGGAGGTTCCGGACTGTAGGCCGTCTCAGGAGGTTCCGGACCGGGGACTGTCGCTGCAGGCTCCGTGCCATGGATCATCACTACAGGCTCCACGCCATGGATTATCACTGGAGGCTTTGTGCCATGGATCATCCCTACAGGCTCCGTGCCATGGATCATCCCTACAGGCTCTGGGCCATGGATCATCAATGGAGGCTTCATACGTGGAGCCGGAACAGGTCTCACCGGACTAGGGAACGTCGCTGGAGGCTCCGGACTGGGGAACGTCGCTGGGAGCTCTGGACTAGGGAAAGTCGCTGGTGGCCGGGTGCGCAGAGCATGCACAGGGTATACTGGGCCGTGGAGGCGCACTGGAGGTCTGGATTTGAACATTTGAACATCTTGGCCATGTTCTGTTATAATCTCCACCCGGCACAGCCAGAAGAGGACCGGCCACCCCTCATAGCCTGGTTCCTCTCTAGGTTTATTCCTAAGTTTTGTCCTTTCTAGGGAGTTTTTCCTAGCCACCGTGCTTCTACACCTGCATTGCTTTCTGTTTGGGGTTTTAGGCTTTGGAGCTTATGGCTGGCACAACCCGTCCTGGCTGGATGCTTACTTTAGTCCGGCAAGGGCGGGTCGCTGGCACAGGATGAACTGGGCTGTGCAGGCTCACTGGCGACACAGTGCGTAGAACTGGCACATGATATACTGGCCTTGGAGGCGCACTGGAGGTCTGGAGCTTATGACTGGCACAACCCGTCCTGGCTGGACGCCCAGTCTAGCCCGGCAAGTGCGGGGCATCGGAACAGGTCGTACTGGTTTGTGCTGGCGAACTGGGGGTACCGTGCGTAGAGCTGGCGCAGGATAACCTGGGCCGAAGAGACGCACCGGAGACCAGGAACGGTTAGCCGGCACAATCCTTCCTGGCTGAATGCCAAGTCTAGCACGGCCACTTCGGGGAGCTTGCACAGAGCGCAAGCTCTGCGCACTGGAGACACCGTGCGCATTACCGCATAACCCGGTGCCTGACCAGTCCTATTCTCCCCATAGTAAGCATGGTGAGTTGGCTTAGGTCTCCACCCTGACTCTGCCAATCTCCCCGTGTGCCCCCCCCAAAAAAATGTGCTTGCCTCATTGCCAGGCTAGTTCCTCTTCTTGTCGCCGCTCTGCTCTCGCTGCCTCCAACTGTTCCCACGTCCAGGATCCCTTGCCGTTCAGAATGTCCTCCCAGGTCCACTCCTGATCACGCTGCTTGGTCCTTTGGAGGTGGGAGATTCTGTCACGATTGTCGAAAGGAGAAAACCAAAGTGCAGCGTGTGTGTCATTCCACATTTTTATTTATACTGTGAAACTATGCAATATATAAATACACTAAAATGGGGGGAGAAAAAAAACAACAACCGTGACGCAGAGCTGAACACATACACAACTCAAAATTATCTCCCACAAACCCAGGTGGAAAAAACCCTACTTAAGTATGATCTCCAATTAGAGACAACGAGGACCAGCTGCCTCTAATTGGAGATCATCTCAAACAAACCAACATAGAAATACAAAACTAGAAACTAACAACATAGAAATAGAAAACATAGAATACAACAAAGAACTACAAACCCAAAATAGAGAAACAAAACGTCTCTCTCAGGTCAGGGCATGACACCGCGATTAAAAAAATAAATAAAATAAAAAATATATATTTTTAAAATACTCTGCTTTAGCCAACTCTTTATCTGTCCCTCATTTTCATGCCGCACATTGTGGGTAGAGGCTAGGGTCCCTCTAGTCCTGTGCCATACTATATGTGTTGTAACTGACTCCTATATTTCTCGCTGTCATGCCATACAGTACATTTTTTGGATCAAAGCAGAGTTCCCCTCTTGGTCCTGGCGATTGGGTCAAAGCCTAGTTTCCCTCCTGGTCCTGGAGAAGAATCAGAACATAGCATTTGAATGAGTCCAAACATTATAATATATGGCATTATTGACTTACTATATATTTTAATTATATGAATCAGATCCCAGTGGCAGTATTCCCTCAGCAGTGACTTAACTCAGTGACTTACTTGACATATTCCCATTAGCTCCTAATGTGACAGACACAATGTGCCTCAGCAGTGTAAGGTCTCAATACCAACCCTAATCACTGGCAATAATGATCCTAACCAGTACACTGGCATTTTATCATTAACCTTTTAACAGTTAATAAAACAACCAGACCAAGCACCCTGGCTGAAACCCAAGAACTGAGTTAAAGGTCCAACGGTGTGGTAGTTAGAAGTATTCTGAATGATCTATATGTCTATATTATGTATACATATATTATATATAGCTACCAATGGTCTGGTACAGTAGTTATAACTATTCTGAGTAATATATATGTCTATTTTATCTATACATATATTATATATAGCTACCAATGGTCTGGTACAGTAGTTATAACTATTCTGAGTAATATATATGTCTATTTTATCTATACATATATTATATATTGTCACGGTTGTCGTAAGATGAAGGAGTGGACCATTCCCTTTAGAGTACACTACTATTGTCACGTCCTGGCCAGTATAAGGGTTAATTGTCATTGTAGTTTGGTCAGGACATGGCAGAGGGTATTTGGTTTATGTGGTTTGGGGTGGTGTTTTTGTAGTAAGGGCATTTGATTTAAGTATTCCGGGGTTTTTTGGGCACTGTTTGAGATTCATGTATTCTATGTTTAGTCTAGGTAGTCTGGTTCTATGTTTAGTTAATTAGGGTGGGGACTCTCAATTGAAGGCAGGTGTGGTCTATTTGCCTTTGATTGAGAGTCCCATATATTAGGGTGTGTTTGTCATTTGTGGGGGATTGTTCTTGCACTGTGTTTTTGTATGCCTGTAAGACTGTGCCTGTCGTGTGTATTGTTTTTTTTCCCCAGTGGATGCTTTACTCCTTTTTTTAAATTAAAATATGAGCATCCATATTCCCGCTGCAGTTTGGTCTATTCAACACGGCTCTTTTTGTGACAACTATTCCCTTTATAGTACACTACTGTTCCCTTTATAGTACACTACTATTCCCTTTACAGTGCACTACTGTTCCCTTTACAGTACACTACTGTTCCCTTTACAGTACACTACTGTTCCCTTTATAGTACACTACTATTCCCTTTACAGTACACTACTGTTCCCTTTACAGTGCACTACTGTTCCCTTTACAGTGCACTACTGTTCCCTATACAGTGCACTACTGTTCCCTTTACAGTGCACTACTGTTCCCTTTACAGTACACTACTGTTCCCTTTACAGTACACTACTGTTCCCTTTACAGTGCACTACTGTTCCCTTTACAGTACACTACTGTTCCCTTTACAGTACACTACTGTTCCCTTTACAGTGCACTACTGTTCCCTTTACAGTGCACTACTGTTCCCTTTACAGTTCACTACTGTTCCCTTTACAGTGCACTACTGTTCCCTTTACAGTACACTACTGTTCCCTTTACAGTGCACTACTGTTCCCTTTACAGTGCACTACTGTTCCCTTTACAGTACACTACTGTTCCCTTTACAGTGCACTACTGTTCCCTTTACAGTGCACTACTGTTCCCTTTACAGTATACTACTGTTCCCTTTACAGTGCACTACTGTTCCCTTTACAGTGCACTACTGTTCCCTTTACAGTGCACTACTGTTCCCTTTACAGTGCACTACTGTTCCCTTTACAGTGCACTACTGTTCCCTTTACAGTACACTACTGTTCCCTTTACAGTACACTACTGTTCCCTTTACAGTACACTACTGTTCCCTTTACAGTGCACTACTGTTCCCTTTACAGTGCACTACTGTTCCCTTTACAGTACACTACTGTTCCCTTTACAGTGCACTACTGTTCCCTTTACAGTGCACTACTGTTCCCTTTACAGTGCACTATTTTTCCCTTTACAGTGCACTACTGTTCCCTTTACAGTACACTACTGTTCCCTTTACAGTGCACTACTGTTCTTTTTACAGTGCACTACTGTTCCCTTTACAGTGCACTACTGTTCCCTTTACAGTGCACTACTGTTCCCTTTACAGTGCACTACTGTTCCCTTTACAGTGCACTACTGTTCTTTTTACAGTGCACTACTGTTCCCTTTACAGTGCACTACTGTTCCCTTTACAGTACACTACTGTTCCCTTTACAGTGCACTACTGTTCTTTTTACAGTGCACTACTGTTCCCTTTACAGTGCACTACTGTTCCCTTTACAGTGCACTACTGTTCCCTTTACAGTACACTACTGTTCCCTTTACAGTGCACTACTGTTCTTTTTACAGTGCACTACTGTTCCCTTTACAGTGCACTACTGTTCCCTTTACAGTGCACTACTGTTCTTTTTACAGTGCACTACTGTTCTTTTTACAGTGCACTACTGTTCCCTTTACAGTGCACTACTGTTCCCTTTACAGTGCACTACTGTTCCCTTTACAGTACACTACTGTTCCCTTTACAGTGCACTACTGTTCTTTTTACAGTGCACTACTGTTCCCTTTACAGTGCACTACTGTTCCCTTTACAGTGCACTACTGTTCCCTTTACAGTGCACTACTGTTCCCTTTACAGTACACTACTGTTCCCTTTACAGTGCACTACTGTTCTTTTTACAGTGCACTACTGTTCCCTTTACAGTGCACTACTGTTCTTTTTACAGTGCACTACTGTTCCCTTTACAGTGCACTACTGTTCCCTTTACAGTGCACTACTGTTCCCTTTACAGTGCACTACTGTTCCCTTTACAGTACACTACTGTTCCCTTTACAGTGCACTACTGTTCTTTTTACAGTGCACTACTGTTCCCTTTACAGTGCACTAATATTCCCTATATAGTGCACTACTATTCCCTCTTTGTACGTGGGTGACGTGTACGTGGGTGACGTGTAAGTGGGTGACGTTTAAGTGGGTGATGTGTACGTAGGTGACGTGTAAGTGGGTGACGTGTACGTGAATGGCGTTACGTGTACGTGGGTGATGTGTAGGTCGGTGACGTGTACGTTGACACGCTCTTGTGAGAGAACATTACTACTCCATCCCTAGAGTTATACATTCTCCAATCCTGAAAATATTTGTATTTCTCTGTCACACAGCAGAGTTATTTGATTGTGAAGTGAGCATCCAACCCGATCTCTGCCTGTGCCCTGGCTGTATCCAACCCAATCTCTGCCTGTGCCCTGGCTGTATCCAACCCAATCTCTGCCTGTGCCCTGGCTGTATCCAACCCAATCTCTGCCTGTGCCCTGGCTGTATCCAACCCAATCTCTGCCTGTGCCCTGGCTGTATCCAACCCAATCTCTGCCTGTGCCCTGGCTGTATCCAACCCAATCTCTGCCTGTGCCCTGGCTGTATCCAACCCAATCTCTGCCTGTGCCCTGGCTGTATCCAACCCAATCTCTGCCTGTGCCCTGGGAGTATATTTTCTAGCAGGCTCTATCTCATTGTCAGCAGACTGGACGGGACAGGGTGAAACAGGATGGGACAAGACAGGATGGGACAGGACGGACAGCGCTGCCTGCATTGTTATTGTCACTTCATGAGGCACAGTTGGCGGAGTGCAGTACTTGGCAGAGTGCAATACTTGGCAGAGTGCAGTACTTGCAAGAGACAGCAGAGAGAGAGGAGAGGATTGTCGCTGAATTAACTAACAGAACAGCAATGTAAAGTTTGCCTCTGTCATTTTTAGCATCTTGAGTTGACACCTGGATGTCCAGGGCACAGAGACTGAGAGGACTATCTTTGTTGCTGGGCTGTTTTGACAGTTTAAAGTCCAGCTTTTCACTCAAACATGTCTGCAGTCTTGAGCAGCTACGTCTCTCTTGCAAAGATATTATTTTGTCAACGTGACTAACTTGTGTATAAATAAAGTTTAAATTAAAAAAGGAAAACAACTGCATGTTTTTTTATAAATGTTTTCGAATGCATACAAAATAAATGCATTGCACCTTGCACTCTAGCATAAAGCAGTAACACATTGGGTTCTCGTTCTTAATCTACCAACAAAAAAAAGACACTTTCTCAAAACAGATTTGGTTTCTATCGATTTTAGCCAGGAAAATCGAAAAACAATGTGAAAGTGAAGAAAATGAGCTCTAAAACCAATCATAGTATAAGGCCAGGCCACTTGGAGGACTGGGTATAAAATGGGGGTGTGAGAATGAGAACCTATGACATCAGTAATGCTTACCAACAGATGTAACAATTATCTCTCCTGGTGTCCAAAACCCTGATAGCAAGCTAGCACCGGCCCATCATCAGTAAAGACAGCACCCCACTTCTCATTTGTCTCATTGGCTTTAGAGTGGATAACAGCTGTGGAGCGACACGAAAGCAGCATACCGACTGTTGGACTGCTGCCGGAATAACACCACATCGGCTGCAGACACTGGTCTGATATCAGCTAGCCGAATGGTGAGTTGCATCATATGGCCAGCAGTGGTCTGATTAGTGCTTGCTAACTAGAGTAGCAAGGCTACAGAAGCACAACTATGGTTAATTCCAACAGACAAGTAAAAGTGAGGAGTTGGAAGCAAACAGGGAAACAGAGATGACTTTGTATTTTTAGAGACTGTTGTGTGAAAGCTACGGGGCAACTTATTCAAATATGCAGCAGAGATAAATCACACTCTGTGGCTGACTGGCTGAGTGGTGCTGAACGTTCCGCTCTCTTTGGTTTACCAATGTCAGTCAGATATAACACACACAGAAACACACACACACACACACACACATACACACACACACACATATTGAACCAATATAAGAGTGATGCTGTAATTAAGGTCTGTGAGAAATCAGTCCACCAGGGAGGAAAGCAGTGTGTGTGTGTGTGTGTGTGTGTGTGTGTGTGTGTGTGTGTGTGTGTGTGTGTGTGTGTGTGTGTGTGTGTGTGTGTGTGTGTGTGTGTGTGTGTGTGTGAAGAATCTGTCTACCACGAATGACTCAGCTTCTTGTAGGGCTCTGCTCCGTCTTTATTGTATTGCTGTAGCGTTACAAATTTAGCAATCTAAATGTAATGGTAATTTCTGATGAGACAACATGTGCTGCGTTTTCAGCAAATGCAGTCTCCACTAACGCGGGAACATTGCCTTTAAATTATGATCACGCTGCAACTCTGAACTTCAGCGATACAGATTGAATCGAGCCCTTAGTCTAATCACAGCTCTACTTTGACTGTAATGTTTTCCTTCAGGCCAGACTGGACACATGCTGTCTAATGGGCCTCTAGGTAGACCTAATAAGGTATATTAAATACACCTGTCTCTCTGCTTAAGATAAGTGCTCTCACAGCCAAGCAATTTGCTAAGACTTTCTTTGCTAGAGCTTTCTTTCGATTCTGTCTCTAATAGCCCTCAAGATATAATAAGGTAAATGAAATGTGTCTGCCTGCCAGCTGATTAAAGCTACTTCAGTTGCCATAGCCAAGCACTTTGCTCTTTGCTAAAACCAGGCTTTCATGTGTAACTTTCTGGTTTCAAATTGCTGTCGAAACATACACAGAGGTCAGACAGTGGGACTAGACCTGAGATTGCCCATAACCACAATAACCTTGAAGATCCTTTTAATTTTGTGCGTCGTACAGATTCCTTGAGTGAAATGATAAGAATCTGACCTCTCTTCAACTATTGATTGTGGGAATGAAAGACGCAACTTGATAGTCAGTAATGTTCCCCATCCTCCCCTCGGCCCAGACTGAAAACACTGACGGTGACCGTGTACTGATAGAGCAGCTATTGCTAGCATGCATTCATTATTCATCTTTATACAATGGGTGGGTCTAATTCTGAATGCTGATTGGTTAAAACAGCCTTCCAGCCGGTGTCTATTCCACAAGTTACCACAGGCTAAATCTATGACGTTAAAATGCCTATTTGCTCTGTTCCATCTGACTGCACAATCCACTGTCTCATCAGCCCAGCCAGGCAATTTATAAACTTGATCTCCACTATAAAAAGCATCTAGACATTATATCACTTTTTTTTTAGACTAGCATTTGGTTTTCAACAGCGGAGATTTGTATAAACCTTGCTTTCTGTCTCTCCGACCTTTGCAACATTGTTTCAATATTCAAATTCAATCTCCAGTAATGAACCTGTTGGGAGTTGGGATGAGAGAGAGAGGCAGGCAGTGTTTCTCAGCCAGTCAAAATCATGCATCAGCTGGCATCATTTTTATGGATATATACAAAGAAATGTCAATTGAGAAAAGGTAAACAAAACGAATTGCAGATAGTTTGCAGTTTTTCCAGCTTCAGTTTGAAGGCGTGATCCTGGACAACACCCTGTCGTTCTCCACTAACATCAAGGCGGTGATCCGATCCTGTAGGTTCATGCTCTACAACATTCGCAGAGCACGACCCTGCCTCACACAGGAAGCGGCGCAGGTCCTAATCCAGGCACTTGTCATCTCCCGTCTGGATTACTGCAACTCGCTGTTGGCTGGGCTCCCTGCCTGTGCCATTAAAACCCTACAACTCATCCAGAACGCCGCAGCCCGTCTGGTGTTCAACCTTCCCAAGTTCTCTCACGTCACCCCGCTCCTCTGCTCTCTCCACTGGCTTCCAGTTGAAGCTCGCATCCGCTACAAGACCATGGTGCTTGCCTACGGAGCTGTGAGGGGAACGGCACCTCCGTACCTTCAGGCTTTGATCAGGCCCTACACCCAAACAACGGCACTGCGTTCATCCACCTCTGGCCTGCTCGCCTCCCTACCTCTGAGGAAGCACAGTTCCCGCTCAGCCCAGTCAAAACTGTTCGCTGCTCTGGCACCCCAATGGTGGAACAAGCTCCCTCACGACGCCAGGACAGCGGAGTCAATCACCACCTTCCGGAGACACCTGAAACCCCACCTCTTTAAGGAATACCTGGGATAGGATAAAGTAATCCTTCTAACCCCCCCTTAAAAGATTTCGATACACTATTGTAAAGTGGTTGTTCCACTGGATATCATAAGGTGAATGCACCAATTTGTAAGTCGCTCTGGATAAGAGCGTCTGCTAAATGACTTAAATGTAAATGTAAATGTAAGGCATCATGTTAGCTGTGTTGTTGGCTAGCTCCTCTGAACAACAGTGTCCTGACGAGTAAGCACATATCTATGCCAGGCGAAATCGTGCCTCATTAGCTCATTGTTATGGATGTATCTAAATAAATATCACTAGAAAACAGCTTAAACAAATGCGAATGCCAATATATCCTTCAAACACTGGCTTCTCCGGCATTATCACTTAAAACCTCTTAAGGATCCACCAATTTTTTTTCAATTTTTGCCTAAATGACATACCCAAATCTGCCTGTAGCTCAAGACCTGAAACAAGGATATGCATATTATTGATACCATTTGAAAGGAAACACTTTGAAGGTTGTGGAAATGTGAAATGAATGTAGGAGAATTACATTAGATCTGGTAAAAGATAATACAAAGAAAAAACCCACCTTTTTTGTATTTTTTTTGTCCCATCATCTTTCAAATGCAAGAGAAAGGCCATAATGTATTATTCCAGCCCAGGTGCAATTTAGATTTTGGCCACTAGATGGCAGCAGTGTATGTGCAACGTTTTAGACTGATCTAATGAACCATTGTATTTCTGTTCAAACTGTTGTATCAAGACTGCCCAAATGTGCCTAATTGGTTTATCAATAACTTTTCAAGTTCATAACTGTGCACTCTCCTCAAACAATAGCATGGTATTATTTTACTGTAATAGCTACTGTAAATTGGACAGTGCAGTTAGATTAACAAGAATTTAATATTTCTGCCAATATCGGATATGTCTATGTCCTGGGAAACATTCTTGTTACTTACAAACTCATGCTACTCGCATTAGCGCACATTAGCTCAACCGTCCCGTAGGTGGGACACCGATCTGTAGAGATCTTTAAGAGGTTTTTAAAATGAAGTGAGCAGAACACACATTGCATATAGTTATTGCGCTTTTTCCATGTCTAATGGCCTGTCTGACTAGTAGCCTGACTGACTAGTAGCCTCTGACTAGTAGCCTCTGAATATTAGCCTAATTGACTAGTAGCCTAACTGCATTGTAGCATGATCTGTTCAGTTCTGTGATCTCAACTGCTGTAGCTACGGTCATAGCTAGTCATGCAGATTTAACACTGTAGTTGGTAAACACAATCCTGGAACTGTTATTTTGTCTTGATAAAACAGGACTTTGAATGTTACCACATCAGTGTTACACAGTATATCAATACTGTAATGACCTGACTAGATCATGAAGGAACAATTGTCCAGACAGAGGATGGAGTTAACGAATGGACGGTTTATTAACACAACTTAACACAGGCTACTGTTTGACCGTAGCCCACGCCAAATAAATGAAAGGTACCCTACAAACGAACCGTGACCTTCTCTTGTGAAGCCCAGACGTAAGAGAGGGAACAATGGCTAAACCCGGTCTTAACTTCCAATGCTCCATCCCCCTGCCCAACCCCCCTTCACGCCACTCCGCCAACCACCAGGCTGCCCGGTATCCGAACATTCCAGGCATTCCCGTGATTGGCAGATAGCAAGTTGATTGGCATGACCCCGCGAACACTGGTAAGTACGACACAACCCACTAATAGCCTAACACATAACCCACAACTGTCTGTGCGGGTCGCTACACAGCCCCCCCACCACAAATTCCCTCGTCCCCGAGGGAACAAACAAAGTCTCTGAAGCGACCCGGAGGTCTCCTTTGCCTGCGTGGCCATGATGGTCGCACAGTGTCCAGATGTGAAACAGGGGTCTCCATCCGTGGCAGGGGGCTGCCCCTCTGGGACCCAGGGGATGAAGGAAGGGATATCGGGGACAAGGAAGCGGGAACGGGGAATACAGTCCGTGGCTCCGGGGAACCACGCGGTGACACAGGGAGGGAGACAGGGAGAGTGGGCCGTCTGGAGCCTTGTCGACGGCACCTGGGGGTGGGTGCCTGGAGAATGTCCTTGCCAGAGAGGGGAATTGTGGGGGTCCCTGGGGTTTGGGGAGAAGCGGCCCCTCTGTATGGGGCTAGCCTGTCCCGGTGCAGTGCCACCTTTCTCCCCCTGGAAGGAAGCTGCACCCGGTACACAACCTCCCCTACCCTCTCCAGGACGCTGCAGGGCCCCACCCAGTGACTGTCCAACTTGGGGCATCTGCCTTTTTTCCTTAGGGGGCTGTAGACCCAGACCAGCTCCCTAGCCACAAAGTGCCTTCCTCGGGTGTGCACGTTATAGTTCCTCTTCTGCCTCACACCTGCATTCACCAGCTGCTCTCTGGCGAAGTTGTGGGCTGTCTCCAGGCGGTCCTGGAGTCTCCGGGCATACTCCGGCCCCGGGGGAACATGAGGGCTATCAGGGGCCGACCAAACGCCATCTCCGCAGGGGTGCGGATCTCTCTCCCCAGCATGAGGAGGGCAGGCGTGCAGGAGGTGGAGTCTTGGACAGCGGAACGGCATGCCATGAGGACCATTGGCAGGTGCTTGTCCCAGTCACGCTGGTGTTTTGCAGAGACGATGGCCAGCTGCTGTCCAAGCGTTTTGTTGAAGCGCTCCACAAGGCCATCACTTTGAGGATGGAGAGGAGTAGTGCGGGTCTTGTGCATACCCAGCCTCTCGCACATGGTGGCGAACACACGGGACTCAAAGTTTCTGCCTTGGTCGCTGTGGATGGACTCCGCAGCTCCAAACCTGCTGAACATCCCCGCTGTCAGGGAGTCGACGATGGTCTCTGCCTCCTGGTCAGGCAGAGCATAGGCCTCAGGCCATTTTGTGAAATAGTCCATAGCCGTGAGCACCCAGCGGTTTCCACTGTCTGTGGTGGGGAACGGCCCAACTACATCCACTCCCACCCTCTCCATGGGAGCCCCCACTGGGAACTGTTGGAGCTGAGCATGAGAGCGGCCTGGGGGGCCCTTTCTCGCTGTGCAGTTGTCACAGCGGCGGCAAAAGTCCTCCACATCCCTCTTGTGCTGCCCCCAGTAAAAGCCCTGACGGAGGCGGCGGAGTGTTTTTGTGACCCCAAAGTGTCCAGTCCCCACCCCCCCATGAGTACTCTGGAGCACAGCCTCCCGCAATGCTTTTGGGACCACCACCTGCCACCTCTCCTCTCCCGTAGCTGACTCCTTCCATGCCCGCTGTAGCACGCCATCAGCCAGCCGCAGTCTCTCAAACTTTGACCACAACCCTTTGGTCGCGAGTGAGAGCGCTGTCACCTCTTCCCATGGTGGCCTCACCTGTGCCTCTACCCACTGTAGCACTGGCTGTAGGTCTGTGTCCCGTCCCTGCTGCTGCCCCCATTCAGCCACGTCGACAGTCTGCAGCTCACAGCACACAGGGCCGCTCACCCGACACACTGTGGCACAGACCCCCTCCTCTGCACTCAGCGCTCTCTCCCGTCCCTCTCTCCGTTCACAGTGGCGGCAGCCATCTGCAGTACAGGGCCGACGGGACATGGCGTCGGCGTTGGAGTGGCGTGCCCCTGCCCTGTGCACCACTGTGAAGTCATACGGCTGAAGCTCCTCCAACCAGCGTGCCACCTGCCCCTCTGGTTCTCTGAACGACATGAGCCACTGGAGAGCAGAGTGGTCAGTCCTCACAGTAAATGGCAGGCCACCCAGGTAGTACTTGAAGTGTTTGATGGAAGCCACAACAGCCAAGAGCTCCCGCCGGGTGACACAGTAGCGGCGCTCATGTTTGTTAAATGTTCTGCTGAAGTACGCCACCACTCTCTCCCCCTCTGGCCCCACCTGGGCCAGCACCCCACCCATGCCCACATTGCTCGCGTCTGTGTCCAGGATAAAGGGCAAGGTGAGGTCAGGGGGGGCGAGCACAGGGGCCTCGATCAGTGCACATTTGAGGGTGTTGAAGGCCTCCTCACACTCCCCTGTCCAAGTGAAGGCCTTGTCCTTCGGCAGCAGGCGGTTCAGGGGAGCAGCGACGCTTGAGAAGCCCCGTACAAACCTCCTGTAGTACGAGGCCAGGCCCAGGAAGCTCTTCAGCTGACGCTGGTCGGTGGGGGTGGGCCAGTCCCGGACAGCCCCCACCTTGTCCTCCATGGTGCTGATCCCCTCCTTCCCCACTCGGTGGCCCAGGAAGGACACCTCTCTCCTCATGAAGTGGCACTTCTCGGGGTGGAGCTTCAGACCTGCGGCAGCCACCCGCTCCAGCACACTCCGTAGCGCCACCAGAGCTGACTGGAAGGAGCTGCCATGGGCCAGGATGTCATCGAGGTATACCAGACACTGCTGTCGGGGGATGCCATCCAGCACCCTGTCCATCAAACGCTCAAAAGTAGCTGGAGCGTTGCACAGGCCGAAGCACAGGACCTTGAACTGCCAGTGTCCTCTGTTAGTGGAGAACGCAGTTTTGGCTCTGGCCTCTGGGGAGAGGGGCACCTGCCAGTAGCCACTGCGGAGGTCTAGTGAGGAGAACCAGGAGGACCCCCTAACCAGGTCCAGCGACTCATCGATACGTGGTATGGGGTATGAGTCCTTCCTGGTTACCTCATTCAGCCGCCTGTAGTCCGCACAGAACCTCAGCTTGCCCCCCTTCTTAGGAACCATGACAACCGGCGCCGCCCAGGGGCTGTCTGAGGGCTCGATGAAGTCTGCCCGCTGCATCTCCAACACAGCCTTGTCTGCCGCCTCCTGGCGTGCCAGCGGGATACGGCGGGGACGCATCTTGATGGGTCGAGCATCACCTGTGTCGATCTCATGCTGCACCAGATGAGTCTGACCCACCTCTCCCTCACTCAGCGCAAAGCTGTCTCTGAATTCAAACAGCAACTGCCACAACCGTTCCTGCTGCTCAGGGTCAAGACCAACACAGTTCCTCCCCCATATCTCCCTCACTGCAGACAGTGTCCTCTCCTCTCCCATCTGGGGTAGCTGGACTGGGGGGGTGCGGCCCGGGCTCACGGAGGGCTGTGTCGTGGGGGTAGCTGGGGGAATGTAACACACAGCCGTAGGTGACAGGGGGACTGGAGAAAAGTCACACACAGATGTGGGGGAGGGGGGGCAGCCATGAGTCTCTGCTGCTTTAACTGTTGGAGTAAAGGGTTTGTTGGGTTGAGTGTATGTGATATTAGGGGGGGCCATGGTGACTGCAGGCCCTCCCTGGAAGCTCAGTGTGCCCCCATTTAGGTCTAACTGGCAGCCTGTGCTCCTAAGAAAGTCCAACCCCAGGATACAAGGGTCCTGCACAGCCGCCACCCACACGGGATGACGCACAGTCCTGCCCCCTACTGTCAGAGTCATTATTCCCTTCCCTTTCATGGGTGCCAGCTCACCTGTGACTGTGCGGAGCTGCACAGTTGTGGGCTCACACTGAATCCAACCTGGTACAATATCTGGCCTCACCAGGGTTACTGTGGATCCAGTGTCCACCAGGGCAGAGCAGGGCACCCCCTCCACAGTGACAGGGACATGACAAAAGTCCCCAACACAGGTCCGGCCCACCACGACAACAGGCTCAGTCCGCTTGCCCACGTCTGCTTCTGGGGGAAGTGGAGCCTTGCTTCCCCGTCTGGGCCGGTGGTCTCCTCCTAAAGAAGATGGTGGTGGTTGGGATAGAAAGCCAGGGGTCCGCACTACCCGGTCAATGCGGACCCCGAGCCGTTTCCCTGAGCTCCGGGGAACTTGGGGCAATCTCGGCGCAGATGGCCTGTCTGGCCACAACCCCAGCAGACCCGGGGACCACGGCGTGTGTTTCGTTCTACCTGTAGCGACACAGCCCGAATGAGTTCTGTCATATCAGCCACGCACGCAGGCTTTTCCGGCTCTGGGCTGCTCTGCCCCCCAGCTCTCCCAGAGGGTCTGCCTCCCTGCGCCTCCACCAAAGACCCAGCTGAAGCCCCAGCCCACACCAGCTCCCTCTCCAAAGCCATCTCCAAGGCTATCTGCAATGACTCAGGATGAGCCAGCTGGGTCTGTATGCGCAGCTCCGTAGGAGAAAGCGCCTGTATGAACTGGTCCCGTGCTAGCTCGCTCTGCACGTAGGGGGGCATGTGAGCATATGCCCGCCGAGAGAGGCTCTCAATGTCATTAGCTAGCACCCGTAGAGGCTCTCCAGGCTGCCTGCGTCTATTACTCAGTTCGGAGCGCAGCAGCCCGGGCTGTACACACTGTCCATAGCGCCTCCTCAGTGCTCCCACTAAGGCACCATAATCGCGTCTGTCCTCGGGGCTAATCAATAACAAACAGGCCAGAGCATCATCCGTCAGGCATAAAGCCAACTGCAGTGCCCTATCTTCATTCGACCACCCCCTAAAATGAGTTTACTAGCTAACAGTAAGGAGAAACAATAATACAACAATTTACTGTTGTAAATCTCTAAAACTGAAGCTGGTTTTACATTTTCTTTTTATAGTTGTCTAAGCATGCCTGATAGACATGGCTCTAGGTAGATATTGTCTGCCTACCTACCTACCTAGGTACATTTGTACAGTCTAGGTAACTGTGGAAAGGTTGAGGGTTATGCCATACTGTACATCTTTCTGTTAGGCTAGGCAGATATTGTTGTAAATGTCATCTCTGTGCCTGTGCACATGTATGCATGTTCAACTAGTGTACCATAATGTTAATGTTGTGCTGACATGGTTCAACTGTGGTTCAAACTGTACAATAGAGTATATATTTTTTGTGTGTGGTGCCTGGGCTTCTTCCTGGAGTGGTTTCTAGATATAGAAACTGAATTATTTTGCCTGCGTGTGACATTGTAGCAGAACTGTATCCCGTGAACTTTATCCCTCTAGAGGGATTAGACATTATGTTGGATTTCAAGCAGATGACTCATGAGGAGACAAATGGCAGTTTGATGATGACAACACTCCTCCCAGGACTTTACAAGTATTCCCTGAACTTATTGTATGTTCCTTTAGAATGGCAATTTCATCAGGACCACCTCTCCCATCATCTGCTGATCACCAGTTAAGTTAGCTACAGACTGTTACACCAGATAATGTGATTTAACCAAATACTTTTGTTTTCCATTACTGGGAGTTACAGGATACCTACGGGTGTAACGCAGAGAATCTTTAAACAACCTTAGCGGTGCTTTCTTTGTCCTCGATTCAGGGAAATGGGAGTCTCATAAAATGTCCCTGTCCAGTTGCAGGGGGACATTTTGAATTTAGAAAATGCTTTCGTCATTAAAATATATACTTTTTTTTTGTTTCTTAAAACCTCTTCCGACTCTCATCCCGTTAGCGGGATCATTTTCCAGCGAAAACTCCTAGCGACATTAGCATAACGAAATTCAATATATATTTTTTTTCAAATATAGGACTGTCTCATATCGTTTTATAGATACACCTCTCTTGAATCGACCCTCGTCGTCCGATTTCAAAAAGGTTTTACAGGAAAAGCACAACATTAGATTATGTTAGAGGAGTACATGGTAAAAGTAGCATCATTTGAATTTTCCGACCAAACACATGCATCACAAATAACCAAAAAACAGCTAAATGCAGCACTAACCTTTTACAAACTTCATCAGATGACACACCTAGGACATCATGTTACACACAGCATGCATTCTTTTGTTCAATAAAGGTCATATTTCTATATAAAAACAGCATTTTACATCGGCGTCTGACGTTGGCTAACTATTTTCCCATAAAATGCGTCCCGGGAAACAGTGCTACAATTTCATAAATTACTATTCGAAAACGATTTTTTTATTTTATATTGTCAATCTAAGATTTATAGATGAATATCTCTTGAAAACACCCGTCATAACAGATTTTAAATTAACTTTACAGGGTAATCACACTTTGAGATAAAAGGGGATGCGATACTCAGAAAATGAGCTAGAAAACCTAGCTCGGCGCCATCTTGGAACAATCGCAAATCACATCTGATCTTGTATAATATTGTCAATAATCCCTTACCTTTAGTTGTCTTCATCAGAAAGCACTTCCAGGTATCCCAGGTCCACGACAAATATATTTTCGGTCGAAAAAGTCCATCCTTTATGTTCCATTAGCTTGCTGTTGTTAGCGCGTCTGAAGGCTGTATCCAAATGTTGATCCGTGTGCGGGACTTAGGTTACGAAAAATGACTTTTTTGACTGCTGTAGGTTCGTTCAAACATGTCAAACGTTGTATAACATTAATCTTCAGGGCCTGTTTCAACAAGAGAGCCAATAAGATTCGAGTGGGACGATTTCATTGTGTTTCAAAACGTTTCCAAAGGTGGGGGTAGACACGGCCGCCGACGTCACAATACTGATGGCCCTCCTACTGTGACCAATTGCCACAGCGTCTCCTTCACTGAGTTTCGACGGTAGAAGGATCAAAACACTTTGTAAAGACTGGGGACATCTAGTGGAAGCACTAGAAAGTGCTCAATGAATGTTTTTTCACGTTGTGAATTACAGGGAAAGCTGTGAAGTCGAGTCCACAATTCAGAATCCCACTTCCTGTTTCAATCGGTCTCGGGGTTTTGACTGCCATATGAGTTCTGTTATACTCACAGACACCATTCAAACAGTTTTAGAAACTTTAGGGTGTTTTCTATCCATATAGAATAAGTATATGCATGTCCTAGCTTCTGAGTTTGATTAGTAGGCCGTTGAAAATGGGAACGAATTTTTTCCAAAATGCGCTGTGGCGCCCCCTATGGTAGGATATCCGTAAGAAGTTTAAAGTTATCCAACAATATGTGCGCTGACATCATGTCCATTTCAGGTCTTCTCACTCATTGATTGAGACAGTTCTCTATCATCATGACATGCAACACTTTGGGGTGGACAGCCACCTGTCTCAATTACCCACCTGTCTCAATCAATGAGTGAAAACTTGAAATAGACAAGATGCCGTCAAATATCTTTGGGTAAATCACATTATCTGGTGTAACAATCTGAAGCCACAGTTCTCTGCACTTGTGTGTCTCTACACCTGAGACACACTCGGACACACTAAACTACACTATTCATACAATTTATTTTGTATGTTACTTTTACCATTCTTGCAGAATACCCAGTTCTTTTGAGTTAGCATTAAATAGCATTAAATGTTCTTTGGATATCTGTATGTCTCACATCTGTTTGATTAAGACCAATAAGTGAAAACCTACAGGAGGGTAGCTCTCCAGGAACAGGGTTGGAGACCCCTGTTCTACCACAGGAGGTTGGTGGTACCTTAATTGGGGAGGACGGGCTCGTGGTAATGGCTGGAAGCGGGATAAGTGGTTTCCATGTGCTTGACGCTCCGTTCCAGTCATTTATTTGAGCCGTCCTCCCCTCAGCAGCCTCCTGTGTGTTCTATATAGTCCTATACTGAGTCACACAGTCAGCCCAATTCTGATATTTTTTTCAGTAATTGGTCTTAATCACATCAGATATTTTTCAGAATTTATCTAATTGGTCAAAAGACCAATTAGTGAGAAAAAAAGATCAGAATTGGGCAGCCTGTGTAAACTTCATCCTGCTTTGGTACACTGGCAATTGTGTTCAGCATGGTGGGCTGGGGAATCTGAGACTCTTTGTGCTTATGGCGATGGGCTTGTCCTGTCTGGATAAGCTGGATAAGACTCTGCCGAAAGTGGTATAGGGCTTATTAAGGAAGCTGAGGAAGCACAGTTCCCGCTCAGCCCAGTCAAAACTGTTCGCCGCTCTGGCACCCCAATGGTGGAACAATCTCCCTCACGATGCCAGGACAGCGGAGTCAATCACCACCTTCCGGAGACACCTGAAACCCCACCTCTTTAAGGAATACCTGGGATAGGATAAAGTAATCCTTCTAACCCCCCCCCCCTTTAAAAGATTTAGATGCACTATTGTAAAGTGGTTGTTCTACTGGATATTATAGGTGAATGCACCAATTTGTAAGTCGCTCTGGATAAGAGCGTCTGCTAAATGACTTAAATGTAAATGTAAATGTAATTAACCACCAACTGTTTGGTCTTCTTGCAGAAGATTTGCTGGGACATAGGGCAACATGCCTTTGTTGGTAAAGATATCAACCGAATAGGACCGGCTAGCGTATTGTTTAGGCACAATGAGGGGACATTGGTAGCTGCTTTTGAGAGGGAAGAGCTGTCAACAAAGTGAATGGCCTGGGGCTCTAAAAACGCTGCGAAAAGTCTTAGGAATGCAGTTCTTACACAGTATGAAATGTTGTGTATGGGAGATTGAGGAGAAATGTCATCTCAATCGATCTCATGCACAACAATACATTTACTTTCTAAGCACAACCCTGCACAACCAAAACCCCCCTCCTTATCTCCAAGTAGTTGTCTGTAAACCTCCCCCATCCCATTGACTTTGACAGATCATTCTTGTCGCTATTATCCCTTTACAGGGGTATTTATTAGTATTGAATCTGCAGAGAGAAGAATGAGTTGGTTGTGTCATTACGGTCGTAGTCTTGATTTTATAACTTTCAGTGTACTTTGCTGGTTTCTGTCTGACAATCTTGTTGTGCTCCATAACCGCAAGGCTCCCTCATGTTTGTGTACCCAAAATGCCCCAGCTTTGGAGTTTTTTTCAGCAGGGCACTGTGGAATGACTCCAGATAACCTGAGTTGTACAAAAAGAAAAGGTAAAAAGAGAAGAGGGGTAGACTAAATTGATGACGTGGTCTGGAAGGTACTCTGTGGTCCGCAGGCTACATCTAACCACCTGTAACCCCATAACACAAACCATTAAAACACTACCCAATTCATTTTACTTACAGTAAATGTAGTTATTTTAGCAATCAGCTTGTAAATATTTTGGCTATTTTAGAATAAGGCTGTAACGCAATAAAATGTGGATAAAATCAAGGGGTCTGAATACTTTCCGAATGCAGTGTACATGTGACTCGTTTCAGGAAACTAGGCAAATGTCGCGCGTCACTACTTCACAGGAGAGCTATTTGAACGTAAGCTTTTTTTTAAATCAAAATGCGTCTTTTGGCAGAAATGCCTTCTGGAATTTGAACGTTCATGTGCCTTAATAACAAACTTGTATGCCATCTGTAAATATTCATGAAATGTTTAAATTACGAGCCAAGTTGGTTTAGCCACAGAAAAGGACTAGCCATGATTGGCTGAGATAATGAGTGGGCTGGACATGACGAGAGATGAGTTCGGATTGGTCTGCCATATAGCACGCTTCTGTCTATAATATGAGCTGGTCAGTATGTGTAGGTAATCCTTACTAACACAGATGTTTTGAAAGATATCCTGCAGTAGAACTGCATAAGTGTTGCTTTCCATTTTCTGAAGGTCCGAGTTATGAAATCAGTGGAATTAGAGTATGATAGCTAAGGAGACGGAGAGAATTCAGGCGTTTGATTGCAAATATGCAGACGGAATTGAAAAGAGAACACACAGAAGGCTGTTGTGTATAAAACACCTGTCTCCGGATTACATCTTATAACTAAGGACGACCATGGCATCTGTGACAGAGAGGGAGAAGCATCCTTCCATGTATACGGGTACCATAGTCTAGCTATGTCACGACTTCTGCCGAAGTCGATGCCCCTCCTTGTTCGGGTGGTGCTCGGCGGTCGACGTCATCGGTCTTCTAGCCATCAATGATCCATTTTTCATTTTCCATTGGCTTTGTCTTGTTTTCCTACACACCTGTTTCCAATCCCATTCATTACATGTTGTATATTTAACCCTCTGTTTTCCCTCATGTCCTTGTCTGAGATTGTTTTGTTTGTTATTGATTTCGTGTATTTTTGTATTGGTGAGCTACGGGTATTTTTACCCATGTTATTTTTATGGACGTTATTTTTGGAGTTTGTTTGTTTATTATTTATTAAAGAACTCCAGTTATACCAAGTTGGTTTCTCCTGCACCTGACTTCCTTGCCACCTACACACACAATGATGACAAGCTAGCTACATTTTTAGATATAACACATTTCTAATTTTGTCAAAAAGTTGTGTTCATTTCAAGTTAAAATGTACTGTGAGCTAGCTAGCTAACATTAGCTGGCTGGCTAGCTAGCTAACATTACATGTATGATTTGTGTAGTAATATTATTTGTATCTCAGAGCCATTTGCATTGCTAGTTAATAGCCTAATGTTAGCTAGCTAACATTGAACCTGCTTGGTTAGCTACCTGCAGATTCATGCAGGGTAGTAACCTTGAGATTATGGTTCATTGTTTCGCTAGCTAACTACATGTCTAAACAAAATACTCCACTATGCAACAAACTTTTTCAGTAGAACGTTTATGATGTCACTGCGACAACTGTCGATAGACGTAGCTGGTAAATTCGCTCTGGCTATCTACTCCGATTTCAGAGCACTCTGGTCTGAGTGTGCCAGAGCGCAGAATAACTGACAAATTTACTTAGCCTCAACACCCATTGAATATGGCCGGTGTCAGTAAACTTTGGCAAAAAAATGTAATTAAATTGTTGCCAGCAGCACAGTTGAAGTCACCAATGCTCTGGATAACATAAAAACAGCGTAACCAGCTCTGACATGGCAAGTAAAATGCTCAGAGTGAGCTGTTCTCTCATTTGTGTTTGGAAGTAGCTAGCAAAGGTAGCCAACGTTGGCCAGTTAGCTTGGATGCTTGACTGCTGTTGTTAGGTCGGAACGCTCAGATCAACCCTACTCCTCGGCCAGTGTGTCCCGTGTGTACTCTGAACACTCCGAGAGCGAAACGCTCTGAATTTACGAGCGGACAATCTGACAACTCTCTGAGTTTACAAATGCCCAGAGCACACTCAGGCACTCCGGATTATATTAACGAACACACCTGTAGTATAAGCCAGCCTTTAGTCTTGAAGTCTTTGGTTGTTTAGTACATAGCCTCACATGTGAATCCTTAAAGAGATGGGTGGGGCTAAAGCTTAAGAGGGTGTGAACAATGCTGAATGGGTGTAGACAATGAGGAGCTCTCCAGTAGATACCAAAACATTCAGTTTATCAACTTTCAAAGCTGTCAGGGATTTCTTCGCCGTCAGACGATATGGCGAAATCATCGTCGGAAAATGAGGACCAATATGCAGCAGAGTTGAGATAGTTCATTTTGAACGTTTAATAAACTCAAAACGAACATACAAAAATAACAAAATAAACTCACGATATACAGACAGTCCTGTTATGCTCACTCATGCTAAACAAGAACCAATCTCCCACAATTAAACAGACAAACACACCCAACTAATATAGGACTTCCAATCAAAGGCAACACCAAACAGCTGCCTTCAATTGGAAGTCCACCCCAATTCACTCAACATAGAAACAGATTACCTAGACTAAACATAGAATTACATAAACAAGGAACAGTGCCCAAAAACCCCGGAATACATAAATCAAATGCCCTTTTAGAAAAACCCCCACCCCGAACCACATAAACCAAATACCCTCTGCCACGTCCTGACCAAACTACAATAACAATTAATCCTTATACTGGCCAGGACGTGACAAAAGCAGAATTACTTTCCCATTGTTCCTCAACTGTAGTGTATTATATACAATTTTCTAGCTCTGAGTCTCTACATTTATCCAATGTAAAAAACATAATTTCAAATGTTGCTTCATTTATTTAACCTTTATTTAAACAGAAGGTCACATTGAGATTAAGTTAAACATCTATTTTACAAGAGAGCCCTGTATACATTACAATAAAAACAGAATATTTAAACAACATACACATATGTATATAAAACAAAATAATTAAACAAAATTAAACATATTTAATAAAAGCAATCACATTCAACTACATGGCACCAGCACATCTAGCTGCAGTGAACTCTGTATATTGTTCCACAAATTAGGGGCAAAAAAACAAAATGCAGATTTTCCTAAATTTGTGGAGACTCTCTAGTGTTATCCATTCCTGTGAACGGGTTTGGTAATTTATGATTCTTATCTTAATTAATGATGTTACATTAGAGGACATTTCTGGAAGATGTCTTTGTAAATAAATAAAAGAGAATGCAGCTCTCTTCTTACAGAAAGAGAGGTCCATCCCACATTTTTATACAGACTACAATGATGAGTCTTAAAATGGTCCCCTGTGATAAAACGTATTGCAGAATGGTAGACTGCGTCCAAGGGTTTCAAAACAGAGGTTGCCACATGCATGTAAACAATATCACCAACATCCAAAACAAGGAGAAGTGTTGTTTGAACAATCTTTCTCCTATTTTTAATGCTAAGGCATGATTTATTTTGATATAAAAAAAGTATCTTGGATCTTAGCTTCTTAGTCAGATTTTCAATATCCTTTACGAAGGACAACTTGTTATCAATCCAGACACCCAGATACTTACACTGAGAAACAAGATCAATTTGGGCTCCATTTGTAGCGCAAATATGCAGATCCCCAGGGTCAACATTTCATGACCTAGAGAACAGCATGAGCTTGGTTTTACTTGTATTTAACACTAATTTAAGATCTGTATGTGATTTCTGAATTTAATCAAAGTCATGCTGAAGTTCACGAATGGCCTGCTGCACTGATGTGGCACAGGAATACAAAATTTGCATAGAGATGAATGTTAAAAGTAGTAACAGTGTTTCCAATGTCATTAATATACTAAGTGAACAATAATGGACCCAAAATCGAACCCTGAGGAACACCTTTTTGAATCTCAAGAAATTCAGATTTAACCCCATCTATCAAGATGGCCTGAGTTCTGTTGCTAAGATAATTCTGAAACCATGAACAGGCTGTATATCCCAGGCCTACTCTTGATAATTTCTTCAGAAAAACAGAATGTCGAACGCCTTTGACAGGTCAATTAACAAGGCAGCACAGCTCTTTTTAGCATCCAAGGCATTGACAAGATCATTAACAACTAGCCTGGCTGCTGTGGTAGTACTATGCCCAGGCCTAAACCTTGATTGGTTTATATTAAGAATGCAATTATCAGATAAAAAGGAACGAAGTTGTACATTAACTAAGGATTCAAGAATCTTAGCTAAACAAGGTAGTCTTGAAATGGGGCGATAGTTGTCAAGATCATTTATATCCCCACCCTTATGGAGTGGCAGCACATACACGGATTTCCATGCTTTTGGAATACTTCCTGATAACAATGTTAAATACAAAAATGTGGGCTACTGAGCCAGTATTAAGGGGTGCTGCACACTTAAGCAGACCAGGCTCCAAATGATCAGCACCTGTGGATTTTTTTGTTGTCTAATGTTAGCAAAGCATCCAGGACTTCTTTATCAGTGAATTTCCAAAAAGAAAACTCCTGATCAGCATTTTCAGTATCATTCAATAGATTTTCACCATCTACATCCAAACTACTCTTTTCAAGAGTTGGCTTTGAAATACATTCAAATATAAAGCCCGCAGAGATAAAATGGTGATTAAATGCATTAATGATATCAATTTTGTCAGTAGTAGGGCCAGAATCTGCATTAATTTATTGGGGGAGAGAAGAGGAGACACAAACCCTTCAGTGATTTAACAGCGTTCCATAATTTAGCTGGGTTCCCTGTACATTCAGATAGTGTTTCAACATAATAATCAGATTTTGCTTTTTCAACTAGTTTTACACACAGATTTCTCAATCGCCTGAAAGACCGAATCGAGTCAGTCGGTCATATATGATATGTGTAGTTTGAATAATATTGACCAACTGACTAAATTATGAATGTATAGTAAATCAAATAATTATTCTTTAAAACGAAGAATGCATTTACTCAATTAAATTAATAGGATTTATTAGTCTCAAAATATTTGACACTCAAAACAGTTACAATGTACATGAAATACATGAAACATTACAGAATAACACAGAGTAAATTACTATCAACTAACTAAGACTTAATATGGTTACACGTGTCTTCAGGTCAGAATCATCTCTAAGAGAAAAAACAAATGTGTCTGCACATGCTTTCTAACAAGTCTTCAAAGTATGAGCGAATTCCCTGCCCTTTTAACCAAATTCAAACGGGAAATCACTTTGCTAGTGAAAACAAAAAGTCAAGAACAACACACTCAGATTCCAATCTAATCAACTCAATTTGAATGACTGGACAACAGGAATGTGCCTGATAACCCGTCAACAAAACATGTCATTTCAATTCAGTCACTTTAAAATACATCAACCAGAAAACATACAATGCAATAAGACGTATCAACATTTTGCAGCTCTTTATGAACTCTTGAAACAATCCAAACAGGACAATTTAATTCACAGTAATATGAATTTTGTCGGTTCATGTTTCCTCGGTCTTCACATCTACGGTATCCGTGCTCCCAGGATTCTGTGGGAACGTCACACCCCGGAGAAAGCCATAGATAAGTTGTGTTTGACTCTTGTGACAGCTCACATATGTTCAGCCATCCAAACAATGTCCTAAATCGTGATTGAGTCATCACGCTGGGCCTCGGCCCATGCAAGTCGCTAGACGCGATTATTACCTTATGTAATTTTTCCACCACAACTGAGATGTCATATCGCTATCGCCCTAGAGCTTGCTGGTTTTTAACACTTGGTTTCTCCCCGCATGTGAGACAAGCGCTGTAGAGAGCCGGTCAGCAGGCAGGCAGGCACCTCAGAGCTGCACAGAACCAGTCATGCACAGAACCAGTCAGCCAGGACAGGGTCTCTGAGGAATACTTTAAACACGCGCTCTTCCTTCCCATCCTTCTATGAGGAAATTACTGATCAGACAAGGTTTGATTGGTGGAAGCAATGGGGTAGAAATCATGTTTTACCCTGTCAACACATTTATAGATCAGTGATTACCTGAACGAAGGCAGGATGGAAGGAAGAGAGGGGCCAGAGTCTCTGAAGAGTACTGCCAGTTAGAACTGCCGCTGCTTCTCTCTAAATCTCACTGAGTCAGAATGGAATAATGCCAGCATACATTATCTGACAGCTATTACCAGACCCACTGTCATGGTAAGACAAGCAAAGAAACAAACTGACCACGTCATGCAGGGATGATTCCAAAGAAATATGAAGAAGATAAATTCCAGCGTCAGCATTAAATTGGAATTGTGTGACCATATGACGGGACGGGACGGATTATGTAGGACCTCTTGTTCTCATTTGCTTTGAGATTGCAATTACTTTTTTTTTTCTCAGTAAGAATAATAGTCACTGTTCTACTCAGTGGTTGTGTCTGAAATGACACCCTATACCCTATATAGTGCACTACTTCTGACCTGAGCCCTATGGAACCCTATGCCCTATATAGTGCACTACTTTTTTTCCTGAGCCGTATGGAACCCTATGTCCTTTATAGTGCACTACTTTTGACCTGAGACCATGTGAGAATAGGGTGTAATTTCAGACCCAGCAGCCTGTGTCTCAGTGGCCTTCAGCCTAATTAATAACACTCATGTCACAGGGTCAAGTTAATGCTTAGGCTGCAGGAATGTGTCTGAAGAGAGATGGAGGGAGAAGATATATTAGGGACAGAAAAGGAGCGAAAGAGAAAGAGAGAGAGAGAGAGACTGACACAGACAGGCAGCATGACAGACAGTTGGAGAGAGACACAGAGAGCAAGGCTAGAGAAAGAGACTTAAATCCTTCCTGATCTAAACTCTAAAATTGTCCGTCTGCCTGTCAGTAAGCGCTGACCTATCATGCTGTCATGCTGCCACATCTGAAAGCAAGCGTGACCTCTGATTGGTCTCTGCAGAGGTGTGTGCGTGTATTTGTGTGTGTGTGTGTGTATTTGTGTGTGTGGAGAGAGTCAGTGCAGAAACCAGTTGAACCAATGTTTTTTACAAATAATTTCAACAAAAACTTTCAATGTGATGATGTTGAATCAACACGGAAAACGGATTCGATTTGAAAAAAAGTAATCAGGTGCACGCACACACACACACACACACACACACACACACACACACACACGCCGCAGATGAAGAAGAAGACAGGTGTTCATCTCCTCTCCTCTGTTCCCTCGCTCTCTCATTCCTCCTTGTCAGAGTGACTCAAAGTGATTAAAAATTAATCTCTATCCTGCTGTTACTTCCTCTCTCAAAATATTTATCTTTCTCACTTTCACTCTCTCCCTCTGTCTCTTTCTCACGCTCTCTAGAATAACTCTCCCTCCATCTTTTTCTCTCTCTCTTTCTTCCAAACCTTCTCTCTCTCTGCCTTTCTCTCTCTCTGTCTCTCTTTCTTCAGTCTCTCTCACACTAAAATAACTCCCCCTCCATCTCTCTCTCTACCTCTCTTTCTATCCCCATCGCAGCTTTGCTTAAAAAAAAGTTAGCCATTAAGAGTGCCTTCATGCACTTCAAGTTGTCCGAGTCATATTTTATTTAGTGATAGTATGTCCCATTGAGCATCATGGTAGATTTGTGTGGGACCGACTCCGGCGGAAGTCGGATAATAACAACATAGTAAGAACAATAACATTTATAATAACAATACTAAAATGGTAATAATAACATCTAATAATAATAACAACATTTATGTGTCATTTGGTTGTCTATTTGTAGCACAAAACACTGAATTTAAAGTATGATAGGTGTCGTCACGGTTGTCGTATGAAAGAGACCAAGGCGCAGCGACCAGGGTGCAGCGTGCGTATCGTTCCACATCTTTATTTCTATGTGAAACTATGCAAGACAGACAAACTATAAACAAAAACAACAAACCATGACGAAGAGGTGCTACATGCATGAACTCAAAATAATCTCCCACAAACACTAGTGGGAAAAACAACAACTTAAATATGATCCCCAATTAGAGACAACGATGACCAGCTGCCTCTAATTGGGAATCATACAAAAATCCCAACCTAGGAAAAAGAACCTGGAACACAACATAGAAAATTTAAAGTAGACAAAAACCCAACATAGAAAAAATAAACTAGAACCAAACATAGAAATAAATAAACTAGACAAAACCCCCCAGTCACGACAAGACCTACTCTACCATAGAAAAATACGAGCTCTCTATGGTCAGGACGTGACAGGTGTAGTGAAATGTGGTGTTTAACAGGGTGTGAGAGCAAAATTGCAAGACTATGTTATAATATTGCATCAAATGGTTGTTTTATGCTACAGAATAGAGGGTTCTTATAACTATTGTGTCTGTGTAAACTGAAAGTGGGCCTCTAGGAGATAACACCGACAGGAGATTTGCAATGTCTTTTGGGTGATAAAATTGAAAGAGCTTTCCAGAGCATGAGATAACGTTTCTGTTCTATATAGTGCCAGGAAGAGATGATCCCAGGGCCAGACCATGGTCTCTACACAAAGAGAATGGTCGTTACAGCAGATACTGTCTGGTGTGAATTATAAGTATCTTTCATACAAATCTTAACCTTGCGACCCATTCCATACAGCTGTTGTTCGTCATGTAGACTGAGAGGGGTGTATCTTAGCTATAAAAGACCTTTGTACTTTTGTCTCGTGGCTCTCAACGAATCGTAGAGCACTCAATCGATTCACTTGATATGTGTGCGTTGTATTGACCTGCTCCCTTATTAACAAAGTGAATAAAGATTTAGTTTAAGTATATCTCTGACTTGTGTGATAAGTTTGTCTCGCCTCATTTGATAGTAAAGAAATTAGCCACCACAAGCGTCAGCCATAGTAGTATGATAGGTGCAGTGAAATGTGTTGTTTAACAGGGTCAGCCATAGTAGTATGATAGGTGCAGTGAAATGTGTTGTTTAACAGGGTCAGCTATAGCAGTACAGCACCCCTGGAGCAAATTAGGGTAAGGTGTCTTGATCAAAGGCACGTTGACAGATTTTTCACCTTGGGTAGTCAAACCAGCGACCATTCGATTACTGGCCCAACGCTTTAACCACTAGGCTACCTGCCACCCTATCAGTAGAAGCATATGAACATCATAATCCGTGATCATAATGTAAAAAGTATGTGCATTGGTCAGAAGATCAGTCAAATTATTCCAAATTTTGCCCTGCACCATGCAGTTGCTTTAGGATGTGCATTTTGCCATTTTTGATGCGGCAATAGAATGACAACTTTATGGGTGACCAGTCAGGGCCAGTGATTGGTTGGTATGCATGAGAGCTAGTCTTTCAGTTCCCTGCCATTGTCTCCTGTTTCACTCATACAATGGGATTGATTAAAATGGATTGTATAGGAAACCTTGGCGATGACTGGTGGGAGTCTAAGAGATTTTATTGTCGGCAGTGTGGGTGCCATCCTCCTACATCTATAAACAGGGTAACACTATACCTATAAGTTATATGACTGTAGTACTACAGTATAAGTATTAGTGGAATAGTGGTTATCATCAGTGTGGATGGTGTGTAAATATGTTGTTGAAATGTTCCCATGAGCTCAGAAACATTGTCTATTTCAGCAGAAAGTAAACACTGTCGGCATACAATATTTCAAAAATCACTGTGACATTTACTTGATTCCAGCCATCCCATTTTAATTGAGTGAATATAAGATTATGGAGTCCGGAAACCCCAGATGAATTTGATTCAAGTCTGTCATTACACAATGGGTTTATCATGAGGAGGATCTGAGGACCGAGACAGATGACATAATCCAGACGTGACCAGACCAAATCAGACTCGCTCTCATCAGATATCTCACCAACAACAGATTACCGCATTATCCTCAGATTAGGAGATCTGTGTTGGATATCTGCCTCGGAGAGATCCAGCCTCGTACTACTGTTATCCATAGATAACCTTACAGCAGTGTGTGTGTGTGTGTGTGTGTGTGTGTGTGTGTGTGTGTGTGTGTGTGTGTGTGTGTGTGTGTGTGTGTGTGTGTGTGTGTGTGTGTGTGTGTGTGTGTGTGTGTGTGTGTGTGTGTGTGTGTGTGTGTGTGCGTGTGTGCGTGTGTGTGTGTGTGTGTCACCAGAGAAAATGTCTTCGGCACCTGAACAAAGAAAATCGACCAAAGCAATGTACATTTATGTTTGCCAGATAAGTGATACCCTATGTTGCGAAGAGTATTACACTCAAAGTGAGCTCTCATACATAAAGTGATTATTTCCCCGGAATGACTTGAACCCTTTCAAGATGAATAATTTGAACCAGCTCAAGATGAATGACTTGAACCCTCTGAAGATGAACAACAGAAGTTAATGTTTCTGACTCGGATCACACATTATGTGTTTCTTCTCTAAATGAAAAGATGAGAAGTGGTTTGATTAAGAAATCAGGCACCCGTACTGTGTCAGTTGGAAACAGTCATACTGTAACAGTCTCAAGATTGTCGTCTGATGCCTCAGCTCAGTCACTTTCTAAATGTAATCTGTTACAGTTACTGTCCAAAATTGTAATCAGTAACGTAACTTTTGGATAACACAAACTCAGTAAAGTAGTCTGATTACTTTTTTGTTACTTTTGGATATCTTTCCCTTTAAGAGGCATTAGAAGAAGACAAAAAGCATCCGTCAAACACATTTGGTGTGTCATCATAGTGGTCTCTGACTTGTGGTCAGACTCGCTCAGGTGGAACGAACTTAAACTTGTGCCTATGTTCAGTGCTGAATTGAATCCCATTGTGAAAACAGAAAGGTTGTCACGTCCTGACCAGTATAAGGGGTTATTTGTTAGTGTAGTTTGGTCAGGACGTGGCAGGGGGTGTTTGTTTAAAGTGTTTCAGGGTTTGTTGGGCTATGTTCTTTTGTTAGTCTATTTCTATGTTAGTTCTAGTATGTCTATTTCTATGTGATGTTTATTGGGTGGACCTTCAATTGGAAGCAGCTGCTCCTCGTTGCTTCTATTTGAAGGTCCTATTTAAGAGGGGTGTTTTTCTATGGGATTTGTGGGTAGCTGTTCCTTGTTTAGTGTTTGTTGCACCTGAAAGGACTGTTTCGTTTTTTGTTCTTTTTTTGTATACGTATTTAGTTGTTTCTCCTTCTTCAAAATAAAAAGAAGATGAGTATACATATTCCCGCTGCATTTTGCTCCAATCCTTACGACAACCGTGACAAAGGTATCAATGTAGTTTTTTTCACAAATGTCCTTTCTGAAGTTAAAAGTAATCCAAGAAGTAATAATCTAGTTTTTCAAAAGTATTTGTAATTTGATTACACTTTTTTTTGTTGCTGGTAACTCTTTTAATCTCTTAACTTTTAATTTTTATCAGATTACATGTAAGTGATTACACATGAATGTTTGTTCGACCACATGCTGCTAAGTCTCTTATCCTGGTAACCAATCAATCAATCAAATGTATTTATAAAGCCCTTTTTACATCAGCCGATGTCAGAAAGTGCTGTACAGAAACCCAGCCTAAAACCCCAAAAAAGCAAGCAATGCAGATGTAGAAGCACTGGGAACCAATAGAAGATAACCTGTATATGGTATTTCTATAAACTAAAGTTCCAGTGAGGATTTACTACACTGGACAACTTGTTACAGCTGTTGAGAAGTCATTGATAATAATCTGCAAAAAATGTATGTCATTAAGCATTTTTCTATGGCTGGCCATTTTTTCCACCTGTCTACTCCTACCCCGGCCAACATCTCAGCACCCCCTGCAGCAACTTTCCCAAGCCCCTCCCGCTTCTCCTTCACCCTACTCCAGACAGCTGATTTTCTGAAAGAGCAGCAAAATCGGGATCCCTAAAAATCAGCTGGGCTAGAGAATCTGGACCCCCCCTTTCTAAAATTATCTGCCGAAATTGTTGCAACCCCTATTACTAGCCTGTGTAACCCCTCTTTCGTATCGTCTGAGATCCCCAAAGATTGGAAAGCTGCCGCGGTCATCTCTCTCTTCAAGGGGGGATACACTCTAGCCCCAAACTGCTACAGACCTAAATCCATCCTGCCCTGCCTTTCTAAGGTCTTCGAAAGCCAAGTTAACAAACAGATCACTGACCATTTCGAATCCCACCGTACCTTCTCCACTATGCAATCTGGTTTCCAAGCTGGTCATGGGTGCACCTCAGCCAAGCTCAAGGTCCTAAACGATATCATAACCGCCATCGATAAAAGAGAGTACTGTCGTCATAAACCTGGCCAAGGCTTTCGACTCTGTCAATCACTGCATTCTTATTGGCAGACTCAAAAGCCTTGGCTTCTATAATGATTGCCTCGACTGGTTCATCAACTACTTCTCAGATAGAGTTCACTGTGTCAAATCGGAGGGCCTGTTGTCCGGACCTCTGACAGTCTGTATGGGGGTGCCACAGGGTTCAATTCTCGGGCTGACTCTTTTCTCTGTATATATAAATGATGTCGCTCTTGCTGCTGGTGATTCTCTGATCCACCTCTACGCAGACGACACCATTCTGTATACATCCGGCCCTTCTTTGGACACTATGCTAACAAACCTCTAAACGAATTTCAATGCCATACAACACTCCTTCCGAGGCCTCCAACTGTTTTTAAATGCAAGTAAAACTGAGTGCACGCTCTTCAACCGATTGCTGCCCGCACCCTCCCGCCCGACTTGCATCACTACTCTGGACAGTTCTGACTGAGAATATGTGGACAATTACAAATACCTAGGTGTATGGTTAGACTGAAAACTCTCCTTCCAGACTCACATTAAGCATTTCCAATTCAAAATTAAATCTAGAATCGGCTTCCTATTTTGCAACAAATCCTCCTTCACTCATGCTGCCAAACATACCCTCGTAAAACTGACCATCCTACCAATCCTTGACTTTGGTGAAGTCATTTACAAAATAGCCTCCAACACTCTACTCAGCAAATTGGATGTAATCTATCACAGTTGCCACTGCAACCTGTATGCTCTCGTTGGCTGGCCCTCACTACGTATTCGTCGCCAATCCAACTGGCTCCAGGTCATCTATAAATCTATGCTAGGTAAAGCCCCGCCTTATCTCAGCTCACTGGTCACCATAGCAACACCCACCCGTAGCATGCACTCCAGCAGGTATATTCCACTGGTCACCCCCAAAGCCAACACTTCCTTTGGCCGCCTTTCCTTCCAGTTCCCTGCTGCCAATGACTGGAATGAATTGCAAAAATCACTGAAGCTGGAGTCTTGTATCTCCCTCTAACTTTTTAAGCATCAGCTGTCAGAGCAGCTTACCGATCACAGCCAATCTGTAAAAAGCACACCCAACTACCTCATCCCCATCTTGTTACTTACCCTCTTGCTCTTTTGCACCCCAGTATCTCTACTTGCACATCATCATCTGCACATCTATCACTCAGTGCTAAATTGTAATTATTTTGCCTCCTTGGCCTATTTATTGCCTTACCTTCCTACTCTTCTACATTTCCACACACTGTACATAGATTTTTATATTGTGTAACTGACTGTACGTTTGTGTAATTCTGTGTTGTTGTTTTGTCACACTGCTTTGCTTTATCTTGGCCAAGTCACAGTTGTAAATAACTGTTGTTCTCAACTGGCCGACCTGGTTAAATAAAGGTGAAAAATATATATTTTTAAATAAACAGTGCATTCAGAAAGTTTTCAGACCCATTGACTTTTTTCACATTTTGTTACGTTACAGCCTTATTCTAAAATTGATTGAATAATTTTTTACCTCATCTATCTACACACAATACCCATAATGACAAAGCAAAAACAGGATTTTAGACATTTTTGCAAATGTATTAAAAATAAAAAACAGAAATAGAGCTTTTGCATGAGACCCTTTAACCAGTACTTTGTCGAAGCACCTTTTGCACTGATTACAGCCTCGAGTCTTCTTGGATAGGACGTAAAAAGGTTGGCACACCTGTATTTGGGGAGTTTCTCCCATTTTTCTCTGCAGATCCTCTCAAGCTCTGTCAGGTAGGATGGGGAGCGTTACTGCACAGCTATTTTCTGGTCTCTCCAGAGATGTTCGATCTGGTTCAAGTCCGGGCTCTGGCTGGGTCACTCAAGGACATTCAGAAGTCACTCTTGCTTTGTCTTGGCTGTGTGCTTAGGGTTGTGTTCCTGTTGGAACGTGAACCTTCACCCAAGTCTGTGGTCCTGAGCATTCTGGAGCAGTTTTTCATCAAGGATCTCTTTGTACATTGCTCCATTCAACTTTGCCTAGATACTGAGTAGTTTCCCAGTTCGTGCCGCTGAAAAACATCCCCACAGCATGATGATACCACCACCATGCTTCACCGTAGGGATGGTACCAGGTTTCCTCCAGACGTGACACTTGGCATTCAGGCCAAAGAGTTCAATCTTAGTTTCTTCAGATCTTAGTTTCTTCAGATTTTTAATACATTTGCTAAAATGTTGCTTTGTCATTATGAGGTATTGTGTGTAGATTTCTGAGGGAAACAAATATTTAATACATTTTAGAATAAGGCTGTAACGTAGCAATGTAACGCAGACGCTGGGAGTCGAAAAGCAGGTGCAGGTGGTAAGTTTAATATAACAAATAATATGGTACGATACAACGTAGGATTAGCATCTAGACATGAACAACAGAAACAAGACTGCCTGGGGAAGGAGCCTATTTTCTGTAATCTATATAAAGTGTAATATTGGGATGGAAACTCAAAATGGAATACATTTCAACTCTATATGTGACATGGTACTTTTGTCTTCTTTTCTTAAGCCCATAACCATGTGTGTGAGGTGTATACTTTTGTTTCATAGTAGATTTGTTTAAGACTACCAAGAAACACTGTGTGACCCTGATTTACCCCACTACAGTAAAAGGTTAACCCTTTCTCATGGTTGGTGTCTTGACGGATTTGTCCAAAATTGTGTGACTTATAGCATTAATCAGTTAAATTAGACATTGAAATTGAACCCTGTAAGAAACATGGATCTAGCTGTTGAACAGTTTTTTGTATATGTAACATTTTGTCTCATTATGTTACGTGGTGAAAATAGTTTTCATGGGCACACAAATCCAAAATAATAAATGCAATTGCATAATCGAATGCTTCTGACCGAAATAGTCACCTTACCTTGATACTTCAAATCAAAATTGATACTGTCGTTAACGTGGTTCTTCAACAATTATGCGCATTTGGTGTCCAGCTGATTAGTTACGCTGTGATATTTTCACACATCATCATCTGATCCAGGAAATAATTTACCGAATGACATCTTTTGTGATAGCGCATGCAATAAAACAATAGCCCAAGTGCTGGAAAAAAAGGTCTTGGCAAAGAATGCCTAGAATATTTTGGTGTCTCATTTGTTACACTGGTGAAGACAGTTGTGCCTGTATTCACATTGGATCTAATATCCCTTTTATTTAACCAGACAAGTCAGCTAAGAACAAATTCCTATTGACAATGACAGCATACCCCGGCCAAACCCTAAACCGGACGATGCTGGGCCAATTGTGCTCCGTCCTATGGGACTCCCAATCACGGCTGGTTGTGATACAGCCTGGAATTCAACCAGGGTCTGTAGTGACACATTCTAGCACTGAGATGCAGTGCCTTTGACCGCTGCGCCAATCGGGATCCCCCTAGTGAATTGAGGTCGATCATCTGTTGTTGTCTGCTTGATTTACAGCAGGGTCTTGTTAGATTTAACAGAGAAAGCATCAAGGTACACTTCAATTTGCTTACCGCCCCAATAGATCCACAGACGATGCAATCGCCATCACTCTGCACACTGCCCTATCCCATCTGGACAAGAGGAATACCTATGTAAGAATGCTGTTTATTGACTATCGGTCAGCATTCATTTACATTTTACATTTACGTCATTTAGCGGACGCTCTTATCCAGAGCGACTTACAAATTGGTGCATTCACCTTATGATATCCAGTGGAACAACCACTTTACAGTAGTATATCTATATCTTTTTTTGGGGGGGGGGTAGAAGGATTACTTTATCCTATCCCAGGTATTCCTTAAAGAGGTGGGGTTTCAGGTGTCTCCGGAAGGTGGTGATTGACTCCGCTGTCCTGGCATTGTGAGGGAGCTTGTTCCACCATTGGGGTGCCAGAGCAGCGAACAGTTTTGACTGGGCTGAGCGGGAATTGTGCTTCCGCAGAGGTAGGGAGGCGAGCAGGCCAGAGGTGGATGAATGCAGTGCCCTTCTTTGGGTGTAGGGACTGATCAGAGCCTGAAGGTACGGAGGTGCCGTTCCCCTCACAGCTCCGTTGGCAAGCACCATGGTCTTTTAGCAGATGCAAGCTTCAACTGGAAGCCAGTGGAGTGTGCGGAGGAGCGGGGTGACGTGCGAGAACTTGGGAAGGTTGAACACCAGACGGGCTGCGGCGTTCTGGATGAGTTGTAAGGGTTTAATGGCACAGGCAGGGAGCCCTGCCAGCAGCGAGTTGCAGTAATCCAGACGGGAGATGACAAGTGCCTGGATTAGGACCTGCGCTGCTTCCTGTGTAAGGCAGGGTCGTACTCTGCGAATGTTGTAGAGCATGAACCTACAGGAGTGGGTCACCGCCTTGATGTTAGCTGAGAACGACAGGGTGTTGTCCAGGGTCACGCCAAGGCTCTTAGCACTGTGGGAGGAGGACACAATGGAGTTGTCAACAGTGATGGCGAGATCATGGAACGGCAGTCCTTCCCCGGGAGGAAGAGCAGCTCCGTCTTGCCGAGGTTCCGCTTGAGGTGGTGATCCGTCATTCACACTGATATGTCTGCCAGACATGCAGAGATGCGATTCGCCACCTGGTTATCAGAAGGGGGAAAGGAGAAGATGAATTGTGTGTCATCTGCGTAGCAATGATAGGAGAGACCATGTGAGGATATGACAGAGCCATAGTACCCTCCAAGCTTATCATTAAGGTTGAAGCCCTGGGTCTGAACCCCGCCCTGTGCAACTGGGTCCTGGACTTCCTGATGGGCCGCCCCCAGGTGGTGAAGGTAAAAAACATCACCTCCACTCTGCTGATCCTCAACACTGGGGCCCCACAAGTCTGCGTTCTCAGCCCCCTCCTCTACTCCCTGTTCACCCATGACTACGTGGCCAAGCACGCCTCCAACTCAATCATCAAGTTTGCAGATGACACAACAGTAGTAGGCTTGATTACCAAAGATGACGAGACGGCCTACAGGGAGGAGGTGAGGGCTCTGAGAGTGTGGTGCCTGGGAAACAACCTCTCACTCAAAGTCAACAAAGCGAAGGAGATGATCGTGGACTTCAGTAAACATCATAGGGTGCACTCCCCTATCTACATCAACAGGACCACAGAGGAGGTGGAAAGCTTCAAGTTCCTTGGTTACACATCACTGACAAAATGAAATGCACCACCAACACAGATCATGTGGTGAAGAAGGTGCAACAGAGCCTCTTCAACCTCAGCAGGCTAAAGAAATTCACCTAATACCCTCACAATCTTTTACAGATGCACAATTGAAAGCATCCTGTCGGGCTGAATCACCGCCTGGTACGGCAACTGCACCGTCTGCAACAGCAAAACTCTCCAGAGGGTGGTGCGGTCTGCCCAACTCATTACCGGGGGCAAACTACCCGCCCTCCAGGACACCTACAGCACCCAATGTCACAGGAAGGCCAAAAAGATCATCAAGGACATCAACCACCCGAGCCACTGCCTGTTCACCACGTTATCATCCAGAAGGCGAGGTCAGTATAGGTGCATCAAAGCTGGGACCGAGAGACTGAAAAACAGCTTCTATCTCAAGGCCATCAGACTGTTAAACAGTCTGATGGCATAGACTAGAAATCACTGGCCATTTTAAGGAATGGAACACTAGTCACTTGAATAATGTTTACATATCTTGCATTACTCATCTCATATGTATATCCTGTATTCTATACTATTCTACTGTATCTTAGTTGGTTCTGCTCTGACATCGCTCGTCCATATGTATAGTCTCAATTCATTCCTACTTAGATTTGTGTGTATTGGGTATATGTTGTGTAATTTGTTAGATATTACTTGTTAGATATTACTGCACTGTCAGAGCTAGAAGCATAAGCATTTCTCTACACCCGCAATAACATCTGCTAATCACGTGTATGTGACCAATAAAATTTGATTTGATTTAGTAATGAGTTCATGTTTTCATATGTTTTTGTGCCTCGTATCGGACACCAAGTCCACTGTGCGCAATTGTGTAGGATAGACTATTGCGCAACACCCAAGCTATTCCTATTAATTATTCTGGATATAATGAAATGACATAGTCTAGTGGGCTTATCAATATGATCTGGTAATGAAATAAGTTGACAGATGTTAAACATTTCAAGGAGCTTAAATCTTGAATTTGGAGTACTGGAATTTGCCTACCTTGAAAAGGACATTTCCTTAATTTGGTGCTTGAAAAGTCCTTGCAATTATTTTAGCCAATTTATAAGTTCTCCTGTTCCCTTATAATTATCTGTGATTACATTTGTTATCTTTTTTTGTGAGAGATGTGGCCACTTTTGTTTGTTTTCCACCTCTTCAATTGAACGGTGTTGCGCTACTCTGTTGCAGTAAATCCATATTCGGTTATTATGAGGACCACAACATCTAATTATGGCTTCAACTTGGCTTTCCATAAGAAACACTTCAGTTAAAAAAGGAACCTGTTTTTTGGTCCCTTTCTCATTATAAAAACAGTGACGGTGAGATTAAAATGGTGAGATTAATGCATGAATCCAATCTATTTTGTCAGGTAATGGCCACATTATTCTCACATATTTTAGAATGTAAGAAAATATCAGTGCATTGGCAAGGCCAAACATTTTTACTAATCTTAAAGTGGCAACATATAATTTATATAAATTATACAATTGTTTAACATTGAGGCCATTCAAAATGACTATTAAGTGCTTGAATTTGACCTGCCAATGTCTGTAAAAACCCTAAAACCCTTTAAAGAATGTACAGTATAGTCCTATGCCATGGTGTTGTATAGGTGTAGTTATGAGTCAATTTTCATATATTAGCTTTTATTCCACTAAGTACACATATGGAACTGCATGAAAATCCTTTTTTGTTTTTTCAAAACATTTTGAAATGTTGATCTCAATGTCACACATTGGCTCCATTATTTATAAGTGCTGCCACTCTTGAAAAAAAATGACCTGCTTAGAGGAAATGCTGAGCTTGTTGTTGCATTATTATTGCTAACCTCCACATCTATTGGACAATGTCTGAAAACTCTCTAAACACCATTGGTAAAGTAAGAGAGAGACATTAGTCATTGTGGCCATCGTTACATTCATCACAGGCTGAATTGCAGGGGAGAAAACAGAAGCCAGGGGTAAAACAAACTGTGTTGTCACTGTGTGATCGTTAGATTCCTCATTAGACTCTCAGTCCATTACCTCAATTACCTCGACTAACCTGTACCCCCGCACTTTGAGTCGGTACCGGTATCCCCTGTATATAGCCTCGTTATGGTTATTTTACTGTGTTACTTTTTTAACTTTAGTTTATTTTTCTTAAAACTGCATTGTTGGTTAAGGGCTTGTAAGTAAGCATTTCACGGTAAGGTCTACTACACCTGTTGAATTCGGTGCATGTGACAAATACTATTTGATTTGATCCTTTATCTACCCTAAAAAAAGCAAAGTTATCAAAACCACCCTTTGAGAAAATATCTTCAACCATTGTTGTACAGATCTAACAGACTTTAACCACTTTAACCTGCTGCTTTTTCAACTGTAACATCAGTGTTCCACGCAGGGGTGGGCAACTCCAGTCCTCGAGGGCATGATTGGTCTCACACTTTTTCTCCATCCCTAGCAAAAACAGCTGATTAATCAAATTACATTCTAAACTGAAGATCATGATTAGGTGATTATTGGAGTCAGATGTGTTAGCTGGGCCTGGGGCAAAACTGTGACACCAATCAGGCCCCAAGGACTGGAATTGGCCACCCCTGTGACTAGTGTATACACCCTGATGTTATGCTAGGGAAATGTTGTTTCCAAAGCTAGGGATGATAGTGAGTATTTGGGAAAAGCACAATCAACAACCTCTGCATAATCAAACAGTTGCTTTGCGGGACACAAAGGTTTAAACCCATGTTCACAGTTAGCCATTGTTATGTTAATACCCCCCGGAAAGCCCCAGAGCAGGTCCATTGAGGCCATGGCCCAGTATGTCCCAGGAGCCAGGCCGTGTAGGTGGAAACCCAAGACTCTGAGGCGTTCAGGTCAAATACTGGGGGAACTCCTCAGTGGAAATGCACCAAAACCCGGACTCCGGCCCTGGGGGTTATTTCACACTTCTGGGCCTGGCCACACTGTTGCTAAGGAGGTGTGCTACGGGTCCCTATCACATTGTGTGGTCAGCTAATCACAGGCAGTCATCTGGAGTTACAGATCCCCAATTCCTGCTTCCCTCGCTCAGTCTTCAGTGGCAGAGTGAGAAGATCTCTCATAAACCTCTGCCCAGCACACCAACAGCTGGGCTGCAACCTCTGGACCCTTTTCCAGCAGCCCTGGACTCTCACAACACATGCTAGTATCAGTGCGTCACTCACCTACAGACCACTATCACTTCCAGTAGTCCCTTCTGTTTGTAATGCAATGTGTGTGTGTGTCTGTTTGGTATGTGCAATGAACGTGTGAATTGGATCCCCTGTCTCCTGCTGATCATACATGTCCTCTGGGACGGGACGCTGGAACAGTTGTACCTATATTTAAACCTGCACCTCTTTTGAGACCACCACCCATGTGGCTCAGTTGGTAGAGCATGGTGTTTGCAATGCCAGGGTTGTGGGTTTGATTCCCACGGGGGACCAGTACGGGGGGAAAAAAATAAATAAAAATGTATGAAATGTATGCATTCACTACTGTAAGTCGCTCTGGATAAGAGCGTCTGCTAAATGGCTAAAAATGTAAAAAATGTGGTGCTCTTGTTCAGCATCACTGGCTGTATCTGTAGTTGATGTCTGCTAGATATCTACGTAATTGATTGGTTATGCGTGTCATTGATATAACTGGATATTAACAATGAGGACTAGCAGATAGTAGCTTGGTGGACTGCATGTTAATTGTCTGATTTAGGAGTTAAACATAACTGAACTGGATAATTCACTGCCTGATCTCCATCAGAATTAAAGAACTAACAGAGGAAAATGTCGAAATTCAACGCACCAGTGCCGTTCGATTTCTCGCAGCCGTTGGCATAGCCGATCTAGAGACAATGTTTTTCCCATTTTCGAGTGGTATCGAATCTGGATAAGTAGACTTGTTGCAGGTGAATTCATTACTTTATACAATTGGGAAAGATGCAGAGATTGTCTATAATGCATTCTCCTTTAATGATGAGCTCAACTATGATGTGGTGATTGAAAAAATGAATGAACATTTTGTGCCACAGCTAGGGGTGACAGTGAGCCAAGTTGTGATTCACGAACGAGCATGTTTCCATAAAGGGGACAGACAGTGGAATCTGCATGAGCTAGCTGAACACTGTGAGTTTGGAACTACAAAGGATGAACAAATAAGGGACAGGATTGTGATTGGCAGTATGAACAGGGATGTTTCACAAAAGCTACAGCTCGAGCCAGACTTGACACTGGAGAAGGCGATAAATGGTGTGCCAGTCAGAGTAGATAAAGAAGCAGCATGCTCCAGTCAGAGCAGATATAGAAGTAGCACGAGGACATGAGTGCAGGAGCTGAGAACTATGTTGATGAGGTGAGACGCAAACCACAGCATCACAAAAAACATTCTAAGTAGACTGCAGGTGGCCAGAACAAACAGTTCTCAGCAAAGAAACAGTCAGTCAAAACAGGGAAGTTTGCCCATGTTGTAACCGCAGCCATGATGACAGTGAAAATTGTCCAGCACGCAACAAAGGATGCAGGAAGTGTAACAAAATTGTGCATTTTGAGATTGCATGCAAAACAAAAATGGCCAAATAAGTTACAGCTGAGGATGAAGAGGAAATGCAAGGGGTGTTATTTTTAGGATCAGTTACTAAGCAGTCTGATTCTGAAGAACAGTGGCATGTTGAGCTCCCAGTGAATGGCACGTGTGAAGTTCAATGTTGACGCTGGTGCTGATAATATAGTGATGTCTCAGAGCACTTAACAGAGGTTTCCACAGAGCCGCCTGCTGGTTAACATTGAAACTGACGTTCACAGCCAAGGTGGCAGGATTGATTGTATGGGGAAATTCCTAGCCACAAGTAAAATAAAAGTATATGCTAATAGCCTACTTAGCAGAACCATTGCATGAAATATGGGTTTGGTCCTCAGAGCAGATGAGATCAGCACAGATGTGTTTGGAGAGATAAGGCTACTGAACTTTGAACCAGTCAAGATAGGCCTGATGCAGTCCCCTATTCTCTGACTTCGCCATGCAGAATTCCTTTTCCACTCCTTCCAAAAGCGGAGGAAGAACTGGACAGAATGAGAAAAAATTGCCTCATCGAGGGAGTAACCAAGCCTACGGACCGGTGTGCTCCCATGATGCTGGTGTTGAAGAAAAATGGCAAAGTGAGAACATGTGTAGACTTAAAACAACTCAACGAAGCACCGAAACGGGATAGGTTCACTTTACCCACCTTGGAGGATATAGCACCAAACCTATCTGGGGCGAGAGTCTTCACCCCATTCGATGCATCTAGCGGTTTTTGGCAGATACCGCTTGAACAGAGCTTCAGAGAACTGACGACTTTCATTACTGCTGTGGGGAGATTCTGCTTCAAGCGCCTTCCTTTTGGAATAACCAACGCGCCAGAGAATCTTTCAGAGGGAGATGAGCAAGCTCCTGAGAGGACACAAGGGCACAGTCATTGTGATGGATGACATTCTGGTCTACGGTGCAAACAAGGAAGAACCCAACAGGAATCTGAGCAAAGTGCTACAGACCATCAAAGAGTCATGACTAAAGCTGAACAAAGACAGGTGTCACTTTGGGAAGTCGGAGATCCAGTACTTCGCTCATGTGATCGGAGCGGATGGGATAAAGCCGGATGACAGCAAAGTGAAATCCGTCTCCGAGATGCCCAGTCCAATTAACATCACTGAGCTTTGCCAAATACTGGGACTGCTGAACTACTTGCGCAAATTCTTGCTGGTTCTGTCATCAGTGCTACACCCCATCACTGAGCTGTTGAAAAAAAGAGACAGAGTGGATGTGGGGAGACCGATAGGAGCAGGCATTCCACAAGGTCAAGGCTATGTTAGTGTCAACACAGGTATTAGATAGTAACCTGCTGGTACCACTGATGTCATCAAGGCAAAGGGTGGCAACTTTGAAGAAATATATTTTGATTTGTTCGGTTACTACATGATTCCATATGTGTTATTTCATAGTTTTGATGTCTTCACTACTATTCTACAATGTTAGAAAATAGTAAAAATAAAGAAAAACCCTTGAATGAGTACGTGTGTCCAAACTTTTGACTGGTATTGGACATACATCACTGCGTATTCATCACCCCCTGTGCTTTCTCCATGCACACATCCAACCCTAGCAGGAATAATGCATTTCACACATCCTAATGACTTCCTCTCCATGAATTATGTATAGCTCCCTCCCACATAGAGAGAGAGCGAGCGAGAGAAAGTCATATTTCACATTACCCGTAGTTCACTGATGATCAATAAGAGGTGATAGCAGCTGAAGAATAAAACCATGATGGGTCCAATTGTTCTAATTTATGAAGGGGAAGAGAAATTACAAAATATGAACAAGAGTTGCAAAACAGTCTATTCATCATCACACCAGTGAGCATGATTTTCAACAGGATAAAGTTTTCAGCTACTTTCTCAGTGCTCAAAGCACTGAAGCGTTAAAGCATGTAAACACAAGAGAAAATTGAGTTCAGGTAGGACGCAGCGCTCCGGCAAACAACAGAAAGTGCTCAAAATAAGAGGTGCTCAACAACAATGACAGGAATCCAACAATCACTTACCCAGGAAAAAAATATATATAAATGACGTCTTTATGGTAAACAGTAAACAGGTGTTGGAGCAGTCAAAAAACAGCCATATATATATAAAGATACAGTATGGACAGAAATACAGTGAGATATATACAGAGATAATGTACAGCTCCAACAGTATTGGGACAGTGACACTTTGTTGTTGTTTTCGCTCTGTACTCCAGCACTTTGGATTTGAAACGATACAATGACTATGAGGTTAAAGTGCAAACTGTCAGCTTTAATTGTAGGTTTTCGTCATCTATGAACCATTTACAAATTACAGAACATTTTGTACATAGTCCAACCATTTTAGGGAAATAAAATTATTGGGACAAATTCACTTTTATGCATATTAAAGTAGTCAGTCAAATGTTTAGTATTTGGTCCATGTAATGATTACATCAAGATGGTGACGTTACGAATTTGTTTTAATGCATATGCTGTTTGTTTTGGTTGTGTTTCAGATTATTTTGGGCCCAATGGAAATTAATGGTAAATAATGTATTGAAGCTGACATTTTGCACTTCAACCTCATTGTCACAACCTGATCTGTTTCACCCTGTCTTGTGACTGTCTCAACCCCCTCCAGGTGTCACTTATTATCCCTGGTGTATATATCCCTGTGTTTCCTGTCTCTCTGTGCCAGTTTGTCTTGTATGTTTTTCAAGTCAACCAGTGTTTTTCCCGTACTTCTGCATCTATTCTCTTTTGCTAGTCCTCCTGGTTTTTGACCCTTGCCTGTTTTCTGGACTCCGTACCCGCCTGCCTGACCTTTCTGCCTGCCTTGACCTCGAGCCTGCCTGCCACTCTGTATCTCCTGGACTCTGAACTGGTTTTGACCTTTTGCCTGTCCACAAACATCTCTTACCTACCCCTTTTGGATTGTTTAATAAATATCAAGACTCAAACCATCTGCCTCCCGTGTCTGTATCTGGGTCTCCCCTTGTGCCCTTATACTCATAGTCATTGTATTGTTTCAAATCCAAAGTGCTGTAGTACAGAGCCAAAACAATAAAAATGTGTTACTGTCCCAATACTTTTGGAGCTCACTGTATAAACAAGAGAACAGTTTTCAGGACTCAAAATGTGTGAGAAGTCAAATCACCACTTTCAGCCAGGCTGTGCTTTGTGTGGAGTACCTGTTGTATCTGTTTTGTATCTTTTATCTCTGTCATGTCAAAGTGAATGGATCTGTTAGCTCTGTCATGTCAAAGTGAATGGATCTGTTAGCGCTGTCATGTCAAAGTCAATGGATAAGTAGCGCTGTCATGTCAAAGTCAATGGATCTGTTAGCGCTGTCAGGTCAAAGTCAATGGATCTGTTAGCGCTGTCAGGTCAAAGTCAATGGATCTGTTAGCGCTGTCATGTCAAAGTCAATGGATCTGTTAGCGCTGTCATGTCAAAGTCAATGGATCTGTTAGCGCTGTCAGGTCAAAGTCAATGGATTTGTTAGCTCTATCAGGTCAAAGTCAATGGATCTGTTAGCGCTTTCATGTCAATGTCAATGGATCTGTTAGCGCTGTCAGGTCAAAGTCAATGGATCTGTTAGCGCTGTCAGGTCAAAGTCAATGGATCTGTTAGCGCTGTCAGGTCAAAGTCAATGGCCTTCTGGCTTGCACACCTTCATAACCTTTGTCTCTGTGTCTTTTCTATCATTTTGTTGTTTTAGTTGCTAAACACCAAGGAAAAGGCTGTACTCACCTCAACAATCTTCATGTCAAACTAAACAATTACATAATTGTCGGTGTGTTATTTTGGGCTTCGGCATTGCTCACATCAGTGCGATGACTCCTGAGCTTTGGTTCACTCTGATACACAAAACATATCAGCTTTCAATAATACTAATACAATAATAATAATATTTCTATCCACACTTGAAGCATTATGGGATGAATACCTTGCCTGTGGTAGACGTAAGAGCTCTCTTTTAAGTTTGTCTTTCAACTTCCCTGGCCGATCGTTTGATTTGGATCAATATTTCTTCCTTTTGAAGGAGCTCCAAGCTCCATCCCTCCTTGCTTTACAATTCCCTTCATCCCTGCCCATTTGAAGGAGATCCAACATCCCTCCATCCACCCCTTCATCCTACCAGGATAACATGCCCTGTGCTGGACAGGATGAAGTGAAAATTCATGCCATAATATTAATGCACCACTAAATTGGTTTAGGAGCTAGTCTGATCTACCTCAGTAAGGCCTTTGATTTGGTCCGGAGGAGTCATAAATAAAGCATAGAGCGTGTCCTGACCCAGGTGTGTGTGTGTGTATATTCTGCCCCTGCAGCTTCAGCCACAGGAAACACTGCTGGGCCCTAACCTCATCTCCATAGGACAGTACTGATTTGGTCTAGAACTGCTTTACCAAAAATACATGACAGCCTCACTGACAGAGAGAGAGAGAGACAGAGAAAGAGAGAGAGACATGTGAAGTGTTGAATAGAGCACATTGACATGTTCACTCCTTTCCGCACATGCACACACACAAATTCACAGCTGCTAAACAGGAGAAGTCCAACAGAGCACAAAACAGCAAGATCAGCCAACCAAGTGTACACCATAACACATATGGCTCTGTTCAACAGTAGCGCAATAGGGAACTGGGTCGCATTTGTGATTCTTTGTATTTGTTGTGTCTGTTCTGTTCTGTTTGTTGGTGTATTCATGTTGTGTGTGTGTGTAAAAAATCTAAACAACTGTTAAAGTAATCATGTTTTTTTATTTTTTACATGGGCTGATTGATGATCCTCATAATAAGCAACAGTCAACATTTCAAGCCTCTTGTATTGTTGTTGAACCCATAGGCCTTTTCTAATCTGGGCAAAAGTCCTTCCTCTCTCCTCCGGGACCTGGAAACCAATAAGTGGTCGAGGAGATGTCACTTCTTTAGTAGAAGAGTGTCCTCAATAGCCACCTTTCATCCTTTGTGGAAGAGTTTGGAAAACTGCCACGCCCTCTTTGAATCAGCGTTTGTTTGTCGTTGGAGAAAGGAATACACACATTTAAAAACAATATGTTACTTATCATTTTTTTATCTATAAAACATCTCGCACAGCTAACTTCATTTGTTTTTATAACTTTACACATTTATTTTGGGATCCACCCCTGTAAATGTAATTTGCCAGATAACGCTCGAGTGGAGAAGGAGACTCTCATTTCATATAAGTTTCGTCCACATTCCCGCTCCTTGCCACCTCTTGACATTTTTCAAAAGGAGGCGAGAGAGGATGGAAGACAGAGGACGCAGGAGTTGAACAAATTCAATTTGTATTCATTATGTCTCCTCAATAGTTCCTGCCAAGGCAGCAGCTACTGTTCCTGCAGTTTATTATGGATCCCCATTAGTTCCTGGCAAGGCAGCCGCTACTGTTCCTGCGGTTTATTATGGATCCCCATTAGTTCCTGCCAAGGCAGCAGCTACTGTTCCTGCAGTTTATTATGGATCCCCATTAGTTCCTGGCAAGGCAGCCGCTACTGTTCCTGCGGTTTATTATGGATCCCCATTAGTTCCTGCCAAGGCAGCAGCTACTCTTCCTGAGGTTTATTATGGATCCCCATTAGTTCCTGCCAAGGCAGCAGCTACTCTTCCTGAGGTTTATTATGGATCCCCATTAGTTCCTGCCAAGGCAGCAGCTACTGTTCCTGGGGTCCAGCAAACATTTAAGCTAATGAGCAAAGGCCATAGAGATACAATATGATACATGTCATAGCCTAATATAATTTCTGTTTAGTTTAATTCAGTGGTGGGACTCTTGTGAAATAACAACAGATGACAGTCAAAGCAGCATGTGAATCTGTTCTCCAATAAAGGGAACAGTTGGATGCTGAAAATACGTATTTCCCACGTACCCCAAAACAATCAATTATTCACTGCAGTGCCATACAAAATCAGGGCAAGATCAATATTTCATGGCCTGTTATATCTTTAAGAAATATTTTTCTTCTACTCTGAAAGAGTGTTGTGAAAACATGTCAGCCCAGTAGCAGGGACTTGAAACGCAGGCCGCTATTGGTTGTTTTAGTTCAAACGCTTTATTTCAAATTCCGTGTGAAATGCATTATATTTAGTTGAAATATGAATGTCTGCTAAACAAAGGAATTGAACACATTATCAAAGTGTGACAAAGCTGACCGATACCTTGTCAACATAAAAGGCTTCTCAAAAACTACTGAGAAATAATAGGCATAAAGTATTTTACTTTAAAACTGCATATTTACTGGATATTTTTATTGGGTTTGACAAGTAAATGAAATTTCTCAAAATCTAAAAAGGCACAACCTAGATTTGAGCCAATATCTTAACCCTTGTGTGGTGTTCGGTTCTGTGGGACCCATTTTCAATATTTACTAACAGAAAAATGAAAAAAGAAATTCAACCTGAGACTCATTGGCCTTGGCTCATTTTCTGTGAAGAACATGTAAAATAAAAATTGAATAATCTTCTTGCCCAAGGAATGAGCCACCCCACATGGCTGCCAATGTGATAAGGATGCAACCAGGGCCGACGCGGATGGCGGTTACTCATGTGCAGGACATAATGTCTTCTTTTCAACTCTTCGTCCCAGACACCATCCAGAAAATCATTCTGGACTGCACTAATTTGGAGGGAAGGCGTGTTTTTGGAGAGAGATATTACTCATTTACATGCATACTTCTGGGTTCTTATCTTTGCTGGTGTTTTCAGATCCAATGGGGAATCCACAGGATCCCTGCAGGATGCAGACACTGGCAGAGAACTTTTCCGCGCAACAATGTCTCCAGGATTATCCGCTTCGATAACCGAGACACCAGACCAGCTCGGCGGCAGAGAGACAAGCTAGCTGCAACCAGGTCAGTGTGTGACAAGTGGGTGGACCGCCTTCCCCTGTTTTACAACCCTGGGCCCAACGTTACTGTTGATGAGCAGCTTATGCCATTTAGGGGCCTCTGCCCCTTCAGGCAATACATACCATCTAAAGCCACAAAATATGGAATCAAGATCTGGGCTGCCTGTGATGCTGCTTCATTATATGTGTGGAACTTGCAAGTGTATATGGGGAAGCCAGATGGAGTGGTCCCTGCGAAGAACCAACGGATGCAGGTTGTCCTGGACGTGACACAGGGACTCCGTGGCCACAACATCATATGCAATAACTTTTTTACTTTGCACAAGCTGGGACAGAAGCTACTCAAGGGGAAGTTGACGATGGTAGGAACAGTGCGAAAAAAACACGCCAGAGCTCCCACCTCAGCAGTGTAATATTGGGGGCTTCTGAGGCTCCCGAGTGGCGCAGTGGTCTAAGGCACTGCATCTCAGTGTAAGAGATGTCACTACAGTCCCTGGTTTGATTCCAGGCTGTATATCACATCCGGCTGTGATTGGGAGTCCCATAGGGCAGCTCACAATTGGCCCAGCATTGTCCGCGTTTGGCTGGGGTAGGCCGTCATTGTAAATAAGAATGAGCTCTTAACTGTCTTGCCTTGTTAAATTAAGGTTAGTTTAAAAAATATATAAAAAATACACAGAACAGGCCTATCAATTCCTTTAAGTTTGTGTTCATGGCCAACACGTCCCTAATGTCCTACTTGCCAAAGAAAAACACAAATGAGTACGCTGAATAGAGATGGGAGAATCTCTGGCCAGGAATATCAAAAACCAGAAATCGTAATGGATTACAATGCCACAAAAGGAGGGGTGGACTATTTAGACAAGCTAGTGACAGCTGCAAAAGAAGAACCCTACGGTGGCCACTTGTGATATTCTTCAACATCTTGGCATATAACTCTTTTGTCATCTGGATGGCGTTAAACCCAGATTGGAACAGATGGAAGCTCCAGAGGAGATAGCTCTTTCTCGAGGAGCTGGGCAAGGCATTGGTAAGACCTCAAATCCAGAGGAGGCAACATATCCCAAGGACCCCAGCTTCTGCAGCCATCGTGAGGAGGATTCAGGAGGAGGATGCTGGTGCCCCATCCGCCTGACCCACAGAACCAACAACTTCAATACCGGAAGTAAGTGTTAGTGATGCTGTTGCATGTGTGTGTGTCTGACTCTCCTACCTTGGCCTGTTGTAACTATATATGAGTGAGTGACATGTTAGTAAAATCCCTGAACTAAGTGTTTTCATCATTCTAGATTGCAGCCGGTAGCAACAAGAAGAAGCGTTGCGATGTGTGTGGACCCAAGAAGGACAGGAAGACACAGTACACATGCATCAAGTGCAAGAAATACATTTGCAACACACACAGTAAAACTCTGTCTCTCATGTGGTGTCTAGACCGGCCTTAATTTGTGTTCAATTTGGGTCATTTATCATTTGCGTAAAATACTGTATATAAAATTTGTCCTTCCTATTTTTTTCAGTTCAAAGCAATAAACATCAATAGTGATGAAAACCTAGTTTTATTTATATTTGTTCAAGATAAACATGATTCATTCCACCCATTGTCACGGTTGTCGTCGGTGAAGGAGGACCAAAACGCAGCAGGTATGTGCAGGCTCATCTTGACTTTTATTAACTATCAAAATGAACACCCAAAATAACAAACAGACTTACGATCGACAAAAAACAGTCTGGCAAGGCACAAGGCTACACACAGAACAATCTCCCACAAAATACAAGACAAACACACCCAACTAATATAGGACTTCCAATCAAAGGCAACACCAAACAGCTGCCTTCAATTGGAAGTCCAACCCCAATTAACTCAACATAGAACCACACACACTAGACTAAACATAGAAATACATGAAAACCAAACAGTGCCCAAAAACCCCGGAATACTTATTAAAACACCCTTTTAACAAACCCAACACCCTGAACCACAAAACAAATACCCTCTGCCACGTCCTGACCAAACTACAATACTAATTAACCCTTATACTGGCCAGGACATGACACCCATGTCTTGATTAGCCCATCCAACTACTTCATCCCCATACTGCATTTATTTATCTTGCTCCTTTGCACCCCTGTATCTCTACTTGCACATTCATCTTCTGCACATCAATCACTCTAGTGTCTAATTGGTATATTGTAATTACTTCCCCACCATGGCCTATTTATTGCCTTACTTCCCTTTTCTTACCTCATTTGCACACACTGTATATAGATTTTCTTCAACTGTATTATTGACTGTATGTTTTGTTTATTCCATGTGTAACTCTGTGTTGTTGTATGTGTCGAACTGCTTTGCTTTATTCTTGGCCAGGTCGCAGTTGTAAATGAGAACTTGTTCTCAACTTGCCTACCTGGCTAAATAAAGGTGAAATAAAAATATAGAAAAAATTATAATAGATTGTTGTTCATAAAAATCACCTTTTGTTTTTTTAAACAAATAGCACTTTTATTGATAAATGTGATCTAGCAGAGGTAAATGGCAAATATTAACCATGTATGCTGTCTATATTTCTTGTAATTGATATAAGTCAACTTCTAAGTATTAAGTATTTTTACATAAATTGTTATGGCTGTATTAAAAACCAAATAATGTTGTGGGTCCATTAGACCCGCGAACATTGGGTGAATTACAAAAAACATGAACACCACACAAGGGTTAAGTAGTTCACCACGTTACTGACACGTTTTCATTTTCGTCAAAAATGACTTTATATCAAAGGAGTGCATTTGAAGGCCTGCACATGTAAAGTTTGGCTTGAGATTAACATTGGATCCGATGACATGTTTCTACGCATGAGCTCTGCCTAGGAATGTACACTGTAAGTTCCTATGATCTTTGCTAGCCAATGTCGCCATGACATGGCCTACAAATGTGATCAGGGATTTCTATTGGAGAAGCAGTTTTAGGCTATCTTCATACTATACCATCTTTGGTAGTATGCTAAGCTCACTATTGTGTTAAATGTATACACGGAGACACAAGGACAGCTGTTGAGGGCAGAGGTCAGAAAACTCAGATCAACATTACTTGTATCCTGAGGCACGTCTGGTAGGGAAACGTTACGAAACGTTGCAGACAGAAATATCATCAATAGATGTGATTCCTTACTTAAAATGTCAGAGAAGCATGCTTGTTTTACATAATATATTTCTGTCTCAACATTTCACAATGTTATGCTGAATGTGGCCTGGCAGTCAGGGTCTAGTTCTGGTCAGTTGGAACGTGTTAAATACTGCCTAGGCTGAGCAAAGCAATAGGTTTGTCACTAGGAATATTACACTTCTTATTGATTACTATGGGTCCAGAACATCCTGTTTTGTGTGTTTCTTGATTTTTAATATCACTTGCAGTGTACAGTGAAATCTTGCCAGCGCCAGCTTCTTGCCAGCTCCAAACCCAACAATGCAGCAATCAATATCAACGTAGAACTAAAAATAACACACTGAGAAATAAAAATAAGAAAGTAAGAAGCTGTACAGGGTCAGTTCCAATACCATATTTACAACATCCAGAGATACTGGAGTGATCAAGGTAGATATGTATATGGGCCAGCTGACTAGGCATCAGGATACACGATAAACAGAGTAAATGTGTGCATGTTGGAGTGTCAGTGTTTTTTTTTTTTTTTACATTTAACTAGGCAAGTCAGTTAAGAACAAATTATTTTTGACAATGACAGCCTACCCCCAGATGACTCTAGACCAAATGTGCGTCGTCCTCCAGGACTCCCAATCACAGCCTGATGTGATACAGCCTTGTTTCAAATCAAGGACTGTAGTGATGCCTCTTGCACTGAGATGCTGTGCCTTAGGCCGCAGCGCCACTCGGGAGCCCCGAGTCAACTCAGATAGTCCATTTAGCCATTCTGTTAGCTATTTAGCAGTCTTATGGCTTGGGGATAGAAGATGTTCTCTGTGTGTGTGTGTGTGTGTGTGTGTGTGTGTGTGTGTGTGTGTGTGTGTGTGTGTGTGTGTGTGTGTGTGTGTGTGTGTGTGTGTGTGTGTGTGTGTGTGTGTGTGTGTGTGTGTGTATGTGTGTGTGTGTGTGTGTGTGTGTGTGTGTGTGTGTGTGTGTGTGTGTGTGTGTGTGAGAGAGAGAAAGAGAGAAAGAGAGAGAATTGTCAGGGGATGTATCTTCACGCAGCTGCTATAGGGGGAGGTGATATTGTAGTGTTTTCCATTGCCATGGACCGTTTTATAGGATAATGAGATATTTTCCTGTCGTATATTGACATCTAGTGGACAATTTGGGTTAGTGGACATATTTATGATAATATTATGAAGGAGTCATTTTCATTACAAAATTTATTTCCCTTCCTGCCTTGTCCTCCTGTAATTTCTATAGATTATATATATAGATAGAGATTATATTGGGACTGTTTTCTTTTTTTGTGCGTATTGTTCTTTTTTGAGTATTAAAACAGACAATTTACTTGCATTGAAGCTGCTCAACATTTCGATGACATTCAGTCATCTAACAGACTCCCATCCAGAGCGACCAACAGAAGAAACCAGGGTCAACGCCCTGCTCAAGGGCACGTCGACAGATCTCCCACAAGGTCAAAAACAGGGAACCGAATCAGCAACCAATCAGCTACTTACCCGAGCTCCCAACCACCAGGGCACCAGCCCTCCAAGATCCCCAAGTGCTGCTCCTCAACCATCCAACACTTTTTCGGTTGCTACATGATTCCATATGTGTTATTTCGTAGTTTTGATATCTTCACTATTATTCTACAATGTAGAAAATAGTACAAATAAAGAAAAACCATGGAATAAGTAGATGTGTCCAAACCTTTCAATGGTAATGTGGCTGAAGCCATTTAGCTCCTCTGTCCATCACAGAACTATAGACTGTCATTGAACTCTCATGGTGTAAAGCTTTTACTTCCTGTTTTTTAAAATTCCGTTTCTCTCCCCAATCTACTAATATCACAATCTTGTCTCATTGCTGCAACTCCCCAACGGGCTGAGGTGAGGCAAAGGTCGAGTCACGCCTCCTCCGAATCATGATCTACCAAACCACACTCCTTAACAACCGCCCGCTTAACCCGGAAGCCAGCCGCACGAATTTGTCAGAGGAAACACCGTTCACATGACGAACAAAGTCAGCCTGCAGGCAACCAGCCTGCAACAAAAGCCAAGTAAAGCACCCCCGGCCAAACCCTCCCCTAACCCAGACGACACTGGGCCAATTGTGCACAGCCCAATGGGACTCACAGTCACAGCTGGTTCTGACACAGCCTGGGATGGAATTCAGGTCTGCAGTGACGCCTACAAGCACTGAACCACTTGGGAGGCCCTACTTCCTGATTCTTTATACATCAGTGGCCACACTGGGTGCAGCGAAAATAGATACATACAGTGCATTAGGAAAGTATTCAGACCCCTTGACTTTTTCAACATTTTGTCACGTTACAGCCTTATTCTAAAATTGATTACATTTTTTTCCCCCCTTTTTTTTGCAAATTTAATGAAAACCAAGCTTCCAGAGATGGCTTGTGGAGGCTACTCATGCTGGAGAGTGATGGGTACAAGCTGGCTAAACACTTGAATTGTTAGCCAGTTCAGCTTTACACAGTTAATCTTTACAGTTGGTATGTTTGAACTCATTCAAAAAATTTCCTTTTTCCGTGACATCGGAATATCTCAATTGCATACTCCTCACGTCCTCTCTCCTCTCACCTCGCCTACTTCTCAAAACCCATTGGATGAGAAAACCAGAGGTCCCCTCCCCTCTGACTTTCTCCACCAATGGTGCAATGAAATGCCTGAAAAAGGTACTTTTGAGACTCAAACTCAGGATCTCCTGTTCATAAGACAGGAGGTTTAACCAACTTAGCCACAGCACGCTGCTCAACTACTTGTTTTGTGATTATGCTGCGGGACTTAGAGGTAATTTAGTATGGTACCCTGCATCACTCCTTCATTGCTCCAGACCAGCGCGGGGGAGTTAGAGCACTGATTATGCTTTTGGGTCCAAAGGCGCTACTGTGTCTCTAACTGACAATGAATGGGCGACATAAACCAAATAGAAACTGAGAATTGTGCACTTACTTACTAAAACGGTTGTTACACTATGGTTTTTATTCTAAGAGAAACTTAGACTACAATTAGAGTGAGAAAATGTTAGGATTATTTTGCTCTTACTTTAGTACTGTAGGCTTCTCCCGACTAGTGAGGTTGTACAGAACCTGAGTGGCGCAGCGGTCTAAGACTGTGTTTCTACGGTTTAATATCTGTGCAACCTGTGACTGGGAGACCCAGGGGACGTCGGTAGGCTTTTGGTTTCTCTCCCTCTCAAAACAGAAATAAATCATTCTAAATAACAAACTGGCTTTTTTTGACAAATTAGTAAGAATGTCTCACCCTATGTTCAAGAATCGTATTTTTCTCGCTCACTTTACGTTATTTGAAAACGAAATAATCTCAAATATTTTATTTTTTTTAAACAAAGAGATTATTATTATTATTAATTAATTTAGAATTATATAAAAGCCCCTTAGATATTCTCACAGATATATTATTAACCCTGTATTCACAGGCGTAGCAGGCTGTGACTTCTGCAAGCAACGTTTCTAGGATGGGCTATTAGCAGGACAATATATATTGGTCATATTGGTCATGGCTCCCGAGTGGTGCACAATGGGATTGCCTTGCAGTTCTCCAGCTGTATCCACTGAGATAGTGGTGGGCGCACAAGTTTCAAGTCACGAGGGCAGGGGGCACGGGATGGGCTGCAGAGCAGACACAAAAGACTGACCTAGCCCATTGGGAAGGGAGGAGGAAGAGGGGGGGGGTGATCCCCACCCCGCCCCACTGGGTAGCAAGGGGGAGGACCCCCACCCCGCCCCACTGGGTAGCAAGGGGGAGGACCCCCACCCCGCCCCACTGGGTAGCACAGAGTAACACTTTAATAAGGGGCATTGCACGAATAATGGCGCTGACTAGGGAAACGTTCCAACTGTTCTTTGTGCCTGTCTGCACGTTCAAACTAAAACAATGTAACTAATAATGGCACGAAGAATGCCTCTTAGATATGAATTCGGAGGGCAGAAATGATTAAATTTTAAAGCAATAGACCTCTCACTAAAGGCGTCAGTCAAAAGTTATACTTCAATCAGAACTGGAGTTTCTGAATACAACAGGTCCTTACAGTGAAATGCTTACTTCCAAGCCCCTAACCAACAATGTGGTTTAAATACAAATAAGAAAAATAAATAAAAGTAACAAGTAGCTAAAGAGAAGCAGTAAAATAACAATAGCGAGACTATATACAGGGGTACCGGTACAGAGTCAATGTGCGGGAGCACCGGTTGTCGAGGTCATTGAGGTAATATGTACATGTAGGTAGAGTTATTAAAGTGACTATGCATAGATAATAACAGAGAGTAGCAGCGGCGTAAAAGAGGTGGGGGGCAATGCAAATAGTCTGGGTAGCCATTTGATTAGATGTTCAGGAGTCTTATAGCTTGGGGGTAGAAGCTGTTTAGAAGCCTCTTGGACCTAGAGTTGGCGCTCCGGTACCGCTTGCTGTGCGGTAGCAGAGAGAACAGTCTATGACTAGGGTGGCTAGAATCTTTGATAATTTTTAGGGCTTTTCTCTGACACTGCCTGGTATAGAGGTCCTGAACGGCAGGAAGCTTGGCCCCAGTGATGTACTGGGCCGTACGCACTACCCTCTGTAGTGCCTTGCGGTCGGAGGCCGAGCAATTAACATACCAGGCAGTTATTCAACCAGCTCTCGATGGTGCAGTTGTTAGAACCTTTTGAGGATCTGAGGACCCATGTCAAATCTTTTCAGTCTCCTGAGGGGGGAATAGGTTTTGTCGTGCCCTTTTCACGACTGTCTTGGTGTGCTTGGACCATGTTAATTTGTTGGTGATGTGGACACCAAGGAACTTGAAGGTCTCAACCTGCTCCACTACAGCCCTGTCGATGAGAATGGGGGCATGCTCGGTCCTCCTTTTCTTGTAATCCACTATCACCCCTTTTTCTTGATCACGTTGAGGGAGAGGTTGTTGTCCTGGCACCACATGGCAAGGTCTCTGACCTCCTCCCTATAGGCTGTCTCGTCATTGTCGATGATCAAGCCTACCACTGTTGTGTCATCGGCAAACTTGATGATGGTGTTGGAGTTGTGCCTGGCCGTGCAGTCATGACTGAACAGGGAGTACAGGAGGAGACTGAGCACCTCCCCTGAGGTGCCCCTGTGTTGAGGATCAGCGTGGCGGATGTGTTGTTACCTACCCTTACCACCTGGGGGCGGCCGATCAGGCAGTCCAGGATCCAGCTGCAGAGGGAGGTGTTTAGTCCCAGGGCCCTTAGCTTATTGATGAGCTTTGAGGGCACTGTGGTATTGAATGCTGAGCTGAAGTCAATGAATAGCATTCTCACATAGGTGTTCCTTTTGTCCAGGTGGGAAAGGGCAGTGTGCAATAGAGATTGCATCATCTGTGGATCTGTTAGGGCGGTATGCAAATTGGAGTGGGTCTAGGGTTTCTGGGATAATGGTGTTGATGTGAGCCATGACCAGCCTTTCAAAGCACTTCATGGCTACAAACGTGAGTGCTATGGGTCGGTAATCATTTAGCCAGGTTACATTAGTGTTATTGGGCACAGGGACTATGGTGGTCTGCTTAAAACATGTTGGTATTACAGACTCAGACAGGGAGAGGTTGAAAATGTCAGTGAAGACACTTGCCAGTTGGCCAGCTCATGCTTGCGGTACACATCCTGGTAATCCGTCTGGCCCTGCGGCCTTGTGAATATTGACCTGTTTAAAGGTCTTGCTCACATCGGCTGCGGAGAGCGTGATCACACAGTTGTCCAGAACAGCTGGTGCTCTCATGGATGTTTCAGTGTTATTCATCTCAAAGCGAGCATAGAAGTAATTTAGCACATCTGGTATGATAGCGTCACCGGGCAGCTCTCGGCTGTGCTTCCTTTTGTAGTCTTTAAATATATATATAATATGTCTTACCGAGCCTTTCCATAAATCCAAGTAAGTTTCTTCAACTGTCTTCTGACTGTAATTAGAGCGATGTTAATGTGCCGTGATGCCAGCAGATTACAGATGGCCTTTGCCGATCGCTCATCATCTTCATTCATCAGTGAGTCGATGGCGTGAATAGTCTCGCTGGAAATGAAATACAATGTAAAAATATGCAGCAGACAGTAATGACCAGCAGTCGATTTATTTAAGCATTATTATCCTCTGACATGGATTCTTAAACTATGGTTTGGGACCCAAAGTGGACATTAACATGTGATAGGTGTGTTGCGAGATATGAGTAAACATTCAGAATCATATACTATTTCTTCATCATTTTGGTTGTTTCGGGGACACTACATTTCTCATTTGGGTCTCGAGCTTCAAAATTGTAAAACCTAAGAAACAGCAGATGAATCAGTTAACCTCACTAGGGTAGGGGGCAACATTTTGAATTTTGGAGGAAAAGCGTGCCCTATGTGGGACGCAAGCGTCCCACCCCTGGTACACCCTATCAACAACAGGTGAAATATCAAGAGCGCCAAATTTGAAAACAATTAAATGTCATAATTCAAATTTCTCAAACATACAACTATCTTACACCCTTTGAAAGATAAACATATCCTTAATCTAACCACGTTGTCCGATTTCAAAAAGGCTTTACGGCGAAAGCATAAAGTTAGATTATGTTAGGACAGTACATTGAAAATAGCTGTGTGTAATGTTTTGTCAATGCAAAGACACGCGTCACCAAAAGCAGAAAACCAGCTAAAATTATGCACTAACCTTTGACAATCTCCATCAGATGACACTCCTAGGACATTATGTTAGACAATACATGCATTTTTCGTTCTATCAAGTTCATATTTATATCCAAAAACAGCGTTTTACTATGGCGTTGATGTTGAGGAAATCTTTTCCCTCCAATACCGCCAGTCAAATCAGCACAACAAATTAAATAATTACTATTCGAAAACATTGGTAAAATATTATATTGTCATTCAAAGAATTATAGATTTACATCTCTTGAACGCAACCGGATTGCCAGATTTAAAAATAACCTTACTGGGAAATCACACTTTGCAATAATCTGAGCACTGCGCCCAGAAAAATACGCTTTGCGATACAGACTAACCGCCATGTTGGAGAGATCTAAAATCGAAAATACTATGTAAATAATCCATTACCTTTGATTCTCTTCATCAGATGTCACTTCCAGGAATCCCAGGTCCATAACAAATGTCGTTTTGTTCGAAAAAGCTCATAATTTATGTCCAAAAAGCTCTGTGTTGTTAGCACATGATCTAAGCCCGCCAGACTCCTCTTCATGAAAGAGGGGAGAAAAAATATTTACGTTCGTTCAAACATGTCAAACATTGTATAGCATAAATCATTAGGGCCTTTTTCAACCAGAACATGAATAATATTCAAGGCGGACGATTGCATTCTCTTTTAAAACGTATTGGAACGAGAGTACCCAACATGAACTCGCGCGCCAGAGTCTTGTCGGCCACCACCGTTCCAAGGCTCTTGTTCGTTCAGTTCTCACAGTAGAAGACTCAATCAACTTTGTAAAGACTGGTGACATCTAGTGGAAGCCATAGGAAGTGCTCAACGATTAATAAGCCCTTGTGTGTTTCAATGGCATAGGCTTAAAGGTAATTCAACACATCAGGTATGCACTTCCTGTCAGACTTTGTCTCAGGGTTTTGACTGCCAAATGAGTTCTGTTATACTTACAGACACCATTCAAACAGTTTTAGAAAATTCAGAGTGTTTTCTATCCAAACCTGAACAATAATATGCATATTCTAGCTACTGAGTTGGTGTAGGAGGCAGTTAAAAATGGGCACATATTTTTTTCAAAATTCTCAATACTGCCCCCTATCCCCAACAGGTTTTAACTGCCTGCTACTCAGGTCCAGAAGCAAGGATATGCATATAATTGGTAGATTTGGATAGAAAACACTATAAAGTGTCCAAAACTGTTAAAAGAATGTCTGTGAGTATATCAGAACTGATATGGCAGGCGAAAACCTGAGGAAAATCCACCCAGGAAGTGCTATTATTTTGAAATGCCTGTTTTTACATTGAAAGCCTATCCACCATACCAAGTGTTATGACGTAGTTCACGATCCCTATGGCTTCCACTACATGCGGCCAGTCTTTAGGAATTCTTTCAGGCTTTTACTCTGAAAAATTAGGGAGAAACACCACTTTCAATGAGAGGACAGTGGACATTTCCAGACATGAGTCCTGCGCGTGACCGGGAGCATGCCTTACTTGTTTTTCATTTTCTATTGACGAAGCTATGATCAATTATTTATGACAAAAACAACCTGAGGATTGATTATAAACATTGTTTGACATGTTTCTATGAACTTTTATGGTACTTTTTTTATTTTTAATCTGCCTACTGTGATTACTGAACAAAACTGAGGTTTTTGGACGTAAAGAGTGACTTTATCGAACAAAACAAACATTTATTGTGTAACATGGAGTCTTGGGAGTGCAACCATATGAAGATCATCAAAGGGAAGTGATACATTTTATCACTATTTCTGACTTTTGTTACTCCTCTTCTTGGCTGCTAAATGTTTGTAATGATTTGTCTGCTGGGCGCTGGGCGCTGTTCTCAGATAATCGCATGGTTTGCTTTCGCGTAAAGCCTTTTTGAAATCTGACACAGCGGTTGGATTAACAAGAAGTTTATCTTTAAGCTGGTGTATAACATTTCTATCTTTTATGTATGTTTATTATGAGAATTTCTGTTTTGTTGAGTTTCACAATCTGCAAATTCACCGGATGTTGTTTGAGACAGTGGATTACTGAACAAAACCTGTTAACAAAACGGAGGTTTTTGGATATAAAGAGGTACTTTATCGAACAAAACAAACATTTATTGGGTAACTGGGAGTCTTGTGAGTGTAACCATATGAAGATCATTAAAGGTAAGTGATTAATTTTATTGCAATTTCTGACTTTTGTTACCCGTCTACTTGGCTGGTTACTGTTTGTAATCGCATGATTTGCTTTCGCGTAAAGCCTTTTTGAAATCTGACACAGCGGTTGGATTAACAAGAAGTTAATCTTTAAGCTGGTGTATAACATTTCTATCTTTTATGTATGTTTATTATGAGAATTTCTGTTTTGTTGAGAATTAGGAGTGTCGAGAGGAGAGAAGTCGTGAGGAGGATGCAATTGAGACATTTCACTTTCACGGAAAAGGGACATTTTTCACTGAATTACAAAGTTCCAACTGTCTAAAGTTCAACTGGTTGATCAGTTTACTCATATCTCGCGACACACCTATCACATGTCAATGCCCACTTTGGGTCCCAATCCATAGTTTAAGAATTCATGTCAGAGGATCTTGAGTTTATTCAGCTCGAGACCCAAATGAAAAATGTACTGTCCTCGAATGACCCAAATTAAGAAGAAATATTATGTGACTACAAATGTTTACTGATATCTCGCTGCCCACCTCTCACATACTCAGGCCCACTTTGGGGCCCAAAACATAGCATAAGAAACCCTGTTGCTAGACAATTGAAGGTGTCCATATCAATTCCAAAATTAGTAAATAACATCTGTTTTGTTATGTGATTTTGCAAGACAGAGATATGGGTTAAATGAACGAGACTGGTTTGATTTAAATACGCGTGGCGGTGACCTTACCTGCATCAAATGTTATGTCTATGGGAGCTGTGGCTTAGTTGGTTAAAGCGCCTGTCTAGCAAACAGGAGATCCCGAGCTCGAATCTCAGCAGAGCCATTTCAAGCATATCATTGAACACATTAATGGAAAAGGTCAGAGTGGAGGGCACTCTGCATTTCTAAACCAATGGGTTAACAGAATTAGGACTGTGGAGAGAAGACTTGAGGAGGGTGCAATTGAGATATTCCAAATTCATGGAAAAACAGAATTTTTTGAATGAATTACAACGTACCAACTGTCTGAAGTTCAACTGGTTCTTCAGTTTATTCATTTCGAGCGCTAAATGAAAAGAGTTATCCAGCTTGTACACCTCTCTGTCAGAGCATGAGTAGGCTCTACAAGCAATCTCTGTTAGCTTGCCGTGATCGTATAGTGGTTAGTACTCTGCGTTGTGGCCGCAGCAACCCAGGTTCGAATCTGGGTCACGGCACTTAATTGCCATTTCGAAAGGGTTGAATTTTGATTGAGTTGAAACTTACTCTGTGAGCTAAGAAACTCCCCGAAACGACCAAAATGATGAAGAAATAGTGTATGATTCTGAATGTTTACTCATATCTCGCGACACACCTATCACATGTCAATGCCCACTTTGGGTCCCAAACCATAGTTTAAGAATCCATGTCAGAGGATCTTGAGTTTATTCAGCTCGAGACCCAAATGAAAAATGTACTGTCCTCGAATGACCCAAATTAAGAAGAAATAGTATGTGACTACAAATGTTTACTGATATCTCGCTGCCCACCTCTCACATACTCAGGCCCACTTTGGGTCCCAAAACATAGCATAAGAAACCCTGTTGCTAGACAATTGAAGGTGTCCATATCGATTCCAATATTAGTAAATACCATCTGTTTTGTGATGTGATTTTGCAAGACAGAGATATGGGTTAAATGAACGAGACTGGTTTGATTTAAATACGTGTGGTGGTGACCTTACCTGCATCAGATGTGATGTCTATGGGCGCTGTGGCTTAGTTGGTTAAAGCGCCTGTCTAGTAAACAGGAGATCCTGAGTTCGAATCTCAGCAGAGCCTTTTCAAGCAGGTCATTGAACACATTGATGGAAAAGGTCAGAGTGGAGGGCACTCTGCATTTCTCAACCAATGGGTTAACAGAATTAGGAGTGTTGAGAGAAGACTTGAGGAGGGTGCAATTGAGATATTCCAAATTCACGGAAAAAAAGAACTTTTTGAATGAATTACAACGTACCAACTGTCTGAAGTTCAACTGGTACTTCAGTTTATTCATTTCGAGCGCTAAATGAAAAGAGTTATCCAGCTTGTACACCTCTCTGTCAGAGCATGAGTAGGCTCTACAAGCAATCTCTGTTAGCTTGCTGTGATCGTATAGTGGTTAGTACTCTGCGTTGTGGCCGCAGCAACCCCGGTTCGAATCTGGGTCACGGCACTTTGTTGCCATTTTGAAAGGGTTACATTTTGATTGAGTTGAAACTTACTCTGTGAGCTAAGAAACTCCCCGAAACGACCAAAATGATGAAGAAATAGTGTATGATTCTGAATGTTTACTCATATCTCGCTACACACCTATCACATGTCAATGCCCACTTTGGGTCCCAAACCATAGTTTAAGAATCCATGTCAGAGGATCTTGAGTTTATTCAGCTCGAGACCCAAATGAAAAATGTACTGTCCTCGAATGACCCAAATTAAGAAGAAATAGTATGTGACTACAAATGTTTACTGATATCTCGCTGCCCACCTCTCACATACTCAGGCCCACTTTGGGTCCCAAAACATAGCATAAGAAACCCTGTTGCTAGACAATTGAAGGTGTCCATATCGATTCCAATATTAGTAAATACCATCTGTTTTGTGATGTGATTTTGCAAGACAGAGATATGGGTTAAATGAATGAGACTGGTTTGATTTAAATACGTGTGGCGGTGACCTTACCTGCATCAGATGTGATGTCTATGGGCGCTGTGGCTTAGTTGGTTAAAGCGCCTGTCTAGTAAACAGGAGATCCTGAGTTCGAATCTCAGCAGAGCCTTTTCAAGCAGGTTATTGAACACATTGATGGAAAAGGTCAGAGTGGAGGGCACTCTGCATTTCTCAACCAATGGGTTAACAGAATTAGGAGTGTTGAGAGAAGACTTGAGGAGGGTGCAATTGAGATATTCCAAATTCACGGAAAAAGAGAACTTTTTGAATGAATTACAACGTACCAACTGTCTGAAGTTCAACTGGTACTTCAGTTTATTCATTTCGAGCGCTAAATGAAAAGAGTTATCCAGCTTGTACACCTCTCTGTCAGAGCATGAGTAGGCTCTACAAGCAATCTCTGTTAGCTTGCCGTGATCGTATAGTGGTTAGTACTCTGCGTTGTGGCCGCAGAAACCCCGGTTCGAATCCGGGTCACGGCACTTTGTTGCCATTTTGAAAGCGTTATATTTTGATTGAGTTGAAACTTACTCTGTGAGCTAAGAAACTCCCCGAAACGACCAAAATGATGAAGAAATAGTGTATGATTCTGAATGTTTACTCATATCTCGCGACACACCTATCACATGTCAAGGCCCACTTTGGGTCCCAAACCATAGTTTAAGAATCCATGTCAGAGGATCTTGAGTTTATTCAGCTCGAGACCCAAATGAAAAATGTACTGTCCTCGAATGACCCAAATTAAGAAGAAATAGTATGTGACTACAAATGTTTACTGATATCTCGCTGCCCACCTCTCACATACTCAGGCCCACTTTGGGTCCCAAAACATAGCATAAGAAACCCTGTTGCTAGACAATTGAAGGTGTCCATATCGATTCCAATATTAGTAAATACCATCTGTTTTGTAATGTGATTTTGCAAGACAGAGATATGGGTTAAATGAACGAGACTGGTTTGATTTAAATACGTGTGGCGGTGACCTTACCTGCATCAGATGTGATGTCTATGGGCGCTGTGGCTTAGTTGGTTAAAGCGCCTGTGTAGTAAACAGGAGATCCTGAGTTCGAATCTCAGCAGAGCCTTTTCAAGCAGGTCATTGAACACATTGATGGAAAAGGTCAGAGTGGAGGGCACTCTGCATTTCTCAACCAATGGGTTAACAGAATTAGGAGTGTTGAGAGAAGACTTGAGGAGGGTGCAATTGAGATATTCCAAATTCACGGAAAAAGAGAACTTTTTGAATGAATTACAACGTACCAACTGTCTGAAGTTCAACTGGTTACTTCAGTTTATTCATTTCGAGCGCTAAATGAAAAGAGTTATCCAGCTTGTACACCTCTCTGTCAGAGCATGAGTAGGCTCCACAAGCAATCACTGTTAGCTTGCCGTGATCGTATAGTGGTTAGTACTCTGCGTTGTGGCCTGCAGCAACCCGGTTCGAATCCGGGTCACGGCACTTTGTTGCCATTTTGAAAGGGTTATATTTTGATTGAGTTGAAACTTACTCTGTGAGCTAAGAAACTCCCCGAAACGACCAAAATGATGAAGAAATAGTGTATGATTCTGAATGTTTACTCATATCTCGCGACACACCTATCACATGTCAATGCCCACTTTGGGTCCCAAACCATAGTTTAAGAATCCATGTCAGAGGATCTTGAGTTTATTCAGCTCAAGACCCAAATGAAAAATGTACTGTCCTCGAATGACCCAAATTAAGAAGAAATAGTATGTGACTTCAAATGTTTACTGATATCTCGCTGCCCACCTCTCACATACTCAGGCCCACTTTGGGTCCCAAAACATAGCATAAGAAACCCTGTTGCTAGACAATTGAAGGTGTCCATATCGATTCCAATATTAGTAAATACCATCTGTTTTGTGATGTGATTTTGCAAGACAGAGATATGGGTTAAATGAATGAGACTGGTTTGATTTAAATACGTGTGGCGGTGACCTTACCTGCATCAGATGTGATGTCTATGGGCGCTGTGGCTTAGTTGGTTAAAGCGCCTGTCTAGTAAACAGGAGATCCTGAGTTCGAATCTCAGCAGAGCCTTTTCAAGCAGGTCATTGAACACATTGATGGAAAAGGTCAGAGTGGAGGGCACTCTGCATTTCTCAACCAATGGGTTAACAGAATTAGGAGTGTTGAGAGAAGACTTGAGGAGGGTGCAATTGAGATATTCCAAATTCACGGAAAAAGAGAACTTTTTGAATGAATTACAACGTACCAACTGTCTGAAGTTCAACTGGTTCTTCAGTATATTCATTTCGAGCGCTAAATGAAAAGAGTTATCCAGCTTGTACACCTCTCTGTCAGAGCATGAGTAGGCTCCACAAGCACTCTCTGTTAGCTTGCCGTGATCGTATAGTGGTTAGTACTCTGCGTTGTGGCCGCAGCAACCCCGGTTCGAATCCGGGTCACGGCACTTTGTTGCCATTTTGAAAGGGTTATATTTTGATTGAGTTGAAACTTACTCTGTGAGCTAAGAAACTCCCCGAAACGACCAAAATGATGAAGAAATAGTGTATGATTCTGAATGTTTACTCATATCTCGCGACACACCTATCACATGTCAATGCCCACTTTGGGTCCCAAACCATAGTTTAAGAATCCATGTCAGAGGATCTTGAGTTTATTCAGCTCAAGACCCAAATGAAAAATGTACTGTCCTCGAATGACCCAAATTAAGAAGAAATAGTATGTGACTTCAAATGTTTACTGATATCTCGCTGCCCACCTCTCACATACTCAGGCCCACTTTGGGTCCCAAAACATAGCATAAGAAACCCTGTTGCTAGACAATTGAAGGTGTCCATATCGATTCCAATATTAGTAAATACCATCTGTTTTGTGATGTGATTTTGCAAGACAGAGATATGGGTTAAATGAACGAGACTGGTTTGATTTAAATACGTGTGGCGGTGACCTTACCTGCATCAGATGTGATGTCTATGGGCGCTGTGGCTTAGTTGGTTAAAGCGCCTGTCTAGTAAACAGGAGATCCTGAGTTCGAATCTCAGCAGAGCCTTTTCAAGCAGGTCATTGAACACATTGATGGAAAAGGTCAGAGTGGAGGGCACTCTGCATTTCTCAACCAATGGGTTAACAGAATTAGGAGTGTTGAGAGAAGACTTGAGGAGGGTGCAATTGAGATATTCCAAATTCACGGAAAAAGAGAACTTTTTGAATGAATTACAACGTACCAACTGTCTGAAGTTCAACTGGTACTTCAGTTTATTCATTTCGAGCGCTAAATGAAAAGAGTTATCCAGCTTGTACACCTCTCTGTCAGAGCATGAGTAGGCTCCACAAGCACTCTCTGTTAGCTTGCCGTGATCGTATAGTGGTTAGTACTCTGCGTTGTGGCCGCAGCAACCCCGGTTCGAATCCGGGTCACGGCACTTTGTTGCCATTTTGAAAGGGTTATATTTTGATTGAGTTGAAACTTACTCTGTGAGCTAAGAAACTCCCCGAAACGACCAAAATGATGAAGAAATAGTGTATGATTCTGAATGTTTACTCATATCTCGCGACACACCTATCACATGTCAAGGCCCACTTTGGTTCCCAAACCATAGTTTAAGAATCCATGTCAGAGGATCTTGAGTTTATTCAGCTCGAGACCCAAATGAAAAATGTACTGTCCTCGAATGACCCAAATTAAGAAGAAATAGTATGTGACTACAAATGTTTACTGATATCTCGCTGCCCACCTCTCACATACTCAGGCCCACTTTGGGTCCCAAAACATAGCATAAGAAACCCTGTTGCTAGACAATTGAAGGTGTCCATATCGATTCCAATATTAGTAAATACCATCTGTTTTGTGATGTGATTTTGCAAGACAGAGATATGGGTTAAATGAACGAGACTGGTTTGATTTAAATACGTGTGGCGGTGACCTTACCTGCATCAGATGTGATGTCTATGGGCGCTGTGGCTTAGGTGCTTAAAGCGCCTGTCTAGTAAACAGGAGATCCTAAGTTCGAATCTCAGCAGAGCCTTTTCAAGCAGGTCACTGAAGACATTGATGGAAAAGGTTAAAGTGGAGGGCTCTCTGCATTTCTCAACCAATGGGTTAACAGAATTAGGAGTGTTGAGAGAAGACTTGAGGAGGGTGCAATTGAGATATTCCAAACTCACGGAAAAAGAGAACTTCTTGAATGAATTACAACGTACCAACTGTCTGAAGTTCAACTGGTTCTTCAGTTTATTCATTTCGAGCGCTAAATGAAAAGAGTTATCCAGCTTGTACACCTCTCTGTCAGAGCATGAGTAGGCTCTACCAGCACTCTCTGTTAGCTTGCCGTTATCGTATAGTGGTTAGTACTCTGCGTTGTGGCCGCAGGAACCCCGGTTCGAATCCGGGTCACGGCACTTTGTTGCCATTTTGAAAGGGTTATATTTTGATTGAGTTGAAACTTACTCTGTGAGCTAAGAAACTCCCCGAAACGACCAAAATGATGAAGAAATAGTGTATGATTCTGAATGTTTACTCATATCTCGCGACACACCTATCACATGTCAATGCCCACTTTGGGTCCCAAACCATAGTTTAAGAATCCATGTCAGAGGATCTTGAGTTTATTCAGCTCGAGACCCAAATGAAAAATGTACTGTCCTCGAATGACCCAAATTAAGAAGAAATAGTATGTGACTTCAAATGTTTACTGATATCTCGCTGCCCACCTCTCACATACTCAGGCCCACTTTGGGTCCCAAAACATAGCATAAGAAACCCTGTTGCTAGACAATTGAAGGTGTCCATATCGATTCCAATATTAGTAAATACCATCTGTTTTGTGATGTGATTTTGCAAGACAGAGATATGGGTTAAATGAACTGAGACTGGTTTGATTTAAATACGTGTGGCGGTGACCTTACCTGCATCAGATGTGATGTCTATGGGCGCTGTGGCTTAGTTGGTTAAAGCGCCTGTCTAGTAAACAGGAGATCCTGAGTTCGAATCTCAGCAGAGCCTTTTCAAGCAGGTCATTGAACACATTGATGGAAAAGGTCAGAGTGGAGGGCACTCTGCATTTCTCAACCAATGGGTTAACAGAATTAGGAGTGTTGAGAGAAGACTTGAGGAGGGTGCAATTGAGATATTCCAAATTCATGGAAAAAGAGAACTTTTTGAATGAATTACAACGTACCAACTGTCTGAAGTTCAACTGGTTACTTCAGTTTATTCATTTCGAGCGCTAAATGAAAAGAGTTATCCAGCTTGTACACCTCTCTGTCAGAGCATGAGTAGGCTCTACAAGCAATCTCTGTTAGCTTGCCGTGATCGTATAGTGGTTAGTACTCTGCGTTGTGGCCGCAGCAACCCAGGTTCGAATCCGGGTCACGGCACTTTGTTGCCATTTTGAAAGGGTTATATTTTGATTGAGTTGAAACTTACTCTGTGAGCTAAGAAACTCCCCGAAACGACCAAAATGATGAAGAAATAGTGTATGATTCTGAATGTTTACTCATATCTCGCGACACACCTATCACATGTCAATGCCCACTTTGGGTCCCAAACCATAGTTTAAGAATCCATGTCAGAGGATCTTGAGTTTATTCAGCTCGAGACCCAAATGAAAAATGTACTGTCCTCGAATGACCCAAATTAAGAAGAAATAGTATGTGACTTCAAATGTTTACTGATATCTCGCTGCCCACCTCTCACATACTCAGGCCCACTTTGGGTCCCAAAACATAGCATAAGAAACCCTGTTGCTAGACAATTGAAGGTGTCCATATCGATTCCAATATTAGTAAATACCATCTGTTTTGTGATGTGATTTTGCAAGACAGAGATATGGGTTAAATGAACGAGACTGGTTTGATTTAAATACGTGTGGCGGTGACCTTACCTGCATCAGATGCGATGTCTATGGACGCTGTGGTTTAGTTGGTTAAAGCGCCTGTCTAGTAAACAGGAGATCCTGTGTTCGAATCTCAGCAGAGCCTTTTCAAGCAGGTCATTGAACACATTGATGGAAAAGGTCAGAGTGGAGGGCACTCTGCATTTCTCAACCAATGGGTTAACAGAATTAGGAGTGTTGAGAGAAGACTTGAGGAGGGTGCAATTGAGATATTCCAAATTCACGGAAAAAGAGAACTTTTTGAATGAATTACAACGTACCAACTGTCTGAAGTTCAACTGGTTCTTCAGTATATTCATTTCGAGCGCTAAATGAAAAGAGTTATCCAGCTTGTACACCTCTCTGTCAGAGCATGAGTAGGCTCCACAAGCACTCTCTGTTAGCTTGCCGTGATTGTATAGTGGTTAGTACTCTGCGTTGTGGCCTGCAGCAACCCCGGTTCGAATCCGGGTCACGGCACTTTGTTGCCATTTTGAAAGGGTTATATTTTGATTGAGTTGAAACTTACTCTGTGAGCTAAGAAACTCCCCGAAACGACCAAAATGATGAAGAAATAGTGTATGATTCTGAATGTTTACTCATATCTCGCGACACACCTATCACATGTCAATGCCCACTTTGGGTCCCAAACCATAGTTTAAGAATCCATGTCAGAGGATCTTGAGTTTATTCAGCTCGAGACCCAAATGAAAAATGTACTGTCCTCGAATGACCCAAATTAAGAAGAAATAGTACGTGACTACAAATGTTTACTGATATCTCGCTGCCCACCTCTCACATACTCAGGCCCACTTTGGGTCCCAAAACATAGCATAAGAAACCCTGTTGGTAGACAATTGAAGGTGTCCATATCGATTCCAAAATTAGTAAATACCATCTGTTTTGTGATGTGATTTTGCAAGACAGAGATATGGGTTAAATGAACGAGACTGGTTTGATTTAAATACGTGTGGCGGTGACCTTACCTGCATCAGATGTGATGTCTATGGGCGCTGTGGCTTAGTTGGTTAAAGCGCCTGTCTAGTAAACAGGAGATCCTGAGTTCGAATCTCAGCAGAGCCTTTTCAAGCAGGTCATTGAACACATTGATGGAAAAGGTCAGAGTGGAGGGCACTCTGCATTTCTCAACCAATGGGTTAACAGAATTAGGAGTGTTGAGAGAAGACTTGAGGAGGGTGCAATTGAGATATTCCAAATTCACGGAAAAAGAGAACTTTTTGAATGAATTACAACGTACCAACTGTCTGAAGTTCAACTGGTTACTTCAGTTTATTCATTTTGAGCGCTAAATGAAAAGAGTTATCCAGCTTGTACACCTCTCTGTCAGAGCATGAGTAGGCTCTACAAGCAATCTCTGTTAGCTTGCCGTGATCGTATAGTGGTTAGTACTCTGCGTTGTGGCCGCAGCAACCCCGGTTCGAATCCGGGTCACGGCACTTTGTTGCCATTTTGAAAGGGTTATATTTTGATTGAGTTGAAACTTACTCTGTGAGCTAAGAAACTCCCCGAAACGACCAAAATGATGAAGAAATAGTGTATGATTCTGAATGTTTACTCATATCTCGCTACACACCTATCACATGTCAATGCCCACTTTGGGTCCCAAACCATAGTTTAAGAATCCATGTCAGAGGATCTTGAGTTTATTCAGCTCAAGACCCAAATGAAAAATGTACTGTCCTCGAATGACCCAAATTAAGAAGAAATAGTATGTGACTTACAAATGTTTACTGATATCTCGCTGCCCACCTCTCACATACTCAGGCCCACTTTGGGTCCCAAAACATAGCATAAGAAACCCTGTTGCTAGACAATTGAAGGTGTCCATATCGATTCCAAATTAGTAAATACCATCTGTTTTGTGATGTGATTTTGCAAGACAGAGATATGGGTTAAATGAACTGAGACTGGTTTGATTTAAATACGTGTGGCGGTGACCTTACCTGCATCAGATGTGATGTCTATGGGCGCTGTGGCTTAGTTGGTTAAAGCGCCTGTCTAGTAAACAGGAGATCCTGAGTTTAGCAGAGCCTTTTCAAGCAGGTCATTGAACACATTGATGGAAAAGGTCAGAGTGGAGGGCACTCTGCATTTCTCAACCAATGGGTTAACAGAATTAGGAGTGTTGAGAGAAGACTTGAGGAGGGTGCAATTGAGATATTCCAAATTCACGGAAAAAGAGAACTTTTTGAATGAATTACAACGTACCAACTGTCTGAAGTTCAACTGGTACTTCAGTTTATTCATTTCGAGCGCTAAATGAAAAGAGTTATCCAGCTTGTACACCTCTCTGTCAGAGCATGAGTAGCCTCTACAAGCAATCTCTGTTAGCTTGCTGTGATCGTATAGTGGTTAGTACTCTGCGTTGTGGCCGCAGCAACCCCGGTTCGAATCCGGGTCACGGCACTTTGTTGCCATTTTGAAAGGGTTATATTTTGATTGAGTTGAAACTTACTCTGTGAGCTAAGAAACTCCCCGAAACGACCAAAATGATGAAGAAATAGTGTATGATTCTGAATGTTTACTCATATCTCGCGACACACCTATCACATGTCAAGGCCCACTTTGGGTCCCAAACCATAGTTTAAGAATCCATGTCAGAGGATCTTGAGTTTATTCAGCTCGAGACCCAAATGAAAAATGTACTGTCCTCGAATGACCCAAATTAAGAAGAAATAGTATGTGACTACAAATGTTTACTGATATCTCGCTGCCCACCTCTCACATACTCAGGCCCACTTTGGGTCCCAAAACATAGCATAAGAAACCCTGTTGCTAGACAATTGAAGGTGTCCATATCGATTCCAATATTAGTAAATAACATCTGTTTTGTGATGTGATTTTGCAAGACAGAGATATGGGTTAAATGAACGAGACAGGTTTGATTTAAATACGTGTGGCGGTGACCTTACCTGCATCAGATGTGATGTCTATGGGCGCTGTGGCTTAGTTGGTTAAAGCGCCTGTCTAGTAAACAGGAGATCCTGAGTTCGAATCTCAGCAGAGCCATTTTCAAGCAGGTCATTGAACACATTGATGGAAAAGGTCAGAGTGGAGGGCACTCTGCATTTCTCAACCAATGGGTTAACAGAATTAGGAGTGTTGAGAGAAGACTTGAGGAGGGTGCAATTGAGATATTCCAAATTCACGGAAAAAAAGAACTTTTTGAATGAATTACAACGTACCAACTGTCTGAAGTTCAACTGGTACTTCAGTTTATTCATTTCGAGCGCTAAATGAAAAGAGTTATCCAGCTTGTACACCTCTCTGTCAGAGCATGAGTAGGCTCCACAAGCACTCTCTGTTAGCTTGCCGTGATCGTATAGTGGTTAGTACTCTGCGTTGTGGCCGCAGCAACCCCGGTTCGAATCCGGGTCACGGCACTTTGTTGCCATTTTGAAAGGGTTATATTTTGATTGAGTTGAAACTTACTCTGTGAGCTAAGAAACTCCCCGAAACGACCAAAATGATGAAGAAATAGTGTATGATTCTGAATGTTTACTCATATCTCGCGACACACCTATCACATGTCAAGGCCCACTTTGGGTCCCAAACCATAGTTTAAGAATCCATGTCAGAGGATCTTGAGTTTATTCAGCTCGAGACCCAAATGAAAAATGTACTGTCCTCGAATGACCCAAATTAAGAAGAAATAGTATGTGACTTCAAATGTTTACTGATATCTCGCTGCCCACCTCTCACATACTCAGGCCCACTTTGGGTCCCAAAACATAGCATAAGAAACCCTGTTGCTAGACAATTGAAGGTGTCCATATCGATTCCAAAATTAGTAAATACCATCTGTTTTGTGATGTGATTTTGCAAGACAGAGATATGGGTTAAATGAACGAGACTGGTTTGATTTAAATACGTGTGGCGGTGACCTTACCTGCATCAGATGTGATGTCTATGGGCGCTGTGGCTTAGTTGGTTAAAGCGCCTGTCTAGTAAACAGGAGATCCTGAGTTCGAATCTCAGCAGAGCCTTTTCAAGCAGGTCATTGAACACATTGATGGAAAAGGTCAGAGTGGAGGGCACTCTGCATTTCTCAACCAATGGGTTAACAGAATTAGGAGTGTTGAGAGAAGACTTGAGGAGGGTGCAATTGAGATATTCCAAATTCACGGAAAAAGAGAACTTTTTGAATGAATTACAACGTACCAACTGTCTGAAGTTCAACTGGTACTTCAGTTTATTCATTTCGAGCGCTAAATGAAAAGAGTTATCCAGCTTGTACACCTCTCTGTCAGAGCATGAGTAGGCTCCACAAGCACTCTCTGTTAGCTTGCCGTGATCGTATAGTGGTTAGTACTCTGCGTTGTGGCTGCAGCAACCCTGGTTCGAATCCGGGTCACGGCACTTTGTTGCCATTTTGAAAGGGTTATATTTTGATTGAGTTGAAACTTACTCTGTGAGCTAAGAAACTCCCCGAAACGACCAAAATGATGAAGAAATAGTGTATGATTCTGAATGTTTACTCATATCTCGCGACACACCTATCACATGTCAATGCCCACTTTGGGTCCCAAACCATAGTTTAAGAATCCATGTCAGAGGATCTTGAGTTTATTCAGCTCGAGACCCAAATGAAAAATGTACTGTCCTCGAATGACCCAAATTAAGAAGAAATAGTATGTGACTACAAATGTTTACTGATATCTCGCTGCCCACCTCTCACATACTCAGGCCCACTTTGGGTCCCAAAACATAGCATAAGAAACCCTGTTGCTAGACAATTGAAGGTGTCCATATCGATTCCAATATTAGTAAATACCATCTGTTTTGTGATGTGATTTTGCAAGACAGAGATATGGGTTAAATGAACGAGACTGGTTTTATTTAAATACGTGTGGCGGTGACCTTACCTGCATCAGATGTGATGTCTATGGGCGCTGTGGCTTAGTTGGTTAAAGCGCCTGTCTAGTAAACAGGAGATCCTGAGTTCGAATCTCAGCAGAGCCTTTTCAAGCAGGTCATTGAACACATTGATGGAAAAGGTCAGAGTGGAGGGCACTCTGCATTTCTCAACCAATGGGTTAACAGAATTAGGAGTGTTGAGAGAAGACTTGAGGAGGGTGCAATTGAGATATTCCAAATTCACGGAAAAAGAGAACTTTTTGAATGAATTACAACGTACCAACTGTCTGAAGTTCAACTGGTTCTTCAGTTTATTCATTTCGAGCGCTAAATGAAAAGAGTTATCCAGCTTGTACACCTCTCTGTCAGAGCATGAGTAGGCTCTACAAGCAATCTCTGTTAGCTTGCCGTGATCGTATAGTGGTTAGTACTCTGCGTTGTGGCCGCAGCAACCCCGGTTCGAATCCGGGTCACGGCACTTTGTTGCCATTTTGAAAGGGTTATATTTTGATTGAGTTGAAACTTACTCTGTGAGCTAAGAAACTCCCCGAAACGACCAAAATGATGAAGAAATAGTGTATGATTCTGAATGTTTACTCATATCTCGCGACACACCTATCACATGTCAATGCCCACTTTGGGTCCCAAACCATAGTTTAAGAATCCATGTCAGAGGATCTTGAGTTTATTCAGCTCGAGACCCAAATGAAAAATGTACTGTCCTCGAATGACCCAAATTAAGAAGAAATAGTATGTGACTACAAATGTTTACTGATATCTCGCTGCCCACCTCTCACATACTCAGGCCCACTTTGGGTCCCAAAACATAGCATAAGAAACCCTGTTGCTAGACAATTGAAGGTGTCCATATCGATTCCAAAATTAGTAAATACCATCTGTTTTGTGATGTGATTTTGCAAGACAGAGATATGGGTTAAATGAACGAGACTGGTTTGATTTAAATACGTGTGGCGGTGACCTTACCTGCATCAGATGTGATGTCTATGGGCGCTGTGGCTTAGTTGGTTAAAGCGCCTGTGTAGTAAACAGGAGATCCTGAGTTCGAATCTCAGCAGAGCCTTTTCAAGCAGGTCATTGAACACATTGATGGAAAAGGTCAGAGTGGAGGGCACTCTGCATTTCTCAACCAATGGGTTAACAGAATTAGGAGTGTTGAGAGAAGACTTGAGGAGGGTGCAATTGAGATATTCCAAATTCACGGAAAAAGAGAACTTTTTGAATGAATTACAACGTACCAACTGTCTGAAGTTCAACTGGTACTTCAGTTTATTCATTTCGAGCGCTAAATGAAAAGAGTTATCCAGCTTGTACACCTCTCTGTCAGAGCATGAGTAGGCTCTACAAGCAATCTCTGTTAGCTTGCCGTGATCGTATAGTGGTTAGTACTCTGCGTTGTGGCTGCAGCAATCCGGGTCACGGCACTTTGTTGCCATTTTGAAAGGGTTATATTTTGTTTGACCTGAAACTTACTCTGTGAGCTAAGAAACTCCCCGAAACGACCAAAAAGATGAAGAAATAGTGTATGATTCTGAATGTTTACTCATATCTCGCGACACACCTATCACATGTCAATGCCCACTTTGGGTCCCAAACCATAGTTTAAGAATCCATGTCAGAGGATCTTGAGTTTATTCAGCTCGAGACCCAAATGAAAAATGTACTGTCCTCAAATGACCCAAATTAAGAAGAAATAGTATGTGACTACAAATGTTTACTGATATCTCGCTGCCCACCTCTCACATACTCAGGCCCACTTTGGGTCCCAAAACATAGCATAAGAAACCCTGTTGCTAGACAATTGAAGGTGTCCATATCGATTCCAAAATTAGTAAATACCATCTGTTTTGTGATGTGATTTTGCAAGACAGAGATATGGGTTAAATGAATGAGACTGGTTTGATATAAATACGTGTGGCGGTGACCTTACCTGCATCAGATGTGATGTCTATGGGCGCTGTGGCTTAGTTGGTTAAAGCGCCTGTCTAGTAAACAGGAGATCCTGAGTTTGAATCTCAGCAGAGCCATTTCAAGCAGGTCATTGAACACATTGATGGAAAAGGTCAGAGTGGAGGGCACTCTGCATTTCTCAACCAATGGGTTAACAGAATTAGGAATGTTGAGAGAAGACTTGAGGAGGGTGCAATTGAGATATTCCAAATTCACGGAAAAAGAGAACTTTTTGAATGAATTACAACGTACCAACTGTCTGAAGTTCAACTGGTACTTCAGTTTATTCATTTCGAGCGCTAAATGAAAAGAGTTATCCAGCTTGTACACCTCTCTGTCAGAGCATGAGTAGGCTCTACAAGCAATCTCTGTTAGCTTGCCGTGATCGTATAGTGGTTAGTACTCTGCGTTGTGGCTGCAGCAACCCCGGTTCGAATCCGGGTCACGGCACTTTGTTGCCATTTTGAAAGGGTTATATTTTGATTGAGTTGAAACTTACTCTGTGAGCTAAGAAACTCCCCGAAACGACCAAAATGATGAAGAAATAGTGTATGATTCTGAATGTTTACTCATATCTCGCGACACACCTATCACATGTCAATGCCCACTTTGGGTCCCAAACCATAGTTTAAGAATCCATGTCAGAGGATCTTGAGTTTATTCAGCTCGAGACCCAAATGAAAAATGTACTGTCCTCGAATGACCCAAATTAAGAAGAAATAGTATGTGACTACAAATGTTTACTGATATCTCGCTGCCCACCTCTCACATACTCAGGCCCACTTTGGGTCCCAAAACATAGCATAAGAAACCCTGTTGCTAGACAATTGAAGGTGTCCATATCGATTCCAATATTAGTAAATAACATCTGTTTTGTGATGTGATTTTGCAAGACAGAGATATGGGTTAAATGAACGAGACTGGTTTGATTTAAATACGTGTGGCGGTGACCTTACCTGCATCAGATGTGATGTCTATGGGCGCTGTGGCTTAGTTGGTTAAAGCGCCTGTCTAGTAAACAGGAGATCCTGAGTTCGAATCTCAGCAGAGCCTTTTCAAGCAGATCATTGAACTCATTGATGGAAAAGGTCAGAGTGGAGGGCACTCTGCATTTCTCAACCAATGGGTTAACAGAATTAGGAATGTTGAGAGAAGACTTGAGGAGGGTGCAATTGAGATATTCCAAATTCACGGAAAAAGAGAACTTTTTGAATGAATTACAACGTACCAACTGTCTGAAGTTCAACTGGTACTTCAGTTTATTCATTTCGAGCGCTAAATGAAAAGAGTTATCCAGCTTGTACACCTCTCTGTCAGAGCATGAGTAGGCTCTACAAGCAATCTCTGTTAGCTTGCCGTGATCGTGTAGTGGTTAGTACTCTGCGTTGTGGCTGCAGCAACCCTGGTTCGAATCTGGGTCACGGCACTTTGTTGCCATTTTGAAAGGGTTATATTTTGATTGAGTTGAAACTTACTCTGTGAGCTAAGAAACTCCCCGAAACGACCAAAATGATGAAGAAATAGTGTATGATTCTGAATGTTTACTCATATCTCGCGACACACCTATCACATGTCAATGCCCACTTTGGGTCCCAAACCATAGTTTAAGAATCCATGTCAGAGGATCTTGAGTTTATTCAGCTCGAGACCCAAATGAAAAATGTACTGTCCTCGAATGACCCAAATTAAGAAGAAATAGTATGTGACTACAAATGTTTACTGATATCTCGCTGCCCACCTCTCACATACTCAGGCCCACTTTGGGTCCCAAAACATAGCATAAGAAACCCTGTTGCTAGACAATTGAAGGTGTCCATATCGATTCCAATATTAGTAAATACCATCTGTTTTGTGATGTGATTTTGCAAGACAGAGATATGGGTTAAATGAACGAGACTGGTTTGATTTAAATACGTGTGGCGGTGACCTTACCTGCATCAGATGTGATGTCTATGGGCGCTGTGGCTTAGTTGGTTAAAGCGCCTGTCTAGTAAACAGGAGATCCTGAGTTCGAATCTCAGCAGAGCCTTTTCAAGCAGGTCATTGAACACATTGATGGAAAAGGTCAGAGTGGAGGGCACTCTGCATTTCTCAACCAATGGGTTAACAGAATTAGGAATGTTGAGAGAAGACTTGAGGAGGGTGCAATTGAGATATTCCAAATTCACGGAAAAAGAGAACTTTTTGAATGAATTACAACGTACAAACTGTCTGAAGTTCAACTGGTTCTTCAGTTTATTCATTTCGAGCGCTAAATGAAAAGAGTTATCCAGCTTGTACACCTCTCTGTCAGAGCATGAGTAGGCTCTACAAGCAATCTCTGTTAGCTTGCCGTGATCGTATAGTGGTTAGTACTCTGCGTTGTGGCTGCAGCAACCCTGGTTCGAATCTGGGTCACGGCACTTTGTTGCCATTTTGACAGGGTTATATTTTGATTGAGTTGAAACTTACTCTGTGAGCTAAGAAACTCCCCGAAACGACCAAAATGATGAAGAAATAGTGTATGATTCTGAATGTTTACTCATATCTCGCGACACACCTATCACATGTCAAGGCCCACTTTGGGTCCCAAACCATAGTTTAAGAATCCATGTCAGAGGATCTTGAGTTTATTCAGCTCGAGACCCAAATGAAAAATGTACTGTCCTCGAATGACCCAAATTAAGAAGAAATAGTATGTGACTACAAATGTTTACTGATATCTCGCTGCCCACCTCTCACATACTCAGGCCCACTTTGGGTCCCAAAACATAGCATAAGAAACCCTGTTGCTAGACAATTGAAGGTGTCCATATCGATTCCAATATTAGTAAATGACATCTGTTTTGTGATGTGATTTTGCAAGACAGAGATATGGGTTAAATGAACGAGACTGGTTTGATTTAAATACGTGTGGCGGTGACCTTACCTGCATCAGATGTGATGTCTATGGGCGCTGTGGCTTAGTTGGTTAAAGCGCCTGTCTAGTAAACAGGAGATCCTGAGTTCGAATCTCAGCAGAGCCTTTTCAAGCAGGTCATTGAACACATTGATGGAAAAGGTCAGAGTGGAGGGCACTCTGCATTTCTCAACCAATGGGTTAACAGAATTAGGAGTGTTGAGAGAAGACTTGAGGAGGGTGCAATTGAGATATTCCAAATTCACGGAAAAAGAGAACTTTTTGAATGAATTACAACGTACCAACTGTCTGAAGTTCAACTGGTACTTCAGTTTATTCATTTCGAGCGCTAAATGAAAAGAGTTATCCAGCTTGTACACCTCTCTGTCAGAGCATGAGTAGCCTCTACAAGCAATCCCTGTTAGCTTGCCGTGATCGTATAGTGGTTAGTACTCTGCGTTGTGGCCGCAGCAACCCCGGTTCGAATCCGGATCACGGCACTTCATTGCCATTTCGAAAGGGTTGTATTTTGATTGAGTTGAAACTTACTCTGTGAGCTAAGAAACTCCCCGAAACGACCAAAATGATGAAGAAATAGTGTATGATTCTGAATGTTTACTCATATCTCGCGACACACCTATCACATGTCAAGGCCCACTTTGGGTCCCAAACCATAGTTTAAGAATCCATGTCAGAGGATCTTGAGTTTATTCAGCTCGAGACCCAAATGAAAAATGTACTGTCCTCGAATGACCCAAATTAAGAAGAAATAGCACGTGACTACAAATGTTTACTGATATCTCGCTGCCCACCTCTCACATACTCAGGCCCACTTTGGGTCCCAAAACATAGCATAAGAAACCCTGTTGCTAGACAATTGAAGGTGTCCATATCGATTCCAATATTAGTAAATGACATCTGTTTTGTGATGTGATTTTGCAAGACAGAGATATGGGTTAAATGAACGAGACTGGTTTGATTTAAATACGTGTGGTGGTGACCTTACCTGCATCAGATGTGATGTCTATGGGCGCTGTGGCTTAGTTGGTTAAAGCGCCTGTCTAGTAAACAGGAGATCCTGAGTTCGAATCTCAGCAGAGCCTTTTCAAGCAGGTCATTGAACACATTGATGGAAAAGGTCAGAGTGGAGGGCACTCTGCATTTCTCAACCAATGGGTTAACAGAATTAGGAGTGTTGAGAGAAGACTTGAGGAGGGTGCAATTGAGATATTCCAAATTCACGGAAAAAGAGAACTTTTTGAATGAATTACAACGTACCAACTGTCTGAAGTTCAACTGGTTCTTCAGTTTATTCATTTCGAGCGCTAAATGAAAAGAGTTATCCAGCTTGTACACCTCTCTGTCAGAGCATGAGTAGGCTCTACAAGCAATCTCTGTTAGCTTGCCGTGATCGTGTAGTGGTTAGTACTCTGCGTTGTGGCTGCAGCAACCCTGGTTCGAATCTGGGTCACGGCACTTTGTTGCCATTTTGAAAGGGTTATATTTTGATTGAGTTGAAACTTACTCTGTGAGCTAAGAAACTCCCCGAAACGACCAAAATGATGAAGAAATAGTGTATGATTCTGAATGTTTACTCATATCTCGCGACACACCTATCACATGTCAATGCCCACTTTGGGTCCCAAACCATAGTTTAAGAATCCATATCAGAGGATCTTGAGTTTATTCAGCTCGAGACCCAAATGAAAAATGTACTGTCCTCGAATGACCCAAATTAAGAAGAAATAGTATGTGACTACAAATGTTTACTGATATCTCGCTGCCCACCTCTCACATACTCAGGCCCACTTTGGGTCCCAAAACATAGCATAAGAAACCCTGTTGCTAGACAATTGAAGGTGTCCATATCGATTCCAATATTAGTAAATGACATCTGTTTTGTGATGTGATTTTGCAAGACAGAGATATGGGTTAAATGAACGAGACTGGTTTGATTTAAATACGTGTGGCGGTGACCTTACCTGCATCAGATGTGCGGTCTATGGGCGCTGTGGCTTAGTTGGTTAAAGCGCCTGTCTAGTAAACAGGAGATCCTGAGTTCGAATCTCAGCAGAGCCTTTTCAAGCAGGTTATTGAACACATTGATGGAAAAGGTCAGAGTGGAGGGCACTCTGCATTTCTCAACCAATGGGTTAACAGAATTAGGAGTGTTGAGAGAAGACTTGAGGAGGGTGCAGATGAGATATTCCAAATTCACGGAAAAAGAGAACTTTTTGAATGAATTACAACGTACCAACTGTCTGAAGTTCAACTGGTACTTCAGTTTATTCATTTCGAGCGCTAAATGAAAAGAGTTATCCAGCTTGTACACCTCTCTGTCAGAGCCTGAGTAGCCTCTACAAGCAATCCCTGTTAGCTTGCCGTGATCGTATAGTGGTTAGTACTCTGCGTTGTGGCCGCAGCAACCCCGGTTCGAATCCGGGTCACGGCACTTCATTGCCATTTCGAAAGGGTTGTATTTTGATTGAGTTGAAACTTACTCTGTGAGCTAAGAAACTCCCCGAAACGACCAAAATGATGAAGAAATAGTGTATGATTCTGAATGTTTACTCATATCTCGCGACACACCTATCACATGTCAATGCCCACTTTGGGTCCCAAACCATAGTTTAAGAATCCATGTCAGAGGATCTTGAGTTTATTCAGCTCGAGACCCAAATGAAAAATGTACTGTCCTCGAATGACCCAAATTAAGAAGAAATAGTATGTGACTACAAATGTTTACTGATATCTCGCTGCCCACCTCTCACATACTCAGGCCCACTTTGGGTCCCAAAACATAGCATAAGAAACCCTGTTGCTAGACAATTGAAGGTGTCCATATCGATTCCAAAATTAGTAAATACCATCTGTTTTGTGATGTGATTTTGCAAGACAGAGATATGGGTTAAATGAACGAGACTGGTTTGATTTAAATACGTGTGGCGGTGACCTTACCTGCATCAGATGTGATGTCTATGGGCGCTGTGGCTTAGTTGGTTAAAGCGCCTGTCTAGTAAACAGGAGATCCTGAGTTCGAATCTCAGCAGAGCCTTTTCAAGCAGGTCATTGAACACATTGATGGAAAAGGTCAGAGTGGAGGGCACTCTGCATTTCTCAACCAATGGGTTAACAGAATTAGGAGTGTTGAGAGAAGACTTGAGGAGGGTGCAATTGAGATATTCCAAATTCACGGAAAAAGAGAACTTTTTGAATGAATTACAACGTACCAACTGTCTGAAGTTCAACTGGTTCTTCAGTTTATTCATTTCGAGCGCTAAATGAAAAGAGTTTATCCAGCTTGTACACCTCTCTGTCAGAGCATGAGTAGGCTCTACAAGCAATCTCTGTTAGCTTGCCGTGATCGTATAGTGGTTAGTACTCTGCGTTGTGGCCGCAGCAACCCTGGTTCGAATCCGGATCACGGCACTTCATTGCCATTTCGAAAGGGTTGTATTTTGATTGAGTTGAAACTTACTCTGTGAGCTAAGAAACTCCCCGAAACGACCAAAATGATGAAGAAATAGTGTATGATTCTGAATGTTTACTCATATCTCGCGACACACCTATCACATGTCATTGCCCACTTTGGGTCCCAAACCATAGTTTAAGAATCCATGTCAGAGGATCTTGAGTTTATTCAGCTCGAGACCCAAATGAAAAATGTACTGTCCTCGAATGACCCAAATTAAGAAGAAATAGTACGTGACTACAAATGTTTACTGATATCTCGCTGCCCACCTCTCACATACTCAGGCCCACTTTGGGTCCCAAAACATAGCATAAGAAACCCTGTTGCTAGACAATTGAAGGTGTCCATATCGATTCCAATATTAGTAAATGACATCTGTTTTGTGATGTGATTTTGCAAGACAGAGATATGGGTTAAATGAACGAGACTGGTTTGATTTAAATACGTGTGGCGGTGACCTTACCTGCATCAGATGTGATGTCTATGGGCGCTGTGGCTTAGTTGGTTAAAGCGCCTGTCTAGTAAACAGGAGATCCTGAGTTCGAATCTCAGCAGAGCCTTTTCAAGCAGGTCATTGAACACATTGATGGAAAAGGTCAGAGTGGAGGGCACTCTGCATTTCTCAACCAATGGGTTAACAGAATTAGGAGTGTTGAGAGAAGACTTGAGGAGGGTGCAATTGAGATATTCCAAATTCACGGAAAAAGAGAACTTTTTGAATGAATTACAACGTACCAACTGTCTGAAGTTCAACTGGTTACTTCAGTTTATTCATTTCGAGCGCTAAATGAAAAGAGTTATCCAGCTTGTACACCTCTCTGTCAGAGCATGAGTAGGCTCTACAAGCACTCTCTGTTAGCTTGCCGTGATCGTATAGTGGTTAGTACTCTGCGTTGTGGCGCAGCAACCCCGGTTCGAATCCGGGTCACGGCACTTTGTTGCCATTTTGAAAGGGTTATATTTTGATTGAGTTGAAACTTACTCTGTGAGCTAAGAAACTCCCCGAAACGACCAAAATGATGAAGAAATAGTGTATGATTCTGAATGTTTACTCATATCTCGCGACACACCTATCACATGTCAATGCCCACTTTGGGTCCCAAACCATAGTTTAAGAATCCATGTCAGAGGATCTTGAGTTTATTCAGCTCGAGACCCAAATGATAAATGTACTGTCCTCGAATGACCCAAATTAAGAAGAAATAGTATGTGACTACAAATGTTTACTGATATCTCGCTGCCCACCTCTCACATACTCAGGCCCACTTTGGGTCCCAAAACATAGCATAAGAAACCCTGTTGCTAGACAATTGAAGGTGTGCATATCGATTCCAATATTAGTAAATGACATCTGTTTTGTGATGTGATTTTGCAAGACAGAGATATGGGTTAAATGAACGAGACTGGTTTGATTTAAATACGTGTGGCGGTGACCTTACCTGCATCAGATGTGACGTCTATGGTCGCTGTGGCTTAGTTGGTTAAAGCGCCTGTGTAGTAAACAGGAGATCCTGAGTTCGAATCACAGCAGAGCCTTTTCAAGCAGGTCATTGAACACATTGATGGAAAAGGTCAGAGTGGAGGGCACTCTGCATTTCTCAACCAATGGGTTAACAGAATTAGGAATGTTGAGAGAAGACTTGAGGAGGGTGCAATTGAGATATTCCAAATTCATGGAAAAAGAGAACTTTTTGAATGAATTACAACGTACAAACTGTCTGAAGTTCAACTGGTTCTTCAGTTTATTCATTTCGAGCGCTGAATGAAAAGAGTTTTCCAGCTTGTACACCTCTCTGTCAGAGCATGAGTAGGCTCTACAAGCAATCTCTGTTAGCTTGCCGTGATCGTATAGTGGTTAGTACTCTGCGTTGTGGCCGCTGCAACCCTGGTTCGAATCTGGGTCACGGCACTTTGTTGCCATTTTGACAGGGTTATATTTTGATTGAGTTGAAACTTACTCTGTGAGCTAAGAAACTCCCCGAAACGACCAAAATGATGAAGAAATAGTGTATGATTCCGAATGTTTACTCATATCTCGCGACACACCTATCACATGTCATTGCCCACTTTGGGTCCCAAACCATAGTTTAAGAATCCATATCAGAGGATCTTGAGTTTATTCAGCTCGAGACCCAAATGAAAAATGTACTGTCCTCGAATGACCCAAATTAAGAAGAAATAGTATGTGATTACAAATGTTTACTGATATCTCGCTGCCCACCTCTCACATACTCAGGCCCACTTTGGGTCCCAAAACATAGCATAAGAAACCCTGTTGCTAGACAATTGAAGGTGTCCATATCGATTCCAATATTAGTAAATGACATCTGTTTTGTGATGTGATTTTGCAAGACAGAGATATGGGTTAAATGAACGAGACTGGTTTGATTTAAATACGTGTGGCGGTGACCTTACCTGCATCAGATGTGCGGTCTATGGGCGCTGTGGCTTAGTTGGTTAAAGCGCCTGTCTAGTAAACAGGAGATCCTGAGTTTGAATCTCAGCAGAGCCTTTTCAAGCAGGTTATTGAACACATTGATGGAAAAGGTCAGAGTAGAGGGCACTCTGCATTTCTCAACCAATGGGTTAACAGAATTAGGAGTGTTGAGAGAAGACTTGAGGAGGGTGCAGATGAGATATTCCAAATTCACGGAAAAAGAGACCTTTTTGAATGAATTACAATGTACAAACTGTCTGAAGTTCAACTGGTTCTTCAGTTTATTCATTTCGAGCGCTAAATGAAAAGAGTTTTCCAGCTTGTACACCTCTCTGTCAGAGCATGAGTAGGCTCTACAAGCAATCTCTGTTAGCTTGCCGTGATCGTATAGTGGTTAGTACTCTGCGTCGTGGCCAAAGCAACCCCGGTTCGAATCTGGGTCAGGGCACTTTGTTCCCATTTAGAAAGTGTTGAATTTTGATTGAGTTGAAACTTACTCTTTGAGCTAAGAAACTCCCCGAAACGACCAAAATGATGAAGAAATAGTGTATGATTCTGAATGTTTACTCATATCTCGCGACACACCTATCACATGTCAATGCCCACTTTGGGTCCCAAACCATAGTTTAAGAATCCATGTCAGAGGATCTTGAGTTTATTCAGCTTGAGACCCAAATGAAAAGTGTACTGTCCTCGAATGACCCAAATTAAGAAGAAATAGTATGTGACTACAAATGTTTACTGATATCTCGCTGCCCACCTCTCACATACTCAGGCCCACTTTGGGTCCCAAAACATAGCATAAGAAACCCTGTTGCTAGACAATTGAAGGTGTCCATATCGATTCCAAAATTAGTAAATACCATCTGTTTTGTGATGTGATTTTGCAAGACAGAGATATGGGTTAAATGAACGAGACTGGTTTGATTTAAATACGTGTGGCGGTGACCTTACCTGCATCAGATGTGATGTATATGGGCGCTGTGGCTTAGTTGGTTAAAGCGCCTGTCTATTAAAAAGTAGATCCTGAGTTCGAATCTCAGCAGAGCCTTTTCAAGCAGGTCATTGAACACATTGATGGAAAAGGTCAGAGTGGAGGGCACTCTGCAGTTCTCAACCAATGGGTTAACAGAATTAGGAGTGTTGAGAGAAGACTTGAGGAGGGTGCAGATGAGATATTCCAAATTCACGGAAAAAGAGACCTTTTTGAATGAATTACAACGTACCAACTGTCTGAAGTTCAACTGGTACTTCAGTTTATTCATTTCGAGCGCTAAATGAAAAGAGTTATCCAGCTTGTACACCTCTCTGTCAGAGCATGAGTAGCCTCTACAAGCAATCCCTGTTAGCTTGCCGTGATCGTATAGTGGTTAGTACTCTGCGTTGTGGCCGCAGCAACCCCGGTTCGAATCCGGATCACGGCACTTCATTGCCATTTCGAAAGGGTTGTATTTTGATTGAGTTGAAACTTACTCTGTGAGCTAAGAAACTCCCCGAAACGACCAAAATGATGAAGAAATAGTGTATGATTCTGAATGTTTACTCATATCTCGCGACACACCTATCACATGTCAAGGCCCACTTTGGGTCCCAAACCATAGTTTAAGAATCCATGTCAGAGGATCTTGAGTTTATTCAGCTCGAGACCCAAATGAAAAATGTACTGTCCTCGAATGACCCAAATTAAGAAGAAATAGTATGTGACTACAAATGTTTACTGATATCTCGCTGCCCACTTCTCACATACTCAGGCCCACTTTGGGTCCCAAAACATAGCATAAGAAACCCTGTTGCTAGACAATTGAAGGTGTCCATATCGATTCCAATATTAGTAAATGACATCTGTTTTGTGATGTGATTTTGCAAGACAGAGATATGGGTTAAATGAACGAGACTGGTTTGATTTAAATACGTGTGGTGGTGACCTTACCTGCATCAGATGTGATGTCTATGGGCGCTGTGGCTTAGTTGGTTAAAGCGCCTGTCTAGTAAACAGGAGATCCTGAGTTTGAATCTCAGCAGAGCCTTTTCAAGCAGGTCATTGAACACATTGATGGAAAAGGTCAGAGTGGAGATGCACTCTGCATTTCTCAACCAATGGGTTACCAGAATTAGGAGTGTTGAGAGAAGACTTGAGGAGGGTGCAATTGAGATATTCCAAATTCATGGAAAAAGAGAACTTTTTTTATGAATTACAACGTACCAACTGTCTGAAGTTCAACTGGTTCTTCAGTTTATTCATTTCGAGCGCTAAATGAAAACAGTTTAGCCAGCTTGTACACCTCTCTGTTAGAGCATGAGTAGGCTCTACAAGCAATCCCTGTTAGCTTGCCGTGATCGTATAGTGGTTAGTACTCTGCGTTGTGGCTGCAGCAACCCCGGTTCGAATCCGGGTCACGGCACTTCATTGCCATTTCCAAAGGGTTGTGTTTTGATTGAGTTGAAACTTACTCTGTGAGCTAAGAAACTCCCCGAAACGACCAAAATGATGAAGAAATAGTGTATGATTCTGAATGTTTACTCATATCTCGTGACACGCCTATCACATGGTAATGCCCACTTTGGGTCCCAAAAAATAATTTAAGAATCCATGTCAGAGGATCTTGAGTTTATTCAGCTCGAGACCCAAATGAAAAATGTACTGTCCTCGAATGACCCAAATTAAGAAGAAATAGTACGTGACTACAAATGTTTACTGATATCTCGCTGCCCACCTCTCACATACTCAGGCCCACTTTGCGTCCCAAAACATAGCATAAGAAACCCTGTTGCTAGACAATTGAAGGTGAAGGTGTCCATATCGATTCCAATATTAGTTAATAACATCTGTTTTGTGATGTGATTTTGCAAGACAGAGATATGGGTTAAATGAACGAGACTGGTTTGATTTAAATACGTGTGGCGGTGACCTTACCTGCATCAGATGCGATGTCTATGGACGCCGTGGTTTAGTTGGTTAAAGCGCCTGTCTAGTAAACAGGAGATCATGAGTTCGAATCTCAGCAGAGCCTTCTCAAGCAGGTCATTGAACACATTGATGGAAAAGGTCAGAGTGGAGGGCACTCTGCATTTCTCAACCAATGGGTTAACAGAATTAGGAGTGTTGAAAGAAGACTTGAGGAGGGTGCAATTGAGATATTCCAAAATCACGGAAAAAGAGAACTTTTTGAATGAATTACAACGTACCAACTGTCTAAAGTTCAACTGGTTCTTCAGTTTATTCATTTCGAGTGCTAAATGAAAAGAGTTTAGCCAGCTTGTACACCTCTCTGTCAGAGCATGAGTAGGCTCTACAAGCCATCTCTGTTAGCTTGCCGTGATCGTATAGTGGTTAGTACTCTGCGTTGTGGACGCAGCAACCCCGGTTCGAATCCGGGTCACGGCACTATGTTGCCATTTTGAAAGGGTTATATTTTGATTGAGTTGAAACTTACTCTGTGAGCTAAGAAACTCCCCGAAATGTTTACTGATATCTCGCTGCCCACCTCTCACATACTCAGGCCCACTTTGGGTCCCAAAACATAGCATAAGAAACCCTGTTGCTAGACAATTGAAGGTGTCCATATCGATTCCAATATTAGTAAATGACATCTGTTTTGTGATGTGATTTTGCAAGACAGAGATATGGGTTAAATGAACGAGACTGGTTTGATTAAAATACGTGTGGCGGTGACCTTACCTTTATCAGATGTGATGACTATGGGTGCTGTGGCTTAGTTGGTTAAAGCGCCTGTCTAGTAAACAGGAGATCCTGAACTCGAATCTCAGCAGAGCCTTTTCAAGCAGGTCATTGTACACATTGTTGGAAAAGGTCAGAGGAGAGGGCGCTCTGGTTTTTTCATCCAATGTATTTAGAGAAGCAGTCGAGGTGAGAGAAGAGAAGTTGTGATGAAGATGCAATTGAGATATTCCAATGAAAAAGAGTCATTTTTTGAATGAGTTAAAACGTTCCAACTGTATACTCTGTATACTTGTGTGAGAAGGTAGCAAGGCTGAGGGGGACTTTGGAGTTCAGCCAGTGAAATTCTCACGCTCCAAAGAGAAAACAAGACCCTCACAGCTAAGGTAAAAATTCACGATTCCAACATGGATTGTCTACTCAGGGAAAACAGGGTAATTAAGGAGTCGCTACTAGACATACAAAGTCGCTGCGTGAGTGAAAATCTATTTTTTTCTGGGATTCGCGAGGACGCATTCCAATAATCCGCAGGGCGCGATCAGAGAGTTCATGCAATCCGCCTTGAAACTTCCTATAGAGACTGAAAACAAGGTGGCTTTCCACCGAGTACACAGACTTGGAGCTCGGAGCGACAAGACCAAGGATCCCCGACCGATCATCGCAAAATTTGAACACTACCAACAAAAGGAGCTGATCAAAAGCAGAGGAAGGGAGCTTAAAGGAACCAAATTCAGTCTCAATGACCAATTTCCAAGGGAGATTAACAAATGTCGCAAGAGACTGTATCCCGTACAAAGACAACAAAGGAAGGATGGTAGGCGTGCCTTCATCATTGTGGACAAACTCTTTATAGATGGACAGCTATTCCGAGACAGCTCCATAACACCGTGGCTGTACCAAATTCTACAAGGACTTCAGGTTAAGGAAAAAAAAGAAGGTATGGGAACTGTAAAATTATCTGAACATTATGAAGTGGATATGAACACACACGTACTCAATTACATGCTTGCTTACACATACGGACTTATACATACACACACACCTGATCTCGCTCTCCTCTCTCACTCTTTCTTTCTCTCTTTTCTCTTCTCTTCTCTCCCTCTCTCTCTATTGTCGAGAACTGTTTTATAATTTAAACTGTTTATTGTTTGTCTATCTTTTTTATGTATTTTTCTACAAGTTTATATATGTTTACAACAAGCAAGGGGAAGATATCAGAATAGGGGCATTGGGGAATAATAACATATTGTATGGAATACATTTGTACTGTAGTGAAGCCGTCTCTAGAGTAATGCAAGGTCTCTTTCATGATCATGTGAAACGTCAATTGCTATGGAAATTCTGAGATGTGTTTTCAATTATGTTAAAGGTAATTATGCTGCAACTATGATGGTGATACCATATGGATTACAATTATCATCATGAATATCAAGGCTATATGCACTACATGTTACGCACATAGACACTCAACCATGCAAATTGGCAGAGTTATTATTTATTTGGACATCACAGATTAAAGTCTTACTCTTATACAGACATCGTACGCACTCACTATATCACATCCAATATCATACACATCAACCTACTCAGATTTGCTACACACAATATCTTGTCTCAATTTTCTAACATCTGTGGCATTGGCTCACAGGCAAACAGGCAAGGGAATAAATATCAGACATTTGAATGCTCTAGGTTTGACCTTCATAATACCTCTGATGGCAGTAACTTTACAAGCACTAATCATGGTCAATTTAAACTGAGAATGGTATCTAGTTATGGTAAGGGGTGAAATAAGTATAGCCAATTATAATTGTAATAGTTTAGCAGATTATACAAAGAAGATCAGTCTTTACATGGCTAAAAGGAAAGGAATATAACATATACTGTTTACAGGAAACTCACTCTACATCCTTAGATGAAGTTGAGTGGAAAAAGGAATGGGGTGATTAAATCATTTTCTGTCACATACAAAGGAACTCAAAGGGTGTGATGACTGAATGTGCAAATAGTCAGGAAGGAGGGTGGATCCTTTTGAATATGAAAGTGGACGAAAAATAGATTTTGCTCATTAATTTATATGGTCCAAATCAGGATGATCTACAGTTCTTCGAAAACATTTATACCAATTTATTGAACTTACAGGCAACAAATGATCTAATCATTATGGTAGGAGACTATAACACAGTGTTAAGTACCATGAACGTGCCCTTAAGGAAATCACAAATATTATGGACACATTAGAAATAGTGGATATTTGGAGACTAAAAAACCCTGAACTAGTGAGATATACATGGAGGAGACTTAATCAAGCTAGTCGTCTTGACTAATTTCTTGTCTCTTTCACTCTTGCATCAAAGATTAAAAACGTTTTAATAGAAGACAGAATGCGATCGGATCATCATCTAATTGGCATTCCCATAACTCTTATAGATTTTCCACGTGGACGGGGCTATTGGAAATTTAATCAAAGTTTACTGGAGGACAACTTATTTTTAACTAAGACAAAATCATTTAGAACTGAATTTTTCCAGTATAATATAGGTTCAGCAAATCCCCTTGTTTGGAATACCTTTAATAAATGCACCTTCAGGTTGTCATTCAATTCAATATTCATCAATAATAAAAAAGCAGATTCTGGCTAAAGAGACAAGACTAACAAGGGAAATACATGAACTAATAGTACAGGTAGATAGCAAAAATACCTATACTACAGAGATGCAAAATAAGGTAGAGGAAAAACCAAAAGAACTTGAGAAAACTATTCAAGAACGATCTAATGTAATCTATTACAAAAATAAAGAAAACTGGATGGAATATGGAGAAAAATGCACAAAATTCTTCCTGAATCTCCAATAAAGGAACACTAACAAAAAGAATTAACAGAAACTCGTTACTGAAGACAGAGTCATCTATGATTCTCCGAATTATATTTTAAAAGAGGAAGCTAATTATTTTAGGCAGTTGTTCTCTTTTCCGTCTCATCCTTCCCACTGAATGAAGATTATGGTAAGGAATTCTTTCCAAATAATATAAAAAATGGAAAATTAACAAACGTACAGAAAGATCAGTGCGAAGGCCAAATTACAGAGGAAGTAGTTTTTGAGGCTATTAAATCCTTTCAGTCTGGAAAAACCCCAGGGCTTGATGGCATACCGGTAGAGGAATATCAAGTATTGTTTGATATACTAAAAGCTCCATTGTTAGATTGTTTTAACTACTCCTATAGAAATGGTAGTCTGTCAGGTACTCAGCAGGAAGGTCTGATTTCTCTATTATTAAAACAAGACCCAGATGGCAAATATAAAGAACCAGTCTATCTAAAAAAAACTGGAGGCCCCTTCCACTTCAATATTGTGATGCAGAAATACTAGCAAAATGCATAGAACTCAGAATTAAAAGGGTTTTACCAGGTATTATTCATCCTGATCAGAAAGGTTTTTACATGGACGAAACATTGGAGATAATATACGACAACTACTAGAAATAATAGAACATCATGAAACATATAAGAAGCCAGGAATGGTATTTATAGCGGATTTTGAAAAGGCATTTGAGAAAGTAAGACTGGATTTTAGTTATAAATGCTTGGATTTTTTCAATTTCGGTAATTCTCTTATAAAATGGGTAAAAATATTGTATAGCAACCCCAGGTGTTAAATAGTAAATAACGGCTACTTCTCAGAGTTTTGAATTGTCAAGGGGAGTTAAACAAGGGTGTCCGCTGTCACCATACAGTGGGGCAAAAAAGTATTTAGTCAGCCACCAATTGTGCAAATTCTCCCACTTAAAAAGATGAGAGAGGCCTGTAATTTTCATCATAGGTACACTTCAACTATGACAGACAAAATGAGAAAAAATCCAGAAAATCACATTGTAGGATTTTTAATGAAATTATTTGCAAATTATGGTGGAAAATAAGTATTTGGTCAATAACAAAAGTTTCTCAATACTTTGTTATTTGCCCTTTGTTGGCAATGATACAGGTCAAACATTTTCTGTAAGTCTTCACAAGGTTTTAACACACTGTTGCTGGTATTTTGGCCCATTCCTCCATGCAGATCTCCTCTAGAGCAGTGATGTTTTGGGGCTGTCGGTGGGCAACACGGACTTTCAACTCCCTCCAAAGATTTTCTATGGGGTTGAGATCTGGAGACTGGCTAGGCCACTCCAGGACCTTGAAATGCTTCTTACGAAGCCACTCCTTCGTTGCCCGGGCGGTGTGTTTGGGATCATTGTCATGCTGAAAGACCCAGCCACGTTTCATCTTCAATGCCCTTGCTGATGGAAGGAGGTTTTCACTCAAAATCTCATGATACATGGCCCCATTCATTCTTTCCTTTACACGGATCAGTCGTCCTGGTCCCTTTGCAGAAAAACAGCCCCAAAGCATGATGTTTCCACCCCCATGCTTCACAGTAGGTATGGTGTTCTTTGGATGCAACTCAGCATTCTTTGTCCTTCAAACACAACAAGTTGAGTTTTTACCAAAAAGGTATATTTTGGTTTCATCTGAGCATATAACATTCTCCCAATCCTCTTCTGGATCATCCAAATGCTCTCTACCAAACTTCAGACGGGCCTGGACATGTACTGGCTTAAGCAGGGGGACACGTCTGGCACTGCAGGATTTGAGTCCCTGGTGGCGTAGTGTGTTACTGATGGTAGGCTTTGTTACTTTGGTCCCAGCTCTCTGCAGGTCATTCACTAGCTCCCCCCGTGTGCTTCTGGGATTTTTGCTCACCGTTCTTGTGATCATTTTCACCCCACGGGGTGAGATCTTGCATGGAGCCCGAGATCGAGGGAGATTATCAGTGGTCTTGTATGTCTTCCATTTCCTAATAATTGCTCCCACAGTTGATTTCTTCAAACCAAACTGCTTACCTATTGCAGATTCAGTCTTCCCAGCCTGGTGCAGGTCTACAATTTTGTTTCTGGTATCCTTTGACAGCTCTTTGGTCTTGGCCATAGTGGAGTTTGGAGTGTGACTGTTTGAGGTTGTGGACAGGTGTCTTTTATACTGATAACAAGTTCAAACAGGTGCCATTAATACAGGTAACGAGTGGAGGACAGAGGAGCCTCTTAAAGAAGAAGTTACAGGTCTGTGAGAGCCAGAAATCTTGCTTGTTTGCAGGTGACCAAATACTTATTTTCCACCATAATTTGCAAATAAATTCATAAAAAATCCTACAATGTGATTTTCTGGATTTTCTCATTTTGTCTGTCATAGTTGACGTGTACCTATAATGAAAATTACAGGCCTCTCTCATCTTTTTAAGTGGGAGAACTTGCACAATTGGTGGCTGACTAAATACTTTTTTGCCCCACTGTATCTATTCGTTATGGCCATCGAAATGCTAGCTATTAAAATCAGATCCAATAACAACATTAGAGGATTAGAAATCCAAGGCTTAAAAACAAAGATGTTCATGTATGCCGATGACTCAAGTTATATATTAAGTCCGCAAGCTAGATCCCTGCAATGTCTCATTAAAGATCTAGATAACTTTTCTGTACTCTCTGGACTAACACCTAATTATGATAAGTGTACAATATTACATATTGGATCCTTAAAAAATACAACTTTTACATTACCCTGCAGTGTACCTATAAAATGGGCTGATGGTGAAGTAGACATACTCGGTACTCATATCACAAAATATATAAATAAGCTCTCCACAATGAATTTCAATGGAAAACTTGTAAAAATAGACAAGATCCTGCAACCATGGAGAGGTAAATACCTGTCTATTTATGGAAAAATTGCCCTGATTAACTCCTTAGTCATATCTCAGTTTACGCACTTACTTATGGCGCTACCTACTCCTGATGATTCATTTTTCAAATCAATGAGTAAAAAATATTTTGCTTTATATGGGATGCTAAACCAGACAAAATAAAACGTGCCTATCTATATAATGAATATGAATTGGGTGGTTTGAGATTATTAACCTGTCTGGGGTATGTGGGACGATTTCGTCCCACCTACGTAACAGCTACTGATATTCCAGTGGCGCGATTTTTGAATCGTTAGAAATACTATTACTTCAATTTCTCAAACATATGACTATTTTACAGCTATTTAAAGACAAGAATCTCGTTAATCTAACCCCACTGTCCGATTTCAAAAAGGCTTTACAACGAAAGCAAAACATTAGATTATGTCAGCAGAGTGCCCAGCCAGAAAAAATCAGACACCCATTTTTCAAGCTAGCATATCATGTCACATAAACCCAAACCACAGCTAAATGCAGCACTAACCTTTGATGATCTTCATCAGATGACACACCTAGGACATTGTGTTATACAATACATGCATGTCTGTTCAATCAAGTTCATATTTATATCAAAAACCAGCTTTTTGCATTAGCATGTGACGTTCAGAAAACGCATAACCCCCGGCAAACTTCCGTTGAATTTACTAACAGTTTGCTAAATTACTCACGATAAACGTTCACAAAAAGCATAACAATTATTTTAAGAATTATAGATACATTACTCCTCTATGCACTCGATATGTCCGATTTTAAAATAGCTTTTCGGATGAAGCACATTTTGCAATAATCTAAGTACATAGCCCGGCATTACAGGGCTAGCTATTTAGATACCCACCCAGGTCAGCATCCACCAAAATCACATTTCCTATAAGAAAAATGTTCTTACCTTGCTTGTTCTTCATCAGAATACACTGCCAGGACTTCTACTTCAATAACAAATGTTGGTTTGGTCCCAAATAATCCATCGTTATATCCAAACAGCGACGTTTTGTTCGTGAGTTCTAGAATGCTTCTTCCCGGTTTCGCGCATGGCGCATTGGCGTGTCAAAAATGTCTAAATATTCCATTACCGTACTTCGAAGCATGTCAACCGCTGTTTAAAACCAATTTTTATGCCATTTATGTCGTAGAGAAGTGATAATATTCCGACCGGGAGTATGCATTGAGCCTAAACAGCCGAATAAAATTTCTCCTCAGAAGCGACTCATGCACGCGCATCATTCAAAGGTCCTCGGAGCATCCACTTACAAAAGGCGATAATCTGTTTCAACCTGAGGCTCCCTCGTAAACCTTCAGTTATTTCGCGGGCTCTGAGAGCCTATTGGAGCCCTGGGAATTGTCACGTTACAGCTAAGATCCTTACTTTTCAATAAAAAGATGCAAGACGCACGACTCCTTGTCAGACAGGGTACTTCCTGCTTGAAACCTTGTCAGGTTTTTGCCTGCCATAGGAGTTCTGTTATACTCACAGACACCATTCAAACAGTTTTAGAAAATTCAGAGTGTTTTCTATCCAAACCTGAACAATAATATGCATATTCTAGCTTCTGAGTTGGTGTAGGAGGCAGTTAAAAATGGGAACATATTTTTCCAAAATTCTCAATACTGCCCCCTAGCCCAGACAGGTTAAATATAAAAGCACTAAACCTCTCTCTAAAAGCTTCACTCATTCAAAAGTTTTATTTGAACCCTAAATGGTTCTCAAGTAGATTACTAAGAAAAGCTCATCCATTGTTTAAAAATGGCCTTTTTGCCTTAGTGCAGATTGCCATGTCTAATTTTCAATTAATTGAAAATTATACTTTTTTCAAAGTATCTCTCTTTTTCAAACAAGCATTGCAGAGCTGGCTACAACTTCAATTTCATCCCCCTGAAAAGATAGAACAAATATTAAAACAAATATTATGGCTGAACTCAAATGTGCTGGTTTATAAAATACCTGTATTTATGAGAAAGATGTTTGAAAAGGATATTTTGTTCTTAAATGATATTGTAAATTGGAATGGCAGAGTTATGTCCTTCATGGAGTTCTCAGAATTGTATGGAAAGGTCTGCTCAATCCAAGAGTACAACCAATTGATTACAGCATTGCCCCAAAAATGGAGGAGGCGGGTGGCGTTGGGAGTAGGTAGGGAACTGGTCTGTCTGCCCAATATAAAGGATCAAAACTGGCGGAGGAATAAAAATAGCATAAATAGGAAAGTATACTAGTTTCATTTGAGGACCAGGATGTTGACAACTGTGCCATACAGATTGCAAAATATACTGCTTAAAAAAATAAAGGGAACACTTAAACAACACATCCTAGATCTGAATGAAATAAATAATCTTATTAAATACTTTTTTCTTTACATAGTTGAATGTGCTGACAACAAAATCAGACAAAAATAATCAATGGAAATCCAATTTATCAACCCATGGAGGTCTGGATTTGGAGTCACACTCAAAATTAAAGTGGAAAACCACACTACAGGCTGATCCAACTTTGATGTAATGTCCTTAAAACAAGTCAAAATGAGGCTCAGTAGTGTGTGTGGCCTCCACGTGCCTGTATGACCTCCCTACAATGCCTGGGCATGCTCCTGATGAGGTGGCGGATGGTCTCCTGAGGGATCTCCTCCCAGACCTGGACTAAAGCATCCGCCAACTCCTGGACAGTCTGTGGTGCAACGTGGCGTTGGTGGATGGAGCGAGACATGATGTCCCAGATGTGCTCAATTGGATTCAGGTCTGGGGAACGGTCGGGCCAGTCCATAGCATCAATGCCTTCCTCTTGCAGGAACTGCTGACACACTCCAGCCACATGAGGTCTAGCATTGTCTTGCATTAGGAGGAACCCAGGTTCAACCGCACCAGCATATGGTCTCACAAGGGGTCTGAGGATCTCATCTCGGTACCTAATGGCAGTCAGGCTACCTCTGGCGAGCACATGGAGGGCTGTGGGGCCCCCCAAAGAAATGCCACCCCACACCATGACTGACCCACCGCCAAACCAGTCATGCTGGAGGATGTTGCAGGCAGCAGAACGTTCTCCACGGCGTCTCCAGACTCTGTCACGTCTGTAACATGTGCTCAGTGTGAACCTGCTTTCATCTGTGAAGAGCACAGGGCGCCAGTGGCGAATTTGCCAATCTTGGTGTTCTCTGGCAAATACCAAACGTCCTGCACGGTGTTGGGCTGTAAGCACAACCCCCACCTGTGGACGTCGGGCCCTCATGCCACCCTCATGGAGTCTGTTTCTGACCGTTTGAGCAGACACATGCACATTTGTGGCCTGCTGGAGGTCATTTTGCAGGGCTCTGGCAGTGCTTCTCCTGCTCCTCCTTGCACAAAGGCGGAGGTAGCGGTCCTACTGCTGGGTTGTTGCCCTCCTACGGCCTCTTCCACGTCTCCTGATGTACTGGCCTGTCTCCTGGTAGCGCCTCCATGCTCTGGACACTACGCTGACAGACACAGCAAACCTTCTTGCCACAGCTCGCATTGATGTGCCATCCTGGATGAGCTGCACTACCTGAGCCACTTGTGTGGGTTGTAGACTCCGTCTCATGCTACCACTAGAGTGAAAGCACCGCCAGCATTCAAAAGTGACCAAAACATAAGCCAGGAAGCATAGGAACTGAGAAGTGGTCTGTGGTCCCCACCTGCAGAACCACTCCTTTATTGGGGGTGTCTTGCTAATTTCCTATAATTTCCACCTGTTGTCTATTCCATTTGCACAACAGCATGTGAAATTTATTGTCAATCAGTGTTGCTTCCTAAGTGGACAGTTTGAGACCACAGAAGTGTGATTGACTTGGAGTTACATTGTGTTGTTTAACCTCTCTGGCGCATGTGGGACGAATTTGTCCCACCTACGTAACAGCCACTTCAATCCAGTGGCGCGATTTTTGAATCGTTTGAAATACTATTACTTCAATTTCTCAAACATATGACTATTTTACAGCTATTTAAAGACAAGAATCTCGTTAATCTAACCACACTGTCCGATTTCAAAAAGGCTTTACAACGAAAGCAAAACATTAGATTATGTCAGGAGAGTGCCCGGCCAGAAATAATCAGAGACCCATTTTTCAAGCTAGCATATCATGTCACATAAACCCAAACCACAGCTAAATGCAGCACTAACCTTTTATGATCTTCATCAGATGACACACCTAGGACATTATGTTATACAATACATGCATGTCTGTTCAATCAAGTTCATATTTATATCAAAAACCAGCTTTTTACATTAGCATGTGACGTTCAGAAAAAGCATACCCCCCGCAAACTTCCGGGGAATTTACTAACAGTTTGCTAAATTACTCACGATAAACGTTCACAAAAAGCATAACAATTATTTTAAGAATTATAGATACAGAACTCCTCTATGCACTCGATATGTCCGATTTTAAAATAGCTTTTCGGATGAAGCACATTTTGCAATATTCTAAGTACATAGCCCGGCATCACGGGCTAGCTATTTAGACACCCACCCAGTTCAGCCTTCACCAAAATCACATTTCCTATAAGAAAAATGTTCTTACCTTTCCTGTTCTTCGTCAGAATACACTGCCAGGACTTCTACTTCAATAACAAATGTAGGTTTGGTCCCAAATAATCCATCGTTATATCCAAACAGCGACGTTTTGTTCGTGAGTTCTAGACACTATCAGAATGCTACATCACGGTCATGAGCATGGCGCATGGCGTGACAAAAAATGTCTAAATATTCCATTACCGTACTTCGAAGCATGTCAACCGCTGTTTAAAACCAATTTTTATGCCATTTATCTCGTAGAAAAGCGATAATATTCCGACCGGGAATCTGCAATGAGCCTAAACAGCCGAATGAAATTTCTCCACGGGGCGAATCGTGCACGCGCCTCATTCAATGGTCCTCTGATCGGCCACTTACCAAAGGCGATAATCTGTTTCAGCCAGAGGCCGCCTCGTCATCCTTCAGGTTTTTCCCGGGTTCTGAGAGCCTATTGGAGCCCTAGGAATTGTCACGTTACAGCTAAGATCCTTACTTTTCAATAAACAGATGCAAGACGCACGACTCCTTGTCAGACAGGCCACTTCCTGCATGAAACCTTGTCAGGTTTTTGCCTGCCATAGGAGTTCTGTTATACTCACAGACACCATTCAAACAGTTTTAGAAACTTTAGGGTGTTTTCTATCCAAACCTGAACAATAATATGCATATTCTAGCTTCTGAGTTGGTGTAGGAGGCAGTTAAAAATGGGAACATATTTTTCCAAAATTCTCAATACTGCCCCCTAGCCCAGACAGGTTAAATATAAAAGCACTAAACCTCTCTCTAAAAGCTTCACTCATTCAAAAGTTTTATTTGAACCCTAAATGGTTCTCAAGTAGATTACTAAGAAAAGCTCATCCATTGTTTAAAAATGGCCTTTTTGCCTTAGTGCAGATTGCCATGTCTAATTTTCAATTAATTGAAAATTATACTTTTTTCAAAGTATCTCTCTTTTTCAAACAAGCATTGCAGAGCTGGCTACAACTTCAATTTCATCCCCCTGAAAAGATAGAACAAATATTAAAACAAATATTATGGCTGAACTCAAATGTGCTGGTTTATAAAATACCTGTATTTATGAGAAAGATGTTTGAAAAGGATATTTTGTTCTTAAATGATATTGTAAATTGGAATGGCAGAGTTATGTCCTTCATGGAGTTCTCAGAATTGTATGGAAAGGTCTGCTCAATCCAAGAGTACAACCAATTGATTACAGCATTGCCCCAAAAATGGAGGAGGCGGGTGGCGTTGGGAGTAGGTAGGGAACTGGTCTGTCTGCCCAATATAAAGGATCAAAACTGGCGGAGGAATAAAAATAGCATAAATAGGAAAGTATACTAGTTTCATTTGAGGACCAGGATGTTGACAACTGTGCCATACAGATTGCAAAATATACTGCTTAAAAAAATAAAGGGAACACTTAAACAACACATCCTAGATCTGAATGAAATAAATAATCTTATTAAATACTTTTTTCTTTACATAGTTGAATGTGCTGACAACAAAATCAGACAAAAATAATCAATGGAAATCCAATTTATCAACCCATGGAGGTCTGGATTTGGAGTCACACTCAAAATTAAAGTGGAAAACCACACTACAGGCTGATCCAACTTTGATGTAATGTCCTTAAAACAAGTCAAAATGAGGCTCAGTAGTGTGTGTGGCCTCCACGTGCCTGTATGACCTCCCTACAATGCCTGGGCATGCTCCTGATGAGGTGGCGGATGGTCTCCTGAGGGATCTCCTCCCAGACCTGGACTAAAGCATCCGCCAACTCCTGGACAGTCTGTGGTGCAACGTGGCGTTGGTGGATGGAGCGAGACATGATGTCCCAGATGTGCTCAATTGGATTCAGGTCTGGGGAACGGTCGGGCCAGTCCATAGCATCAATGCCTTCCTCTTGCAGGAACTGCTGACACACTCCAGCCACATGAGGTCTAGCATTGTCTTGCATTAGGAGGAACCCAGGTTCAACCGCACCAGCATATGGTCTCACAAGGGGTCTGAGGATCTCATCTCGGTACCTAATGGCAGTCAGGCTACCTCTGGCGAGCACATGGAGGGCTGTGGGGCCCCCCAAAGAAATGCCACCCCACACCATGACTGACCCACCGCCAAACCAGTCATGCTGGAGGATGTTGCAGGCAGCAGAACGTTCTCCACGGCGTCTCCAGACTCTGTCACGTCTGTAACATGTGCTCAGTGTGAACCTGCTTTCATCTGTGAAGAGCACAGGGCGCCAGTGGCGAATTTGCCAATCTTGGTGTTCTCTGGCAAATACCAAACGTCCTGCACGGTGTTGGGCTGTAAGCACAACCCCCACCTGTGGACGTCGGGCCCTCATGCCACCCTCATGGAGTCTGTTTCTGACCGTTTGAGCAGACACATGCACATTTGTGGCCTGCTGGAGGTCATTTTGCAGGGCTCTGGCAGTGCTTCTCCTGCTCCTCCTTGCACAAAGGCGGAGGTAGCGGTCCTACTGCTGGGTTGTTGCCCTCCTACGGCCTCTTCCACGTCTCCTGATGTACTGGCCTGTCTCCTGGTAGCGCCTCCATGCTCTGGACACTACGCTGACAGACACAGCAAACCTTCTTGCCACAGCTCGCATTGATGTGCCATCCTGGATGAGCTGCACTACCTGAGCCACTTGTGTGGGTTGTAGACTCCGTCTCATGCTACCACTAGAGTGAAAGCACCGCCAGCATTCAAAAGTGACCAAAACATAAGCCAGGAAGCATAGGAACTGAGAAGTGGTCTGTGGTCCCCACCTGCAGAACCACTCCTTTATTGGGGGTGTCTTGCTAATTTCCTATAATTTCCACCTGTTGTCTATTCCATTTGCACAACAGCATGTGAAATTTATTGTCAATCAGTGTTGCTTCCTAAGTGGACAGTTTGAGACCACAGAAGTGTGATTGACTTGGAGTTACATTGTGTTGTTTAACCTCTCTGGCGCATGTGGGACGAATTTGTCCCACCTACGTAACAGCCACTTCAATCCAGTGGCGCGATTTTTGAATCGTTTGAAATACTATTACTTCAATTTCTCAAACATATGACTATTTTACAGCTATTTAAAGACAAGAATCTCGTTAATCTAACCACACTGTCCGATTTCAAAAAGGCTTTACAACGAAAGCAAAACATTAGATTATGTCAGGAGAGTGCCCAGCCAGAAATAATCAGAGACCCATTTTTCAAGCTAGCATATCATGTCACATAAACCCAAACCACAGCTAAATGCAGCACTAACCTTTTATGATCTTCATCAGATGACACACCTAGGACATTATGTTATACAATACATGCATGTCTGTTCAATCAAGTTCATATTTATATCAAAAACCAGCTTTTTACATTAGCATGTGACGTTCAGAAAAAGCATACCCCCCGCAAACTTCCGGGGAATTTACTAACAGTTTGCTAAATTACTCACGATAAACGTTCACAAAAAGCATAACAATTATTTTAAGAATTATAGATACAGAACTCCTCTATGCACTCGATATGTCCGATTTTAAAATAGCTTTTCGGATGAAGCACATTTTGCAATATTCTAAGTACATAGCCCGGCATCACGGGCTAGCTATTTAGACACCCACCCAGTTCAGCCTTCACCAAAATCACATTTCCTATAAGAAAAATGTTCTTACCTTTCCTGTTCTTCGTCAGAATACACTGCCAGGACTTCTACTTCAATAACAAATGTAGGTTTGGTCCCAAATAATCCATCGTTATATCCAAACAGCGACGTTTTGTTCGTGAGTTCTAGACACTATCAGAATGCTACATCACGGTCATGAGCATGGCGCATGGCGTGACAAAAAATGTCTAAATATTCCATTACCGTACTTCGAAGCATGTCAACCGCTGTTTAAAACCAATTTTTATGCCATTTATCTCGTAGAAAAGCGATAATATTCCGACCGGGAATCTGCAATGAGCCTAAACAGCCGAATGAAATTTCTCCACGGGGCGAATCGTGCACGCGCCTCATTCAGTGGTCCTCTGATCGGCCACTTACCAAAGGCGATAATCTGTTTCAGCCAGAGGCCGCCTCGTCATCCTTCAGGTTTTTCCCGGGTTCTGAGAGCCTATTGGAGCCCTAGGAATTGTCACGTTACAGCTAAGATCCTTACTTTTCAATAAACAGATGCAAGACGCACGACTCCTTGTCAGACAGGCCACTTCCTGCATGAAACCTTGTCAGGTTTTTGCCTGCCATAGGAGTTCTGTTATACTCACAGACACCATTCAAACAGTTTTAGAAACTTTAGGGTGTTTTCTATCCAAACCTGAACAATAATATGCATATTCTAGCTTCTGAGTTGGTGTAGGAGGCAGTTAAAAATGGGCACATATTTTTTCCAAAATTCTCAATACTGCCCCCTAGCCCAAACAGGTTAAGTGTTCCCTTTATTTTTTTGAGCAGTGTAGTTGGGAAGAGATTTTTGATGTACCGATTCCATGGTACAGGGTGTATGAGTTGATATATAAAACAATGCAAGATTCAAGACTTTGTGCTTCTCAGCTAAAATTATAATATAGAATTCTTGCCACCAACAAAAGGTTGAATACTTGGGGCATGAAATCATCGAAGCTCTGCAGATTTTGTTGTGAGGATACAGAATTAATAGACCATTTATTTTGGTATTGCCCTCAGGTAGCCTGTTTCTGGTCTCAGGTTCAGGAATGGCTGAAAATGCATAGCATTGATCTAAAATTGACCCTAGAAAAAGTACTGTTGGGAGATCTGGAGAGACCGGGTCAGTCAATTACTAATATACTAATACTCTTAGTAAAAGTATTTATCTTCAACTCACAATCTGTGGATTCTATTCGATTAGATAGATTGAAATTGTACATTAAACATCACAGTATAGTTGAAAGATATGTGTTGCATAGAAACCCGAAGTGGGTGGCCAGCAGAGATAGATGGGATGAGCTGAGGGAAGCTGAGGGTTGGTATGTGGAATTGGAGACAAGTGGGAGTGGAGATGCTGTGTGTGAGATAGAATGATGGACAAAGATAAAAGTTCAAAAACATATTTAAAAAGTAAAAATAAATCATAATAAAAAGTACATTTCAATGACACTAAATGGCAGTGTTTTTACAACTAATGTTGGTTTGCCTGAGGCTGATGCCGTGCAGGTGTTTGTACACATGCATATACACACACTCTCATTCAAATAAACACATACAAGAACACACATGTAATAGTGCCAGACATGCACACAAACATATACAGTTGGCATTGCTGTTATGATTTTAGTTGTCCTTGATGTCCTTTGTTTAAATTATTATTATTATTTTTGGAATTGTTGTTTGCTATTTTCTTCTGCCTTTTCCTTTTTTCTCTTTAATTCAGTCTCTTGGTTGTTGGTGCATTGGGGGTTTCTTGGGGGTGGGGAATGGAATTAATTGTATTTTCCGTTTTATTTTTTCTTCCTGACGGGGGAATGTGGGAGGGGCCTCGAATGGTTGAGGGACAGCTATTGGGGAACTAAGGGGGGGATCTTGGAGGGTTCGGGTTCATGTTTTTTGGCCTGGTGGTAGATCGGTCAACGTGCCCTTGAGCAGGGCATTGACCCTGGATGCTTCTGTGTGTCGCTCTGAATGGGAATCTGTTGGATGACTAGTATGATGTAGTTATTGAGCGGCTTCACTGCAAGTATATTGTATGTTTCGAATATTCAATAAATAATAAAGAAATTAAATAAATAAATGGTATACTCCTCACGTCCTCTCACCTCGCCTACTTCTCAAAACCCATTGGAAGAGAAAACCTTAGGTCCCGCCCCCCTGACCTTCTCCAGTGTCATGACGTTGCCCTCTTTGGGTTTTCTATGCACCATCCCCCTACCTCTGTCTCCCACACCCAGGCTCTGTGAGAGCGGTCGTAAATTCCTAAAGAGAATGTCCTGCCTCATGGCCACAGTATGGAGACAGAGTGGGTTTCATAGAAAGAACCAAGGAGTTCTTCCACCTCACAGGACTGGAGAACCGAATGACATTTATGTTCTGGAGAAGGTATAAAAGATCGGTGAAAATTCCAGCTACGAACTGGTCCGTTTGGTACAATTTTGTGAAACTCATGAGAGACAATACGGCCACATAACCATGTCGCTGTTTATATAATAGCCTCAGTTGTGAGACTTACATCTATTGGTTGTATAAAAATGAATGAATAAGGATAAAGCAATTGGGAATATGTTGGAATGCTTGTAAGATGTTAATGTGAGAGAATTGTATTTCTGTTTAAAGTTTCACCAAGTCATTGGCACGCCCCCATGAACAGACGGGACCTGGCATCATGAGACAGCCTTTTTCTGTTATTCCGAATATAACCCCCACCCAGGGTTTCTATCACCAGACCAGCGATAACGAGAGGGCCAAGGTTTGACCATGCATTCCTTTTTCTGAACTTTAACCATACCACGTGGCTAAACTCTTAGACTATCGATACCGACAGAATAAGAACAAGTCTTTGATATTAATTACTAGTCTGCAGCTAGGAATTCGGTATCATTGAATGTGAAGACCGTTGAAACCGTCATTCTATAACGACATGAATGAATGTCACTCTGAACGATCCATTCTAACCACGACAGAGAGAGAGAGAGAGAGAGAGAGAGAGAGAGAGAGAGAGAGAGAGAGAGAGCGGACAAACTCTCCAACAGAAACTTTTCAACAAAGATCCCGACGACACACTGAGCGTAAATATATATATTGATTGCAATTATTCCCGAATGAGTGAGCGTTCATGTGCAAAGGATTAGCATTTCAATTGTTATAATTATCAACTCTGTAGTGTCTTCTCAGCCTCCCCCACTCCCCTTTTGTTTAACAAGCCGCCATGCCGGTTTAGCCCACTAGGGCACACTCCTCTAACATTTCTTGTAACAATATCTACTGTTTTTTATGCATTTCTGTGAATTACTAAGTTAGTAAATAAATGATTTTAAGACAATTGATGTATGGATGACTCATAGTGAAGACTGGGTTCGTGCAGATAACCAACAATTTACAACGCTTGGAATGAGACTGACGAGGTAACTAATACGTCATTAATCAGAAGACTAATAGATCAGATATTATAATATCTGAAAGTTATATTAGGAAAATTATAACTTTGTAATCTGAGTATTTTCCTTGGTGCCCCGACCTCCTAGTTAATTACAGTTACACGATTAATCAGTTTAATCGCGTAATAATAATTATAGAGAGTTATTTGACAAACATGTCTTCAGTTTTAATGATGCCAAAGACACGACACCACCAATGGGTACAATGAAATGCTTTAAAAGGTTCTGCTGTGATTTGAACTCAGGAACTTTTGTTTGCCAGACCGGTGCTTTAACCAACTAAGCCACAGAACCCATAGATGTGAGGTCTGTTGCAGGACACCCACATCTATTTGAATCAAACCAGTCTCATTCATTTAACCCATATCTCTGTCTCGCAAAATGAGATGTCACAAAACAGCTGTAATTTCTTAATATTGGACTCGATACGGACACCTTCAATTGTCTAGCAACAGGGTTTCTTAAGGTATGGTTTGGGACCCAAAGTGGGCCCTGAGAATGTGAGAGGTGGGTCGCGAGATATGAGTAAATATTTATAGTCACACACTATTTCGGTCACTATGTCGGTCGTTCGAGGAGAGTACATTTCTCATCTGGGTCTCAAGCTGAATAAGCTGAAGAAACTCTGTTCTACTAATTCCAATTGGTGTCTTCTCTGAACAACTATCTCCCTATAGAGACCATTCTAATAGGTGTCTTCTCTGAACAACTACCTCCCTATAGAGACCATTCTAATAGGTGTCTTCTCTGAACAACAACCTCCCTATAGAGACCATTCTAATAGGTGTCTTCTCTGAACAACTATCTCCCTATAGAGACCATTCTAATAGGTGTCTTCTCTGAACAACTACCAACTCTCTCCCAGCTCTCCAACCGGGATAACACCTGGTCCATGGCCGAGCCCAGGCGGTGGAGAAGGCTGGCGTGTTGCGACACCTGCTCAGCCACGGACGGCGCTTCTGCTCCTGCTGACTCCATCGGTTGTGTGGGATTCTGTCATGATTACCAGGATCAGTAGAGAGGCAGAGTCAGGTGCAGGAGACAGAGGTCCGGAGTGATAGTGGTTTTTAATAGGAAATCCGGGAACACAAGAAGCCGAAAGGCACAGCACGCACATAAACTCAACTAGGGAAAACATGTTCCCAAAAAAAAGACGCACGGGCACAGCCCGGTAAATATATATAACAAAGAGAGCAGCACTCACTAACAACTGTCCAGAGTTGACATAAAACAATCCCGCATGAAATCCTGAACTGAAAAGACACACTAAATAACCTAACTAATGACAGACAAGAAACAGGTGCGGATCAGACAGACAAAACCAAAAGACACAGAAACATAGATCGGTGGCAGCTAGTAGGCCGGCGACGACGACCGCCGAGCGCCGCCCGACCGAGGAGAGGCGCCACCTTCTGTGGATACTGTGACAGCCACTCCGACATTGCTCGATCTAATATTATTATATTTCCTAATATCAAATCAAATGCGCCGAATACAACAGGTGTAGACCTTACAATAAAATGCTTACTTACAAGCCCTTAACCAACAATGTAGTTTTAAGAAAAATACCTAAAAAAAGAAGAAATGAAGTAACAAATAATTAAAGAGCAGCAGTAAAATAACAGTAGCGAGGCTATATACAGGGGGTACCGGTACAGAGTCAATATGTGGGTAGAGTTATTAAAGTGGCTTATGCATAGATAATAACAGAGAGTAGCAGCAGTGTAAAAGAGGGTGGGGGGGGCAATGCAAGTAGTCTGGGTAGCCATTTGATTAGATGTTCAATAGTCTTATGGCTTGGGGGTAGAAGCTGTCACAGGCCGGCTCATAGCCTGTGGCAAAAATGAGGGGACATGAACAACAGGTATAGGCCAATCAAAAGGAGCTTTATTGTAAACAAAAAACTATTAACTTTAAACAAAGAAAAAGGAATGAGGTGTGGAAATGTCATAATGTAGGGTGAATGTAAAGTGCATGGATGCATGAATCTGTGTGTGTGAACATGACTGAGTGGAAACTAAGTAAACCTACAAAGGAACAAACAAAACAGGATCATACCTGGAGGAGCAGAGAGAGAGAGAGAGAGTGTGGTTAGTGAAGCAGTTTAAATACCCTGAGCCCAGGTGGCTCCAATCACTAACGACCCTCCTCTGCCTGCAGGAGGAACCGCCCCTACACTGCAGAGGAGGGGCCGTGACAGTATATACTGTATTCTATTCTACTGTATTTTAGTCAATGCCACTCCGACATTGCTCGATCTAATATTATTATATTTCCTAATATCAAATCAAATGCGCCGAATACAACAGGTGTAGACTGTTTAGAAGCCTAATGGACCTAGACTTGGCGCTCCGGTACCGCTGGCTGTTCGGTAGCAGAGAGAACAGTCTGGGACTAGGGTGGCTGGAGTCTTTGACAATTTTTAGGGCGTTCCTCTGACACCGCCTGGTATAGAGGTCCTGGATGGCAGGAAGCTTGGAAACAGTGATGTACTGGACCGTATGCACCACCCCCTGTAGTGCCTTTACCGGTCAGAGGCTGAGCAGTTGCCATACCAGGCAGTGATACAACCAGTCAGGATGCTCTCGATGGTGCAGCTGTAGAACCTGTTGAGGATCTGAGGACTCATGCCAAATCTTTTCAGTCTCCTGCGTTTGAGTTTGAGTTTGAGTTTATTTTTACAGGGACAGTGCACATTAATCAACGTTTCAGTAAAAGTGCAGGTTTTAGCCAGCTGGCTAATTTTCAACTGCAGTCCCTGGGCAGGTTATTAAAAGCAATTACAATATAGACAATCATTGAGCAGTGAGCACACACAGAGCAACATAGTACAAGCAAAACGTAGCATATAGACAGAGCAACATAGAACAAAAAGCAACAAGACAAAATCCATAAAAGCAACTAAGTGTTTCCACACCTCACAAGCTACAGACAACAGACGACATGGAAAGCGGCAATACACAGCTAGGGATTATGTTCACAAATCTGATAGACCTTTAGCCATGTCTTCATGCATTTTGTGAAAGTGTGATATGTGGTGCAGTTATGTGTGTCTGATGGCAGTGTATTCTAGACATGGGACGCTCTCACAGAGAAAGCGGATTTACTAAAGGTGCTTTTCCTTAAGGGAACTATACAGTCACCTCTCATGGCAGACGTTGTGGATCTGCTGCCATATGTTTGGGTTTTCTGTTTAACAAAAGTACTGAGTGGAGGGGGAGCCAAGCCATTTAGGATCTTGAATACAAGACATGCATCGGTGTATTGCACAAGATTTTCCCAACTCAGAAGCTCACGCTGAAGATTTTCCCAACTCAGAAGCTCAGTGATGATGGCTATTGGGCTTCCTATCAAGCACTTTGAGAGCCTGTTTGTAGACAGACTGAATAGGTTTAAATGTTGTTCAGTAAGCTTGGGCCCAACTAGTCAAGCAGTATGTTAAGTGGGGAAGTATCATAGATTTGAAGTACAGTTTTGCTACCTCGGTAGTCAAACAATTTTGTATAAATCGTAAATTAGCTATGTTGAATTTGGTTATTTGAATGACATTTTTCACATGCTTTTTAAAAGAGAGGTTGGAATCAAGTATGATGCCAAGGTACTTAAAATCAGATACCACCTGGAGCTTCTCCCCTGACACATAGACATCTGGCTCAATAGCATCTGTTGCCCTCTTTGTGAAGAACATGCAAACAGTTTTTTTCACATTGAGATGCTAACACGAGTCACTGAGCCACTTTGTAACCTGGACCATTACAGTAGTGAGTTCTTGTGCAGCTTGTTGTTGGTCTTTGCATACACATACAGTGAGGGAAAAAAGTATTTGATCCCCTGCTGATTTTGTACGTTTGCCCACTGACAAAGAAATTATCAGTCTATCATTTTAATGGTAGGTTTATTTGAACAGTGAGAGACAGAATAACAACAAAAAATCCAGAAAAACGCATGTCAAAAATGTTATAAAATGATTTAGGCTTGTGTCACTGGACAGCTCTCGGCTGTGCTTCCCTTTGTAGTCTGTAATAGTTTGCATGCCACATCCGACGAGCGTCGGAGCCGGTGTAGTATGATTGGATCTTAGTCCTGTATTGATGCTTTGCCTGTTTGATGGTTCGTCGAAGGGCATAGCGGGATTTTATATAAGCTTCCGGGTTAGAGTCCTGCTCCTTGAAAGCGGCAGCTCTACCCTTTAGCTTAGTGCGGATGTTGCATGTAATCCATGGCTTCAGTCACTGTGGGGACAACGTCATCGATGCACTTATTGATGAAGCCAGTGACTGATGTGGTGTACTCCTCAATGTCATCGGAGGGATGCCGGAACATATTCCAGTCTACGTTAGCAAAACGTCCTGTAGCTTAGCATCTACTTCATCTGACCACTTTTTTATTGATTGAGTCACTGGTGATTCCTGCTTTAATTTTTGCTTGTAAGCAGGAGTCAGGAGGATAGGATTATGGTCAGATTTGCCAAATGGAGGGCGAGGGAGCGATTTGTACGCATCTCTGTGTGTGGAGTAAAGGTGGTCTAGAGTTTTTTTCCCTCTGTTTGTACATTTAACATGCTGATAGAAATAAGGTAAAACGGATTTAAGATTTCCTGCATTAAAGTCCCCGGAAACTAGGAGCGCCGTCTCTGGATGAGCTTTTTCCTGTTTGCTTATGGCGGTATACAGCTCATTGAGTGCGGTCTTAGTGCCAGCATCGGTCTGTGGTGGTAGACAGCTTTATAAAATACAGGTGAAAACTCTCCAGGTACAGTTGAAGTCGGAAGTTTACATACACCTTAGCCAAATATATTTAAACTCAGTTTTTCACAATTCCTGAGATTTAATCGTCGTAAAATATTCCCTGTCTTAGGTCAGTTAGGATCACCACTTAATTTTAAGAATGTGAAATGTCAGAATAATAGTAGCTAGAATGATTTATTTCAGCTTTTATTTCTTTAATCACATTCCCAGTGAGTCAGAAGTTTACATACACTCAATTAGTATTTGGTAGCATTGCCTTTAAATTGTTTAACTTGGGTCAAACGTTTTGGGTAGCCTTCCACAAGCTTCCCACAATAAATTGGGTGAATTTTGGCCCATTCCTCCTGACAGAGCTGGTGTAACTGAGTCAGGTTTGTAGGCCTCCTTGCTCACACACACTTTTTCAGTTCTGCCCAGTTCTGTGTTGGCCACTCCAATACCTTGACTTTGTTGTCCTTAAGCCATTTTGCCACAACTTTGAAAGTATGTTTGCGGTCATTATCCATTTGGAAGACCCATTTTTTAATTTATTTATTTATTTAACCTTTATTTAACCAGGAAGGGCTCATTGAGATTTAAAATCCATTTTTCAAGAGCATCCTGGCCAAGATAGGCAGCGCCAAGTCATTACAAAAATTACAGACAAACAACATGAAAAACTACAAGTAATCTAGTAAAAACCATAGAATTCACAAGAGTATAACAAAATCAAAAACAGCAAATTAAAAACATTGACAGGTCAGGGAATCAGACTCAAGATCATTCATCAGTGATTTAAAAATGCCAATCAGGACAAGTTCTTCCAGTTTAAAAGTATTTTGTAAGGCGTTCCAAGACGATGGCGCAGAGTACATAAAAGCCCTTTTACCAAATTCAGTTCGGACATTTGGAACAGTTAGCAGGATAAAGTCCAGCGAACAAAGAGAGTACCCACCACATTTCTGAACAATAAAAATGCCCAAATAAAAAGGTAGTAAACCCAAAATGGCTTTTGCAAATAAAAGTATACCAGTGACTGAGCCTAGGAGTGACTAGAGAAGGCCAGCCAACCCTGGTATACAAAGTGCAGTGGTGCGTAAGGGTTTTGCAGTTTAAAATAAATCTCAAAGCGCCATGGTAAAGGGTGTCAATTGATCTCAAACACTGAGCGGAAGCATTCATATATAAAATATCCCCATAGTCTAGTAAAGGCATAAATGTAGCTGATACTAGCCTCCTTCTGGCTTCAAAAGAAAAACAAGCCTTATTCCTAAAATAAAATCCTAATTTCAGCTTCAATTTTTTTGTAAGTTGTTGAATATGCATTTTAAAAGAGAGGCCATCATCAATCAAAATTCCAAGATATTTATATGAGGTTACAACCTCAATCTCCTTGCCCTGACAGGTAGTAATAGGTGAAAGGTTCAGAGGTCTATTTCTTGCTTTAGAAAACACCATTAGTTTAGTTTTGTCAGTATTGAGGATGAGCTTCAATTGACACAAGGTATGTTGAACAGTATAAAAAAGCAGTTTGCAAGTTCTGGAAAGCTTTTGTAAGAGATGAGGCACAACAGTAAATAACAGTATCATCAGCATAAAAGTTAAGTTGAGCATTTTGGACATTTTTGTCTAAATTATTTATATAAATAGTGAATAAGAGAGGACCAAGTACAGAGCCTTGGGGCACACCACTACAGACAGACAATTTAACAGACCTAAGCCCATGAAATTGAGTGCACTGAGTTCTATCAGACAGATAGTTAACAAACCATGCAACTGCATGCTCTGAAAGACCTATACTCAACAATCTCTGCCTTAGTATAGCATGATCAACTGTATCAAAAGCCTTAGAGAGATCAATAAAAAGTGAGACACAATGCTGTTTTTTGTCAAGAGCTTCAGTGATATCATTTAAAACCTTCATGGCAGCTGTAATTGTGCTATGCTTCTTCCTGAAACCCGATTGGTATATTGATAAAATAGAGTTAGTAAATAAAAACTATTTTAGCTGTTCACTCACAAGGGTTTCAAGTATTTTCAGCAGGGGTGACAGCTTTGAGATTGGCCTATAATTATTTTAAAGAGTTGGATCTCCCCCTTTTTAAAGTGGCAGGACAAATGTTGATTTCCAGATCTTTGGAATTTCATTACATTCCAGGGTTAAATTGAACAGATATGTAAGTGGTTCAGCTATGAAATCCGCTGAGACACGTCATTCCGCTTTCTGAACGCTTTAGAGAGCCAATGGAAGCCTTAGAAAGTGTCACGTAACAGCACAGATGCTGTATTTTCGATAGAGATGCAACAGAAGGACAACAAATTGTCAGACAGGGCAATTCCTGCATGGAATCTTCTCAGGTTTTGGAGTGAAAATACTGTCCCTTAGCCCCAACAGGTTAAAAGCATAACTTCTTGTTAATCCAGCCCCTTCGTCAGATTTTAAAAAGGCTCTACGGCGAAAGCACACCATGTGATTACTGAGGACAGCGCCCCGCACACAAAAGCATTACATACATTTCCAACCAAGCAGAAGCGTCACGAAAGTCAGAAATAGCGATAAAATAAATCACTTATTTTTGGAAATCTTCATCTGGTTGCAATCACAAGGGTCCCAGCTACATAACAAATGGTCCTTTTGTTCGATAAAGTCCTTCTTTATATCCCAAAAAAGTTAGTTTCATTGACGCGCTTGACTCAGTAATCCACCGGTTTCCCTTGTTCAAAATGCATACAAATGACCAATAAACTTCTTCCAAACAACATTCCTAATCAATTGTCAGGTACCCTAATATGTAAATATACGCTAACATTTAAGACGGAGAATACCAGAGACCATTACCGGAGATAAGTAACGAAGTGCGCACCCTCACCGGAATGCGCAACAAACACTACAGCCAAAATGGGAGCCACTTAGAAAAACTACAAATTCTAGCTAATTTTTCAAAAAACAAGCCTGAAACTATTTCTAAAGACTGTTGACATCTAGTGGAAGCCCTAGGCACTGCAATCTGGGAGGTATTTATTTTATATTCCCATTCCCAGCCAAAATATTTCTGGATGGATTGTCCTTGGGGGTTTCTTCGCCTGCTATATCAGTTCTGTTATACTCACAGACATTATTTTAACAGTGTTGGAAACTTAAGAGTGGTTTCTATCCAATACTACCAATTATATTCATATCCTAGCTTCTGGGCCTGAGTAACAGGCAGTTTACTTTGGGCACCTCATTCATCCAAACTTCCGAATACTGCCCCCTTGCCCGAAGAAGTTAATTCCAAGACTTTGGAAAGCACTGGATCTTTCCTCTGCTATGTCTGAAGCAGATATGAGAGAGATCTGGAAGACTGCTCTATCATCTTCACTGTCGGAGTCACTATTGCATGTAGTCTTGATAGTGCATCTGCATTTGCGTGATCACTGGATCGTCTGTACTCGATCTCGTAGTCGTAGGCTAGCAATATCAGAGCCCAACGTTGCATTCCAGGTGCAGCAAGGGTTGGTATGGCTGATTTTGGTCCAAGGATGGCCAACAAAGGCTTGTGATCTGTCAGCAGTTGGAACTTCCTTCCGTAGAGGTATTTGTGAAACTTCTTCACTCCGACTATTATGCTCAGGGCTTGGAGCAGTGGAAATGCGTTCTCTGGAGTGATGAATCACACTTCACCATCTGGCAGTCCGAAGGACAAATCTGGGTTTGGCGGATGCCTGGAGAATTCTACCTGCCCGAATACATAGTGCCAACTGTAAAGTTTGGTGAAGGAGGAATAATGGTCTGGGGCTGTTTTTCATGGTTCGGCCTAGGCCCCTTAGGCCCCTCCAGGGAAAGGAAATGTTTATGCTACAGCATACAATGACATTCTAGATGATTCTGTGCTTCCAACTTTGTGGCAACAGTTTGGGGAAGGCCCTTTCCTGTTTCAGCATGACAATGCCCCTGTGCACGAAGCGAGGTCCATACAGCAATGGTTTGTCGAATTCGGCGTGGAAGAACTTCACTGGCCTGCACAGAGCCCTGACTTCAAACCCATCCAATAACTTAAGGAAGAATTGGAACGCCGACTGTGAGCCAGGCCTAAACGCCCAACATCAGTGCCCAACCTCACTAATGCTCTTGTGGCTAAATGGAAGCAAGTCCATGCAGTAATGTTCCAACATCTAGTGGAAGCCTTTCCAGAAGAGGGGAGGCTGCTATTATCACGACTCAGGATATGACCAAGATGCAGACACAGGAAGCGGATAGTACAGTTCTCAATCATTTATTACTACACGGGGCAAAGGGAAGGTCGAGGACAGGCAGAGGTTCGTAATCAGGTCAGAGTCAGACAGGTACAGGACGTCAGTCAGGCTTGGGGTCAGGGCAGGCAGAATGGTCAGAATTGGGAAAACTAGGAAACAAACACTTGAAAAACAGGAACGCACGCTGGTAAGACCTGGCAAGACGCACTGGTAACAGACAAAAAGAGAACACAGGTATAAATACTCAGGGGATAATGGGGAAGATGGGCAACAGACACCTGGAGGGGGGTGGAGACAAGCACAAAGACATGTGAAACCGATCAGGGTGTGACAGCTATAGCAGCAAAGGGGGGACCACCTCCATATTAATGCCCATGATTTTGGAATGAGATGTTCGACAAGCAGGTGTCCACATGCTTTTGGTCATGCAGTGTAGCTATATTCAACAAAATTCATGAGTTGATTTAAAACCTACAGTATGTTCAATATTTTCTCATGGTTGGTGTCTAGACGAATTTGTACAAAATCGTGTGACATAAAACATTACTTTTGTGGCAGTGTAAGTTGTTGTTATATCATAGATTAATAAATTAAATTAGACATTAAACTTGAACCCTGTAAGAATCCTTGATCTAGCTGTTGGAACGTTTGAAATGAGTGAAATGCAGTGTATCTATGTAACATTTCATGTCTCTTTATGTTACTGGGTGAAAGTAGTTTTCATGGGCACACAAATGAGATGTTCCCCCCCAAAAAATGTTATCGCAAAATCAAACCTTTTAACAGAAAGAGTATAACCTAAATCGATAGTGCCATTAACATGGTTCTGCAATAATTATGCATAATACTTGTTAGATGCACATTTTGTGTCACTTTTTAATGTGTATAGTATTGCTTACTAGGTGTTGTCCAATGAATTCTGTAGCCACTCCATCTTCAAATCAGGGTTGATTTAGAAAAAGCTGTTGAAAAGAGGACATTATATTATCATATCTGTGTACTCCAAGACAAAGGTCATGCAGCCGAAATGCATCAGCGTTTTTAAACTTTGTTTCCATTGAACATGCCATACAAATAAAGGCATTTTAATTAATTATATGATGAGTGCTTTGGTCCTTTCTTTTTAGATGACCAAGTTACCCCATTTACCAAAGAGCACCTTCTGTCTACCAGAACCTACTATTGTGTACCTTAGCAGCACTTCACTTCCTCTTTTTCTACAGATCTCCTTTGAGTTGGGGGCTGCATAAATCTGCGCACATTTCTATTTGCGGTTACGTCATGCACGCACGCACACTCAACATGTAACTTAATTGACCATAATGTAGTTCATGCAACTGTTTGTTACATTCAATATGCTTTGTGGACTCCACCGGACAGATGTTGCTCTGTGGTTGAATTTATTCTGCCACTGTCTTATTGTCTTGGCCTTTAGGCCTATATATCAAGGTGGCAAGGCATATGAACTAACAGGTTATAGGGCAAACAACGCAATTATCACAACACATAGGTTGTAATTTGGCTTTTTTTCTGGTTTGGCTTCACCAGTGATTTTACCCTCGCACCTGATCAACGGTCTGATTCTGGTGACTTGACTGCCATTTGACAAATACAAATATTCTCGCTCTTACAGTGCAGGTGGGCTAGTCTACATTATGAGATTATTATGGATAAGAATATTTATATATGCCAAACGGCAGTCAAGCATCAATCATCAAGTCAACAGAATCAGATCCTCGATATTTATTGGAAAGAGCATCAAGATCACTGTGCACTTTTACTACCCCTGTATTTCATCTGTACCCTAATAAACTGCATGGTTTCCCACGTTGTAGTGGGAGGACCACACACCATATCATCACCACTCCAAGTTTACTTCGATATGATGGTTATTCTATCAATATTAGCGTGTAAAGGCGTTTCCACCGCTATTTGACACATAATTCATGATACTGCCACAAAAATATCCCACCATGTCAAACGAACAAATTATCTGTCGGCGTTTATAAAATTGTACCGAAACTTCCATCACAGCTGTCATAATCTTTTTTATGGTATGACTTTACTCGCAAAAAATATATATATATATATTTCAGTTCAGTATTGTCACATCTGCTCCTGCTACGCACTCTTGTGTTCATCCGGTGTCTTCTTGACCTGCAGTTACTCCCCCAGTACAGTCTCTCTCTGTGTCTCTCTCTGTCTCTCTCTCTCTCTCTCTCTCTCTCTCTCTCTCTCTCTCTCTCTCTCTCTCTCTCTCTCTCTCTCTCTCTCTCTCTCTGTGTAATTGTGTGGTTGGAGACAGGTGAGCTGGAGTCAGAGCAGATCCCTACTAGCTGCAACTCGTTCCATAATCAAGACCTCTACAAATACTCAGTCCTGCCACTTCTACTCTGCCAGATTGTAATCTCTGCTCAGTCAGTTCATGCTTCTAGCTATTTATGATTATTCAAGATCATGTTACTCTGCTGTGCCTGTTTCCCTGCCTGATGCTGTTTATCCTCTCATTGCAGTTTACCGCTCTGTCTCTGGCTCCTGGCTCCCGTTCCACATCTCACCACCCTACTACCCTGTTCTGGATTTAGCTCACCACCACTACCTTGGATTCCCCTCAGGACCTGTTTACTTGGTTCTACCCAGCTCACTCCAACCCCAGTCTCCACATCTGGTTTTCTACAATCCGAGCTTCCCCGGATCTGCACTCCATATCTCCCTGTGTTACAATAAATATCTTGGTTCATTCATCCCTGTTTCCTCATCTGCTCTTGGGTTCCCTGTGTCGCTCCGCCTAACAAGTATAATCATGACTAAACACATTGATATGCATTATATGTGTATGAGTTGTACAGTAGTAGACCTAACTGCCTAATATGTATGAGTTTATCTCTCTCCCAATTAAAAAAAATAACAGAACATTTGAATTTGGTATCAGCGTTGCTGGTTTTATTAACTGTTAATCTGATGGATTGTGGATGTCCTTGGTTTAATTTATTTGTTCGAGGACCTATACTATCTGTCACTTCCTGACCAGTGAAAAGGGTCATTTGCCATAGTAGAATGGTCAGGGCATGGCAGGGGGGTTGTTTTGTGTGTTTTGGGGTTTGTTTGTTTCTATGGTAATGTGTTCTTGTTTTCATTTTCTCTGTTTCGTTTTCCAGGTTTGGCCGAGTATGGTTTCCAATCAGAGGCAGGTGTCTATCGTTGTCTCTGATTGGACGCCATACTTAGGCAGCCTGTTTTCCTTTGGGTTTTGTGGGTGGTTGTTTTCCGTATGGTCTGTGTACCTTACGGAACTGTTTGTCGTTTGGTTATTTTTGTTCAAGTGTAAATAAATGAAGATGAGCACTATACACGCTGCGCCTTGGTCTAATCCTTTCAACTCCTGTGACAGAACCACCCACCAAAAGAAGACCAAGCAGCGTGGGAGGAGGAGCAGGACCGAGCACTATGGCTTGGAATCATGGACCTGGGAGGAAATCCTGGATGGGGCAGGACCGTGGACAAGGCCGGGAGAGTATCGCCGCCCGCCGGAGGAGTTAGAGGCGACGGCACTGTGCTACACCCCCCCTCCCCAACCCACCTATATTGGAGGCGGCTCAGGTGCGGGACGTGGACCCCACTCCACCCTCGGCGTCGCCCACTTAGGTGGCGCCCCTGGCCGCTCCGGAGGACTAGTGGGCGCCCCTGACTGCGCCCGACTGGCGGGCGACCCTGGCTGCGCCCGGCTGGCGGGCGACTCTGGCTGCGCCCGCCTGGCTGCTGACCCTGGCGGCTCCGGCCTGGCTGGCGGCTCCAGACTGGCTGGCGGCTCCAGACTGGCTGGCTGGCGGCTCCAGACTGGCTGGCGGCTCCAGACTGGCTGGCGGCTCCGGGGGCTCCAGAATGGCTGGCGGCTCTAGACTGGCTGGCGGCGGCTCTGGCGGCTGGGCTGACGCACTAGAAGCCTGATGCGTGGGGCTGGTACTGGACGTGCCAGCCTGGAGACACGCACCTCAAGGCTAGTGCGTGTAGCGGGAAACACTGGACCGTAGAGGCGCACTGGCGGTCTCGAGCGCAGAGCTGGCATCCCCCCTACTGGCTGGATGCCCACTTTCCCCTGGCACATGCGGGGCGCTGGTACAGCGCGTACCTACCTGAAAAAACCAGGCCTCACCACAGCACGGGAGCTGTCCAGTATGTCTCTGCCCAAAAAGGGTACGGGGAGCTGGCCTGGGGCTCCATTCTCGCCCCGCCAAACTGCCCTTGTGCCCCCCCCAAAAGAAATCTTGGGGCTGCCTCTCGGGCTCCCTTACCAGCCGTGTTCCCCGGTCCTCGCCAGATTTCCTCCGCTGCTTGGTCCTGTTGTGGTGGGTAGTTCTGTCACAGGTGTCGTAATGTAGAGACCAAGGCGCAGCGGAATGCGTGCTCATAATTATATTTATTATAGCGAACACGGAAAAACAATAAACAAAGAACGACCGCTAACAGATTTGCAGGCTATAACTACAAGCAGTGCAAATACAACTACCCACAAAATAACCAAACCAAACACACACCTCTATATAGGACTCTCAATCAGAGGCAACTAGAAACACCTGCCTCCAATTGAGAGTCCAACACCCAATCCTAAACATAGAAAACTAGACAGACCATAGAAATGCATACACAACACAAACCCTCTGCCACGCCCTGACCAAAACTAATACAATTACTCCCTCTGCTGGTCAGGACGTGACAGTAGCACAGTGCAGTCGGGGTCTGCACCTTCGGGGGGGGGGGTGAAAAGGGTCATTTGCCATAGTAGAATGGTCAGGGCGTGGCAGGGGGGTTGTTTTGTGTGTTTTGGGGTTTGTTTGTTTCTAGGGGAATGTGTTCTAGATTTCTATTTCTCTTGTCTTGTGTACCTGACGGGACTGTTATCGGTCATTTGTTGTTTTTTGGTTGAGGTGTATTCATTAAAGAAAAGAATGAGCACTTTACACCCTGCGCCTTGGTCTCCATATCACGACCCCTGTGACACTATGTTCGTGATACACGAGGCCAACTTTACCATATTATCCCAGAGGCATACTTATACACCCAGTTCCAATACTTTGCGTGAATATGCCTCAACTTTAAACAATGCCAAATTAGAATATAAAATAATTTGTTTAGTTTCTATTCTCTGTGACTACCTGAAATAGCAAACATAACGTGAATTCAGTGATGACATTTGTTTACTTCATCTTTGTGGCTCCTTGATGAAACGGTAACATCTATTGCTGTCGTTCGGCTTAGATAACCTTACTCTAGGTAATCTATGATTTACTTTAGCAGGGACAACTCAAATCAAATTTTATTGGTCAAACACATATTTAGCTGATGTTATTGCAGATGTAGCAAATTGCTTGTGTTTCTAGCTCCAACAATGCAGTTGTATCTAACAATTCACAACAATATACACATCTAAAAGTAAAATAATGGAATTAAGAAATATATAAATATTAGGATGAGCAATGTCGGAGTGGCATTGACTAAAATACAGTAGAATAGAATAGAGTATATAAAGAATACAGTATCTTTTCACGCCACTACAATACAAAGGGATTTTCGTAGTAAGTTAGGATTGCATTTTCATTAACCCTAACCGTTTTCCTAACCTTAACCAGTCTCCTAACCATGGTTTAGCTGTGTTTTGAATAGATTCCACGATCCGGATTTGAGCTAGTGCTTGATCGTCTCGTTCTCGACAGCGTGCACCCGCGCTGAAATCTATACCCACCATGACGTATAGAAATGTATTGAAAAGTGTCCCAAAACTACACAACCCTGCAGACAACCACAGTCATCTGGCTGCCACAGGGGTTGCTAGTGCCCTGCCTTATTCACCTGGCGGTGCTCAACCAATGAATGCCCCACCCACAGGAAACTCCCTGCCATGGCAAGGTGTTGATTCAAACCCAGTCCAAAGGGCACCTCCTGCACGCACCTTAGCTGGATGCGCCACCCGAGAACCCCTGCTTTTAACTTTTAATTGTATTCTACTTTGATTGTATGTTGTATTGCCCCTGCCTGCAAACAAAGTTTCACCTTGGGATAATAAAGATGGGCTTGAACTTGATTCTAGGCTATGAAACATACTGTATATTTGAATTATATATTTTGAAAAAAGACTGAAATCCTTAATTCTTTGTGTGTTTTATTATTTGTAATAGTGCGTGTGAATGACCTGTAATTTTAGGTCATGGCATTATAAAACAGATTACCTGAGTAAAAAAACAAAGAAAAATGTAACGTTGAAATAAGTGCCTATCATAGCGCACATAGTGGAACAAAAGTAGAAATGATCAATAAGACAGCAACAGATATAACTCCCTGTTTGACAGGAGAAAAGACAGAGCACGAGAGCTTTTGATTGGAACAACTCTAAACACTAACTCCACAAGTAAACACTTCCATGTGCTCTCTCTGTCATCCACAGGCTTTCATCGCTCTCTTCACACATAAAGAACAAGCGCACCATCCCTTGTTCCCAATGAAGTCGGGGCTGTCGGAGATGCTGAAGAAAAGACAGAGTGTGTTACGTTGAGTTAATGAGGCTTGAGTAGGAAAAAAACGGTGTGTTGTCAAGTCGAACGAAGATGATTCGGTGGTGACAGTCTATGCGTGCAGAAAAAGCTTCCTAGCTGTTTCTGTCTGGTTGAATATCCACCACACAGAGACACATTATGGAAAAAGAAGAATAGAGAAACATAACATAGGCTACAGCAAAAAAGCCCTTGATAATAAATGTTTCCTCATTGCATACATGTACGACGTATACACAACAGATTTCCATAAAAAGTAAAGAGTAGGCATCTTCATTTAAAATCTTAGTGCAAGTAACGGTAGCTAAAAGTATCAATAATGATAACGCATCACAATAACGTCTCCTCTTTCAACATTCTCACAGTCATCTCTACCACAAAACAGAGCAGAAATATAAAAATGACCATTATCTTCTTGCATACCAACGTATTCTTCCCTTTTCTCTAAATCTGATACTTTATCCTTGAACAAACCTAAAGGCAAAATACTGTACACACCAAAACTCCCACAATGCATCTACATTTCACCACAGTCACAGAACACATTCAGTACTAACATCCTTAATTTTGGTCTTCATGGTTTCCATCTTTCTTCACACGTTCCCATTGTTCTAGACAGTTGTTCAATCGTTCTAGGGGTAGATACTGTAACCTAGGTGACCCAGGTGTAGGATTCAGTCCTGTGCAGTAGGAGTTATGGGTGAGGGGTCAGTTGACCCAGGCGTAGGGGTAGAAGCCGTTCTTCTCCCACAGTTGGCAGCGCTCAGCAGAGTAATCATGGACCACAGAGAGGGTATGGTTCAGGAGAGCAGTGGCTGCTGGGTACTCTGACCACTGCTCCGGCATCTTACCTGCAATAGAGGAGGAGAGAGGGATGGAAAGAACAGAAGAAGAGATGAGGGGTGGAAAGAACAGAAAGAGAGATGAAGGATAGAGAGAACAGAAGAGAGGAGAGGGATAGAGATATGAGGAAAAGAGATGAGGGATGGAGAAAACAGAAGAGAGGAGGAGAGGGATAGAGAGATGAGGAAAAGAGATGAGGGATGGAGAAAACAGAAGAGAGGAGGAGAGGGATAGAGAGATGAGGAAAGGTATGTGGTAAATGTCTAATTCCAATGGTCTGAGCTGAATGAACACTGAGTTCAACCAATCTAGAAGAGGTGTTTGTGTTCCAGCGCCTGCCCCTCTCTCACCCTCCTTAGCGAAGTGGACGAGGTGCTCTGTGAGGAGCTTCTGGAAGGCAGTGTCCTGGGCGGAAAGCGGTCCCCCCAACAGCTTCTCTAGACCCCCGAAGAAGGCGAAAGAGTCCAGGCCGTGGAAAGAGAACCGGCTGGGGAACGACCACAGACCCTCCGAGGAGTTGACGGCACGAGATGGAGTGTGTGTCACCACGTACCGATACACAGGACTGTGGAGGGCCGCTGGGAACAAACACACACACACACAAAACAAACACACAAAACAAACACACGCACATACACAAGCAGTTCAAAACTCTATCCTATCACTACTGTTCACTAACAGATGAGTGATTACATCAGTGAAGGGTGGACAGGAGGCACTTCCAAAGCATTCTAATAGTTGTCTTCTCTGAACAACTACCTCTCTCTAGAGACCATTCTAATTGGTGTCTTCTCTGAACAACTACCTCTCTCTAGAGACCATTCTAATTGGTGTCTTCTCTGAACAATTACCTCTCTCTAGAGACCATTCTAATTGGTGTCTTCTCTGAACAACTACCTCTCTCTAGAGACCATTCTAATAGTTGTCTTCTCTGAACAACTACCTCTCTCTAGAGACCATTCTAATCACTGTCTTCTCTGAACAACTACCTCTCTCTAGAGACCATTCTAATTGGTGTCTTCTCTGAACAACTACCTCTCTCTAGAGACCATTCTAATTGGTGTCTTCTCTGAACAATTACCTCTCTCTAGAGACCATTCTAATTGGTGTCTTCTCTGAACAACTACCTCTCTCTAGAGACCATTCTAATAGGTGTCTTCTCTGAACAACTACCTCTCTCTAGAGACCATTCTAATTGGTGTCTTCTCTGAACAACTACCTCTCTCTAGAGACCATTCTAGTTGGTGTCTTCTCTGAACAACTACCTCTCTCTAGAGACCATTCTAATCACTGTCTTCTCTGAACAACTACCTCTCTCTCTAAAGAGACCATTCAACAACAAAAAATTGTTGTCCATTATCATAGAGTGAATGCTAACCCATTGGCTCACGTGAATCTCCTGGCTGTCAGCGTAGCCTACCTGCAGCCCTCTTGGCCAGGTCGTTGTTTGGGCAGGTGACCCTCATGTCCGACACCATCGTGGTGTAGGCCCTCTCTGGGCAGCGGTCAGGAGTGGGGCACAGGGCCGAGCTTGGGTACAGATCCAATGCCTCCTTAGAAAGACCCTCGCTGAAGGGGCTCAGTTTATCTGTGTGGGACACAGACGAGAGGCTTTGGGAAAAGGGCAATATGGTAGCAGGAATAGACTGTAAAAAGCGTCAGGGTTGAAAATATGAGAGATAGGTTTTGGAGAAAAGAGTTGATGCTGGATTTCCTGGGTTTCAGTGGCCACAAGGGATGAGGGAGATAAGAAGGCCCAGTTTAGCTGGAGCTACTTTCCCACAGCCATAAACTTCCTCAACAGCTCAATGGACTATGATGTAATCACTGTTTTATGTTCGGTCTTAGTTTTCTGTCTGTCTACCTGTTAATGTCTGGGGTTTTTTTTGTGTTTAAAAAAAAATCTCTTACAGGTCTGCGATGTTTGATAATGTGGAGATGAATTTCCTCCTTGGAGAACAATAAAATCAAATCTAAATAAGGCATTTTACAGATTGATCGATACCCCGAGGTTACCGTTTTCTTATTCTCACCTGTCACAAACCACCCGTAGTCTCCCCATGTCCACATGGAGATATTCTCATACGGTGGGCTAAAGTGCACACACACAAACACGTACACACACGCGCACGCACACACACACACACACACGATTACAAAATTAATTGTGTATTTCTAGGACAGCTTCTGTAGATAATAATTTTTTTTCAGACCACGCATAATACTTACAAAAAGTCAGTCTCCTGCTCAGTGGTCCCTATGAGGAATGGAACATCGTTGAAGACTCCTCCTTTCTCCCACATCTCAAAGGGAGGGGCTGGGAGGACATGCCCGTCCACCACTGCTACGGGACCCACGAAGCTGTCCTTAGTGGGCAGGTCCATCAGATCATCTGCCCCCCACGACGGGTACTCCTTCCATGGGATGGCCTGGAGCGGAGTGGAGAGAGATAAAGAGAGAGACCCACATGAAGCCCATATCTCCCTAAGGCAGGTTTGACAGTTTACGTTGTCGTACTGTCTGTACCCGTAGTATCAGTGTGGTGGAGAGCTTCTGGAGGCAGGCCAGGTCATTGCAGCCAGTCTTGTTCAGGAATAGCAGGTTGTCTGCCTCTGCCTTCTCCAGTGATGCGTTATACTCATAGGAGCCGCTCATATCCACCGCCGCACGAAACAGACCCTTTGCCAGCGGAGACATCATCAGAGTCCACACCGACGTCCCACCTGTGTGTGTGTGTGTGTGTGTGTTGAAAGGTGATGGGAAGAGAGTAGACAATGAGGAGAAATTCTAAAAGCAGTTAAGGAAGCTGTGTTCATTCCTTCAGCCAACTATACTGCTACAAGCACATGCTAACATAAAGTAGCATATTTTGTTTTCATCCTTTTAAATGTTCGGTAAAAATGGTTGTATTATAACAAAAAGAAAAAGGTGCACACTAATTAAATGTTCAATCATACTTCATTGACAGTACACTCATGTAGCCCATAGAGGCTTATAATAGCTGGTATTTATTACCTGAGCTTTGACCAAATATGGTGACTTTACTGGGGTCTCCTCCAAATACCTTGATGTTCCTCTGGACCCACTGCAGAGCAGCTATCTGGTCCATGAAGCCATAGTTTCCTGGGGGGGAAACCAATTAGAGATCAAATTCACATCGAAATACCGCTTTGATGTGGCCTCGTTTTCCTATGTCCTAGTTCCTATTTTCAGAAGTTCCATCTAGCCTAGTGTACCTAAAGGTTCCTGGTGTCAATACCCTGAACCCTTTCAGATCAGAAGGGAAATAGGAGGTATTCAGATATAGAACCTTTCTGTTCTCGCCAATGACTCTGCGTGAATGTGAGTGTTGAAAACAATGGCTTTATGCGATTTTATGGGTCGTTCCATATCAAGCTGTGTGTGTGTGTGTGTGTGTGTGTAAAGCATAAATGGTGTAGTGGCCATGAGAAAGAAAAATATTAACTTTTTACCAAGCAGCGGCGATAAGACAAATAAAGTGCATTGGGAAAGTATTCAGACGCCTTCACTTTTCCCCCATTTAATTACGTTATAGCCTTATTCTAAAATGGATTAAATCCATTTTTTTCTCTCTTCAATCTACAGGCAATACCCCATAATGACAAAGCAAAAACAGGTTTTTAGACATTTTTGCTAATTTATTATAAATAAAAACAGAAATACCTTATTTTCATAAGTATTCAGACCTTTAGCTATGAGAGTCGAAATATAGCTCAGGTGCATCCTGTTTCCATTGATCATCCCTGAGATGTTTCTACAACTTGATTGGAGTCCTCCTGTGGTAAATTCAATTGATTGGACATGATTTGGAAAGGCACACACCTGTCTATATAAGGTCCCACAGTTGACAGTGCATGTCAGAGCGAAAAACAAGCCATGAGGTCGAAGGAATTGTCCGTAGAGCTCCGAGACAGGATTGTGTCAAGGCACAGATCTGGGGAAAGGTACCAAAAAATGTCTGCAGCATTGAAGATCCCCAAGAACACAGTGGCCTCCATCATTCTTAAATGGAAGAAGTTTGGAACCACCAAGGCTCTTCCTAGCGCTGGCCGTCGGCCAAACTGAGCAATCGGGGGAGAAGGGCCTTGGTCAGGGAGGTGACCAAGAACCCAAAGGTCACTCTAACAGAGCTCCTCTGTGGAGATGGGAGAACCTTCCAGAAAGACAGTCCACCAATCAGGCCTTTATGTAAAAGGCACATGACAGCACATTTGGAGTTTGCCAAAAAGCGCCTAAAGGACTCTCACACCATATCTCACACCATAATAACAAGATTCTCTGGTCTGATGAAACCAAGATTGAACTCTTTGGCCTGAATGCCTAGCGTCATATCTGGAGGAAACCAGACACCGTTCATCACCTGGTCAATATCATCCCTACAGTGAAGCATTGTGGTGGCAGCATCATGCTGTGTGGATGTTTTTCAGCGTCAGGATCGAGGGAAAGATGAACGGAGAAAAGTACAGAGAGATCCTCGATGAAAACCTGCTCCAGAGCGCTAAGGACCTCAGACTGGGGTGAAGGTTCACCTTCCAACATGACAACGACCCTAAGCACACAGCCAAGACAATGCAGGAGTGGCTTTGGGTCTGAATGTCTCTGAATGTCCTTGAGTGGCCCAGCCAGAGCCCGATTGAACATCTCTGGAGAGACCTGAAAATAGCTGCGCAGCGACGCTCCCCATCCAACCTGACAGAGCTTGAGAGGATCTGCAGAGAAGAATGGGAGAAACTCCCCAAATACAGGTGTGCCAAGCTTGTAACGTCATACCCAAGAAGACTGGAGGCTGTAATCGCTTCAAAAAAGTACTGAGTAAAGGGTCTGAATCCTTATGTAAATGTGATATTTCACAGAAATGTAAAAAAAAAGGTTTTTCCTTTGTCATTATGGGGTATTGTGTGTAGATTGATGGAAAATAAAACAATTTAATACATTTTAGAAGAAGGCCGTAACGTAACAAAATGTAGAAAAAGTCCAGGGGTCCGAAAACTTTTCGAATGCACTGTATATCACCTCGAGTTATCCAAATCACATTAAAGCTCATTAAATAGATACACAATTTTAAACAACGTCACTGAGAGAACAAACATAAACATCATGAATATTTCATCACTCTGTTGGTGTTAGAAATAGCTTGTTAAAAGATTAAAACCTTCCTATTATCATATCTTAAATACAACATGATCTATGTTGTGTGAAACTGCTTGAGACATCAAGACCTCGTTTGGCAGTACTGTAAAAACTTTGATGTGCCAACTGCTAGAGACTGACCAGAGGTATTGGTGGGGGAGCCCTCCCTCAGTAGCTCCAGGGCCATGAACCCAAATGCGTTGAGCCTGTAGTTAAAGCTGACATAGACCATCCCTGTCTGGGCTGCCAGCTCCTCTGTGGGCGAGTAGCCCTCCTCTCCTCCACTAAGCATGTGAAGGTAGCCCCCATGGATCCAGACCATGACAGGTAGGGCAGCGTCGGGGCTCAGGGTGGGGGTCCACACGTTCAGGAAGAGGCAGCTCTCCTGGCCCATCACCTTCCCTGTGTCTGAGAGCGGCTGCACCTGGGGACACTTGCTGCGGAAGCGGGTGGCATCCCCCACCCCGTTCCCACACCAGGGTTTGGCTGGCGGGGCCCAGCGACGTTCCCCAATGGGGGGAGCAGCGTAGGGGAGGCCCTTGAACGAGTAGGCCCCATTCCTCTGCAATGATAAAGACGACCAATAGTATTTCATTAACTATGAGTGTTCACTGGAGGTAATTACGTATAAGCCCACATGGTCAAGGCACATGTTACTGTAACATTCCACTCCTTAATCCTTTACCATCTTCTATTACAGGGTTCCCCAACTGGCAGTGATCTTGCTTATTCTAATTTTATTGTTGGACATAAATGACTGTAAAAAAATACCAGCAAATCAGCTCCAATTGATTTTAATTTTGGAAATCTGTTTCAAAGTATTCCCATGCATAATAGAGATATACACTCAGCGGACCGTTTATTAGGTACACCCATCTCGGGTCAGACCCCCCTTTTCCTCCAGAACAGCCTGAATTCTTCGGGGCGTGGGTTATACAAGGTGTCGGAAATGTTCTTTGGTCAATTGGTATCAAGGGACCTAACATGTGCCAGGAAAACATTCCCCACATCAATACACCACCGCCACCAGCCTGTACCGTTGACACCAGGATGGATGGGGCCATGGACTCATGCTGCTTACACCAAATCCTGACTCTGCCATCATTATGACGCAACAGGAATCCGCAACAGGACGCTTCTTCTTGTTTTTAGCTGGTAGGAGTGGAACACAGTGTGGCTGTCTTCCGCAATAGCCCAACCGTGACAGGAACTGGCGAGTTGTGCGTTCCGAGATGCCGTTCTGCTCTGTTATTTGCCAGTTTGTGGCCCGCTTGTTATCTTGCACGATCTTGCCATTCTCCTTCGACCTCTCATCAACGCGCTGTTTTCGCCTACAGGACTGCCGCTGACTGTTTGTTTGTTTGTCGTACTACTAGACACTCTCGTGGGTGAAAAGCCCAGGAGGCCGGGCCGTTTCTGAGATACTGGATCCGACGCGCCTGGCACCGATGATCATATCACGCTCAAAGTTGCTTAAGTCACTCGTTTTACCCATTCTAACGGTCAATCGGACCACTGAGTGTACTGTATATGTTGCATAGGATTGAAGCTAAACATCTGTGGCCTTGCTGCAGCTGGATCAGATGACCCTGTGCGTTCTGAGTTGCTGTTCTGCACACTATTTTTGTATGGCGCCGTTATTTGCCTGTTTGTGGCTTCGACTTCTCTCATCAACAAGCTGTTTTCGCACACATGACTGCCACTGACTAGATGTTTTTTGTTTTTCGCACCATTCTCTGCGTTACCCTAGACACTGTGGTGCGTGACAAGCCCAGGAGGCCGGGCCATTTCTGAGATACTGGAACCGGTGCGCCTGGCATCCTTCACTCGTTTTACCCATTCTAATGCTCAACCGAACAGTAACTGAATGCCTCGATGCCTGTCTGCCTGCTTCATATAGTAAGCCACTGCCACGAGACTCACTGTCTGTAGGAGCTAACCATTATCGTGAACGGGGTGGTGTACCTAATAACCTGGCCCCTGAGTGTATGTGATCGTATACAAATGTAAGCAAGGTTTGAAATAATTATGTTTTAGTCAAATATTATATCCGTTTGGGCTTCTTGCGGTCAATTTGCAGTTTACAAATGATTTGTAATTATATTCCAGCCCCGTGACCATCTGCTGAATAAAAAAAATAAACGGCCTGCGGCTGAATCTAATTGATGATCCCTGTTCTATTAGGTCTCGATGCTCTTTACATTGTAGGCATATGGAGGAGAAACCATACAGTACAGTTGGTTCAAAATGTTCAATATGGCTGAACATAGTTTTTTGTTTTTTTGTAAAGCTGAATATTGTTGTTTTTATAAATAAAGTTTGATTTGATCGTTGTTCTATTTGTACTCTTTCCACCAACAATGTGCAGACATCAACCCACCTGACTCCCCTGGAACTCTCCACAGTCAGTAGTGACCTGGGCTGAGCCAGGGGGCAGAGTCTGGGCCACGTAGGCCAGGTACCCAGCCAAGGTGAGCAGGGATAGCACTCCCAGGCAGACGAGGAAGATGCAGCGTCTGGACAGGACCAGGAATGGGCTGACGTAGTGTCTGCGTACATACTGCACCTCCTCCTCTCCTTCCTCTTGTACCAGATAACGGTACTCTGTCCCCTCAGGGACCTCAAACACGTCCTCATTCATCTTGACTCTATGAGGGAAGCACACAGGGGAGATCAGTGCAGAGCAGGGACTTGCACAGTAGATTAGGACAATAAGGCAGACAACATGCAGGACTAGGGTCAATTCCAATTCAGTTTTATTTAACCTTTATCCAGATTAGTGTCATTGACATAAAATCTATTTTTCAAGAACTCTCTTCATGGGACAAATAATGGAGTAACTCATGAAGTGAAGAATTTGCCATTCATTTGAATTACACACCATCCCAAACGAACCCCTAGCCCCCATAAACTAATGTGGCTAGCCCCCTACCAAAACACCCTTTTTCATGGCCTCTTGTCATCTGAGAGTATCCAAGATACACAATAATAACGCTATCACTAGTGTACTTGACAAGTAGCAGACGGTTCCTAATGTGTTTTTAATGGGTTAATAGGTAGCATAGTAAATTGATGATAAATAATCTATAACTGTATGGCTAATTGATATGTCAAAGCCAATGTAAATTAGATGAAGAATAGTATTTAGAACAATCGAGACAATGTATGAGTGTACTGGATCCTTATTAGGGAATGTCCCTTTTCATCCAGAAAGCTACATTAGAAATGGAGTGTAAGGTTCATCCACAATAGCTAAGACTTCAGGTGACGCCTATGAGAGCGAATTTCCTTATTGCATTGTTAGAGGATGAAGCGCGCAGTTAATAGCAGAAATGCTGGTTTCCCACGTCCTGTGAAACAATGTTGCAATCGTTCATCGCCACACCATACTCCCAAAGTAGGAAAAACTAAAATCACCTCATTACAAAATTGGGTTATTTATTTAAAGATGATAGGAGTTTCATGCATGGCAATGATGATAAACAATATTATTATTAAGGCAGGATTTCGAACTGCTTTTAAAGGCTCATTAGACTTGTCTCATGAATGCCTACCGTTAAACTCCACGAAACAATGTAAACAAACTTCATAAACATTAACTTCTATTGTAGTCTAGAAAAACACTACAAGTCTAAAATACCGTTTATAGAAATGTTGCCATAACGTATGCAATGATCACTTACAATATTCAATCCAGTTGTTCAAAAACAACTTTTGACGCAGCTACTGTGTGCGATCCCTCAACTAAAAATGGCTGCTGGGTAACAACTTCTTTTTTCTTCATATTTAAAGGGGCAGCTGACATTATAAGGAGATGTCTATAGCACATTTATGACTTCATAAATGGAACACATTCAGAGGTTAAAAAAAAGTGCACAATTGCCATACTTGAGTAAAAGTAAAAATAACCATAATAGAAAACGACTAAAATAAAGTACAAATAAAGTAAAGTACAGATACCACCCAAAAATTACTTAAATAGTACTTTTACTTTGCAGTTAACCTTTATTAAACTAAGAAAGTCAGTTAAGAACAAATTCTTATTTACAACGACCAGTCAAAACTAGACGACGCTGGGCCAATTGTGCACTGCCCTATGGGAGTCCCAATCATTGCTTTGAACCAGAGTGTCTGTAGTGACGCCTCAAGCACTGAGATGCAGTGCCGTAGACCGCTGTGCCACTCGGGAGCCCAAATTTACTAACGTACTTTACACCACTGAACACATTCCTTATAATTTCTCAATCTGTGTGAAAGGCGTGAAGAATCAGCTGGGACTAAATGGCCTGATTTCCCCCCAACAATTACGAAATAGTTCGCCCCTCATATAATTTGCTACTGTATACAAGTCTGCTATGAATTTCTGTCACTTATACTCCAAGTCTTAGTCACATATCAATCCATTTCAATCATTAATCAACACATTAATCAATATTCTCCGTAACATAGACACCTCCTACAGCAGGGCTCTCCAACCCTGTTCCTAGAGCGTTGCCGTCCTGTAGGTCTTTTACTCCAACACTAATCCAGCGCACCTGATTCTAATAATTAGCTGGTTGATGAGCTGAATCGGGTTAGTTACAACTGGAGATGAAGTGAATACCTAAAGGAGGGTTGCTCTCCAGGAACAAGGTTGGAGAGCTTGTCCTACAGTGTCTCTACCACAGCCAGCATTACAGGAAATATAGTGAGATCAATACAGATCAATAGCGTAGGCAGCCAACTTCTTGGTTGATTGATTTACAATCAGGGTCGGCTCCAAGGGGTCGCTTAAGGGCCCCGTCTGGAGGTGCCCAGTCGGGGTCTCAACTTACTACTGAGAGTTAGAATAGTAAAATACACAAGGTGCAAATTCGAAATGTGGTTGTGCAGTAGTAGTTTCTCTCTTTTTATGCCAGTCACTCAATTAGCTGACAATTAGTCATGTACATTTTTTAATTCGTAGTTAGTATAGCCAGCTATCTAAACTTGTAGTAATCAGGGTCCGAATACCGACAGGACAGGCGGGGGCCCTGACCTCAAGGGGGCCCCCGTTGATTTTGTTAGTCATTCTCACTTAGATATCATATTAACATGCCATAAGTTATGGTGAAATGTGTGTAGAATTGTAGGAATTTTGCCTTAAAGGCCCCCACCAGAGTGCAATGCCGCCCCTATTTCAACTTAATTCCTGTCCTATAGCGGAAATTCTTCTTTAGGTTCCACCTCCGAAAAATGACACAGGTTGCTAATACATATTCCCAAATTGGGGGTGGGAACGTTGTGGTGATTTCCACGTGGAGTGGAGAAATAACAACATGCAGGGCACTGACTGCTGTGATTGTAGCTAGCTAGCATGCTAATCTTTTTCTAGCTATGTTATCTGTTGTTGCTACCCCGTATTTAAAAGATTAGCCAACTGGCTAGGCTATGGCTAGTTCTGGAGCTGGAGTTATCATAAGAATTTAGGGAAACCTTTGGTAGTCTGCTGACAGGATATTCAGCAGTGCTACAGCAATGCCAAGTCAGTCCATGAACATGACATGGTTCTCACAGCTAGGGGAAGTGAAATTATATGCTACAATCACTTTGCTCGTGATGCACGCCGCAAACTATATGCAACAACACCCTGAGTGCATCGGACACGAAATAAAACTCCAGTTAAAATGTAACAAAAAAGCACAAAATAGATAAACAAGTTTGTGGAATTTTCTTTCGCGGGCGCCTTTTCATTACAGGACAGACACTTCATAGAATAGAGATAATCAAAGCAGTGGAGCGTGGTCAAAACCATTCATCTTGGGGTTACAGGGGGAGCGGAGTTCCAAAATGCAATCATATCACACGCAGTGGTGATTTAAGCATGTAAATCTTGGTGGGGCAAACTCATGAAATATTTTTAGATGCATGCCAGCAAAGCCACTACACAACACTAAACAATACATGAATTGCGCTATAATGGTGACAAACGGTGCCCACAAACTGTTAGGGCCTACATAAAGCTGTCTCAACAGCAGAGCTTTCTTTTCAGCACCATAGTCTGAATCCTTACCATCGCTACACCTGGTTATCAGCGGAGCCTTGTCTGGCAGCAACACAGTTCATTCAGCCTCATTTACTGCCTTTTTAAAAAACATAGCTGATATGGCTGACTTGCTTAAACAAATGTGGTTTCTACTGACAATTGAGATGTGAGCAAGCTAGTACGGACGTAGTCAATATAACTATTTGTTCAGCACTTTTGAAATGTACAGCGACAGAATTCAGAACACGGGCTGTTCTTACAGTATTTTCCCTGTACACCAAGTCAGAACCGTAGGACAAATAAAGGTGGCATATAAGCAGCCAATGAAAGCTCTTACAATATTCAATGATTATATTTCTCTAAAACAGGCTACAGGCAACATGTGTACCATTAAGTCAGAACGGTAGCCTAAGTTAAGAGGGGAAATGGGGCCAAATTATTAGGGTGAGGCACATTGGCTACTAACAGCTCACTACACAACATACACATAGTATTACTTTTTTACATGCTGACCACACCGCTCACGTCGTGTGCGCGAGCGTTGCAAAATAAATTTATTCATACATGTTATTCAATCATTGTACCCACATGGCTGCGGGCGTCTGCATGGCCAGGCGCCCGCAGCCGGCCTCTCCCATCTCTTCATTGGTTTTGAGGAGCATATACCCACGTGCCATCTACTCATTGGTTTTTACGAGCATATACCCACGTGGGTGATTGAAAGATGAACTTAGGTCCACACTGGTCGGGTGTAGTAATGCTGTAAAGTTGGTTGCCAACTGCCATATATAGTCCAAAGAAGAAAAAGAAGCCTGAAGGAAGAGAGATGATGATAATTGAATTCGGTTTTTATCTGTGAATTAATTGTCAGAGTAGAGGAACTTGCGCATTTCAGGTAAAATAACAACCCAGTGTTTATATACCAGGACGAACTAGCTAGCAACAGCAAGCTAGCTAGCTAAATTGCCATAAATGTTTAATACTTTTTGACCTGTCCCCAAATTAATATAATTGGTTCAGAGTTTGTTTTGATATTTCAACCTGCGTGTCCTGATCGCTTCTGGTGTGGGTGAACAAAATCAACCTGTGCGGGTGAGGTTTGGTCAGCATGTTAGCTACATTATACATATCTCATTGGTATATTACATCATTATGCAGCAACATACAAGACATTTTTGGACTCACCTTGTTGTTCTGTGCTCACTTGAACAGGAAGGTGGTGTGGCGGTCCTTCTTGTGTGCAAATTTTGTCATCAAACTTTGTAATCAAATTCTGGCATTCTCTGGATTTATGGTGCTTTCAAGACAACTGGGAACTCAGAAAAAATCAAGGTCGAATCATGATGTCAGTAATCTTCAGGTAGGAGCTCTAGAAAGAGGCCAGAGTTCCCAACTTGCAATTTTGAGTTGGATGACCGTTCAAAACTTGTTTTCCCAGTCTGAGCAAAAACATTTCTGAGTTCCCAGTTGTCTTGAACTCACTGAAGTCTGAGTTTCCAGGTGTTTTATTACCCCTTTTTCAATTGGGAGTTACACAACCCAGCTTCTTGACACAATGCCTGCTTAACCCAGAAGCCAGCCACACCAATGTGTCAGAGGAAACACCGTATACCTGGCGACTGTGTCAGCATGCATTGCGCCCAGCCCACTAGAACACAATGGGACAAGAACATCCATGCCAACCAAACCCAGACAACACTGGGCCAATTGTGTGCCACCCCATGGGGTCTCCCAGTCACAGCCAGCTGCAACAGAGCCTGGACTTGAACCAGGATCTCTATTGGCACAGCTAACACTGCAATGCAGTGCCTTAGACCACGGCACCACTCGGGAGTATGATGTTGATAGTATGATGTTGAAATGATTAGTCCAATCAAAGCTATAGTAGATTTAACGTGATTAGATGTCATTTTATCTGTGGCCTATGACTTTGAGCCTTCTTGGATGGGCACTTCTAATTTAAATCTATAGCAGCACCCAAGAGGCTTGCATTTTCAAGCTCTCCCCATAGATTTTGCGGTGAAGTAGTGTGACAGAAGTGACAGAACACTGAGCCAATCACCGCACAACTAGAGAACATTACTCCTTGCTGTCCCCAGTCCACCTGGCCCGTGCTGCTGCTCCAGTTTCAACTGTTCTGCCTGCGGCTATGGAAACCTGATCTGTTCACCGGATGTGCTACCTGTCCCAGACCTGCTGTTTTCAACTCTCTAGAGACAGCAGGAGAGGTAGAGATACTCTGAATGATCGGCTATGAAAAGCCAACTGACATTTACTCCTGAGGTGCTGACCTGTTGCACCCTCGACAACCACTGTGATGATTATTACTTGACCCTGTTGGTGATATATGAACATTCGAACATCTTGACCATGTCCTGTTATAATCTCCACCCCTCATAGCCTGGTTCCTCTCTAGGTTTCTTCCTAGGTTCTGGCCTTTCTAGGGAGTTTTTCCTAGTCACCGTGCTTCTACACCTGCATTGCTTGCTGTTTGGGGTTTTAGGCTGGGTTTCTGTAAAGCACTTTGTAACATCAGCTGATGTAAGAATGGCTTTATAAATACATTTGATTGATTGATTGATTGATTACCACCCCCTACACTCCATATTTTCCACTGTCTGCCCCACCACCACAGAAAGCACTGAGCTAGGCGGAAACACCTGCATTTTGTAGCTGCCTTACTAAAGAAAGCAAAAAAGAGACCATATTTGTATGCAGCTTTATTAACTCAATGGTTTATGATTGTTTTTTTTTTACATTGTTTGCAAACTGATACGTGACACGTATTAATGCCAAAATAACATGCAAAACAGGCAACAACAACAACAACAAAAAGTGCACTGAATGAGGAGTCGCCACTGATCACTAGCAATTTTACCATTTATAAAATTGTATTTTTATTTATTTATAGAGACTAGCTAAAAAATAAGTTATATTTTGTTGATAAAAAAGGGGAGGTGAAAAAACAAGTTTGCACGCTTTATTTTAATTTGCTCCATGGATCAGGCAGCCAAGTGTAGGACAAGGCAAAAAGCTGTGACTCAGCCAAAGATGATCTATTATATTGCTCAGCTAAGAGGCGACTCGCGAAAAGGGAGGACTTCGCAGGTGTTTCTGATTATCAAACAAAGCCATGCTGGTGGGTGGTAGCGTTCAAATAAAATCGTAGATTGAAAAGTAGTAGCATGTCATATCATAGGGGAAACATACGGCATTGGCACGGATTTCCCACTTCAACCCCAAATATATCATACCTTGACTAAAAGGAAGACCTGTTGATTTAAATCGTTGTGTAGCATCATGGGTAAGCTATGGGCATTGTCTTTCAGCTGGTAAAATGTACATTTCCGCCCTCGTGAGCATTAAAACAGCAGAGGTGTCTCTCCATCCACGGTGAAGGGGTTTGACTAGATTGGATACATTTTTTTGGTCAGATTTGACTTTTCGTAGCAGTTTAGGATAATTGGGTTAAGGTGCTTTCTAGTCGTTCAGCTTGTCATTCTTTTTTAATTTTATTTGTATTTGTGTAGTAAATATTTTAGCTTTTAATTTAATTGTTTTTTTTCTTCTGTTAAGTACGTTGCGTTGCATTCCATGTCTGAAATGTGCTGTATAAATGAAGCTTGATTTGATTTGAAACTGGAAAATTAGCTGAACGCGTTCATGACTGACTGTATACTGTATATAACTGTATATAACTTTTTCAATCCATTTCTCCTTATGCATGTTCATATTTCTTTTGAGTACCCACACGGTCATCTGGGCTAAAGATGGGTACATATAGCCTGCATATTAGCTAGCTGTTCCCCCACACTTGTTACTAATTTAGCTAATTGACAGGTTTGTCTGTCATTCTTTGTCAACTGCTTATCTTATGTGATAATGTTCGCTGGTTAGTCAACCCCAAAAGGGATAAATATCAGAATTACATAATTAACCAGCCAGACAGTCAGTTTACAGTCAGTCAACGCTTCAAAAAGAGAGCCCTTATGCCGTGACATTGTGTATTCGCAATGCCGTGACCCGGATTCGAACCGGGGTTGCTGCGGCCACAACGCAGAGTACTAACCACTATACGATCACGGCGAGCTACCAGGGCTTGTGTGATGGGCGGAGATTTGGGGCTATTCAAACCTGCACGCACAGCCATGCAACGACATTGGCATTATCGTGAAGCGCGATTGCGGGTGGTTAGGAACCGGTATCTCGAGTTTGCCTGTTTACCTAACGGGGGAAAAAATAGAAATAGACCTATTTATAATGTAGTTAGCAAGGTACCTCTAATAACGAAAAAGAACCCTTATGCCGTGACATTGTGTATTCGCAATGCCGTGACCCGGATTCGAACCGGGGTTGCTGCGGCCACAACGCAGAGTACTAACCACTATACGATCACGGCGAGCTACCAGGGCCATGCCCCGTTAGGGAGACTTTGGGCTCTTAAATGAAACCTACAGTGACGTGGATTAGCGTTCAAGCAGACATATCTTGGTTAATGTTTTGTCTCTCACATGACATGTAACGCAAGTAATCATAATATTATCTGTCCAAGTCTTTGTAAGATGTATTTTTGTTAAATTCATTCTCTTTTGAAATATATATTCTGCTACTATACAAACAGTATAGTTTATCGACAAATTACTGTTTTTATAGCAAGCAAGCTATTGCAGCAAGTAGACCTAACTTTACCGATGTTAGCAGAATGTATCTTTCCTCGCAACATAAATGAATATATAACGTACCCTCCATGTTTGCTATATGCCAAATAGCTGTTTTATAGTAGTATGACTGGCTAAACATTGCTCTCTCTTCTCGTCATTTTCCCAGGATGATTCTCCAGAGCTGTGAATAATGAATCGTAAACTTAACCCTATACTCTGTTGCCAGTGGACGTCTGGCAGGTTAGGAAGTGCCAGTGTGTTTGCCTGTTCTTCCTGTCCCATATGCACAGTGACTATACTGTGGGCCTGAACTAGACCTGGACCAACAGACCCATCTTTCTCTTCTCTTTTCCCTGTGTTCAGGTGAGAGACTGATAGATCCATCCTCTGGAGTTGGGGGAACCCAATTTGTTGCCCCTGGATGATATAAACAAGGAGAGGTTGATCGTCACCCTCATGGATTGCTAATCATTATCCAGGGGAGGTCATGTTCCTATTCCAAGGATACTTCGGAACCGTACTCTACACTAGCAGAACACTGTATTCCACTGTACCACACAATACTCTACAGGGGTCAGTACTAACTCTATTCTACTACACCATACACAATACACTGTTGAGTCTCTCTCTAGTCTTAACTAGTCAACAATGGTATTTAGCCACATTTTCTACATCAAGGCAACGGCATGCTTGTGTAGTCTAATATCTCCCCCTCACACACAAGACCTGGTAGCTTGCCGTACTGCTCATGGCATTGCGATTCACGGCATGAGGGTGCTTTTTGATTCAGTTAAACTGAGACTCAGCCATATGATGTTACCATGAGCAGCTCTGCAGATCAGCACAATGGCAGACTATCACAGAGTATCAGCCCATGTGTAGCTTCGGGACGTAGTGGAGAAGTTTTCGCTTTGTGCTTCAATGCTCTTAGTTGTTGCCAAAATTGACCCGATATAGCTGTTCACTTTGTGACTCTGCCTTTAAACTGTAGCCAACGAAAAGTATAGTATGGTACCCTACACTGGTATCAATCTCTGCTTATTTAATGTTATAATGACAGAGGTATAATAATTATTTTTTCACCAGTACAATCTCTGCTAAATTCACTCTAGTTATTCACTTTAGTTCACCCTGCTAATTCAAAAAGAGCCCTTATGCCGTGACATTGTGAATTTCAATGCCGTGACCCGGATTCGAACCGGGGTTGCTGCGGCCACAACGCAGAGTACTAACCACTATACGATCACGGCGAGCTACCAGGGCTTATATATGTGGAGGTGAAATCGATCTACTCAAGCAGGCCTTCACTGTGACGTGGCTGAGGTGGCTAAATTCCAAAGTCTGATGTTACACTTTGTTGCCAGTTAGATTACAGTTAGTGCTTGTGTGTCTGTGGGAGATATTGGGTTATTCAAGCATGCAGTGACGTGGACAGGCAGAGCTGACTTTTTGGCTTTCCGCTCAAGGGGTCTCCACAAGCCCTGGTAACTCGCCATGATCGTACAGTGGTTAGTGCTCTGTGTTGTGGCCGCAGAATCCGGGTCACGCCATTTTGATACACAATGTTATGGCAAAAATTCCCCTTTTGAATGACTCAAAGTACTAACTGTGTAATCTAAAATATAAACACAACATGTAAAGTGTTGGTCCCATGTTTCATGAGCTGAAATAAAAGATCCTGGTCTACAGTCTATGACTTAGGTGGCTGGAGTCTGACAATTCTTTGGGCCTTCCTCTGACACCGCCTGGTATAGAGATCCTGGATGTCCGGAAGCTCGGCCTCAGTGATGTACTGGGCCGTACGCACTACCCTCTGTAGCGACTTGCGTTCGGATGCCGAGCAGTTGCCATACCAAGCGGTGATGCAGCCAGTCAAAATGCTCTCAATGGTGCAGCTTTAGATATTTTTCAGGATCTGAGGTCCAATGCCAAATCTTTTCAGCCTCCTGAGGGGAAATAGGCATTGTCGTGGCCTCTCCTGTTAACTAGACAGGTGCTTTAACCAACTAAGCCACAGCACCTCGTAGAGTGAAATCATTGTCTGAGCTAGAACACCCAAAAGGGCAGGAGCCTTGCTCCTATTTATGTAGCCTTTGGCAGCTTGATTTTCAAGTACACCCCATGGACATTTTTTCCCAAATTCCCTTTTCTATATTTTTGATGGACTTTCGAGGTTTCCGTTTTATTTTTATTTTTTTCAGGTTTTCGGGCCACAAAAGCACACTTAAAAAACAAAAGTAAAAACCAACTAAATTGGATGTTCTAAGTCCACACAACAATGCTTGAACCACAGCAGGAGACCGCGGCAACACTTACAACATTTACATTTACATTTTTAGTCATTTAGCAGACGCTCTTATCCAGAGCGACTTACAGTAGTGAATGCATACATTTAATTTCATGCATTTTTTGTAAAAAAAATGTTGTACTGGCCCCCCGTGGGAATCGAACCCACAACCCTGGCGTTGCACACACCATGCTAAGGTTCCATTTGTAAAGAGTTCATAAAGGGGTTATAATTACATTATTAACGATTGTTTAATCATTTGTAAATGCCGTATAAACCATTAATAACATTTATATCGCATTGGTCAAAATAGTGCAATAACTGGTCAGTGTTTGCTAAATTGTGAGCTAATGTTTACCTCCAGGTATTAACCGTTTATAAATGCACTTACAAATGCTAATAAGATGAACCCTTATGTATCATCATGCAACCTTATTTTCAATAGTTGAACAATAGTTATTTTCTCACTTTGTGGGTGTATTGCGTTAGTGCTCTGTCACAGGAACAGAAGAGGTTGGTTTTCATGATGTGTCTTGACCCACCTTTGAAACCCTGATGCCCATTGGCCAAATTTACTTCCAGGATATTATTCAATCATCATTCCTAACATATGACCCCTTAACAGATTATAGCAACATTACTTCACACTTCTCTGCGGTAGTCCAAGTATGCTGAACGCTCTGGTGTGAAAGGGTAACCGTAATACCTTTTGGTTGGTGAAAGAGTGGAGTAGGTATCCTCTCACAATGTTGAATGTTTTGGTCTTCATTCATTGACTGAACATGTTTAACAAAGTGTCGAATCTTCTCATGTATGTAGTGATTAGTACCAAATACTGCCTATAAGTCCAATCAAATGTTATTGCTCACATACACATGGTTAGCAGATGTTAATGTGAGTGTAGAGAAATGCTTGTGCTTCTAGTTCCGACACTGCAGTAATATCTAACAAGTAATCTAACAATTCCACAACAACTACCTGATACACAACTACCTGATACACAACTACCTCATACACAACTACCTCATACACAACTACCTCATACACAACTACCTCATACACAACTACCTTGTACACAACTACCTCATACACAACTACCTAATACACAACTACCTCATACACAACTACCTCATACACAACTACCTCATACACAACTACCTAATACACAACTACCTCATACACAACTACCTCATACACAACTACCTCATACACAACTACCTCATACACAACTACCTGATACACAACTACCTAATACACAACTACCTAATACACAACTACCTCATACACAACTACCTCATACACAACTACCTCATACACAACTACCTCATACACAACTACCTAATACACAACTACCTCATACACAACTACCTAATACACAACTACCTCATACACAACTACCTAATAAGTAAGGGATGGAATAACAATATATACATATGGATGCACGATGGTCGAGCGGCATAGGCAAGATGCAATAGATGTTATGAAATACAGTATATACATGCGAGATTAATAAATGGATCGCTAGTGACTTTAATAATGGCACTTTAATAATGTTTACATATCATGCATTACTCAAGTGGCCAATGATTTCAAGTCTGTATGTAGGTAGCAGCCTCTCTGTGTTAGTGATGATTGTTTAACAGTCTGATGGCCTTGAGATGGAAGCTGTTATTCAGTCTCTTGGTCCCAGCTTTGATTCACCTGTATTGACCTTGAGTGAACTATCAAATAATCTATAAATGATTTACCCACATGTATAACAGCATCATGCTGTGGGGATGTTTTTCAACGGCAGGGACGAGGGAAAGATAAATGAAGTAAAGTACAGAGAGATCCTTGATGAAACCTGCTCCAGAGCACTCAGGACCTCACAATGGGGTGAAGGTTCACCTGCCAACATGACAACGACCCTAAGCACATAAAAACCTGCCAAGAGTGTGCAAAGCTGTGATTAATGCAACTTTGAAGTGTGGCTACTTTGAATGATCTAAAATATATTTTGATTTGTTTAATTCTTTTTTTGCTTACTACATGATTCCATATATGTTATTTAATAGTTTTGATCTATTCACTATTATTCTACATTAAACAAAAATAGTACAAATAAAGAAAAACCCTTAAATGAGTAGGTGTGTCTAAACTTTTGACTGGTACTGTATGTTAAAAAAAAATGATTAAAGTGTTAATGTTGACATTAATTGCTATTTATGGCTCCTGTACAAAGTTACTCAGTTAAATACTGTATTTTCCAGCACTGATGGAAAACGTCTCCCAATAGCTTGTAATTACAACACTTGGCCAGATGGTGGCAGTAGAGGGCTAATAGATTGAATATGTTCTGGTGTTTGCCCAGTAGCTTGTAATTGCGACACTTGACCAGAAGGTGACAGTAGAGTCACACGAGTGAATATGTTCTGGTGTTTCCCCAGTAGCTTGTAATTACAACACTTGGCCAGAAGGAGGCAGTAGAGGGATGAGAGTGAATATGTTCTGGTGTTTCCCCAGTAGCTTGTAATTACAGCACTTGACCAGATGGTGGCAGTAGAGTCATACTGGAGTGAATATGTTCTGGTGTTTCCCCAGTAGCTTGTAATTGCAGCACTTGGCCAGAAGGAGATGTGCTGTTAGATTAAGGTATTTTCTGGTGTTTCAGTAAGGCAGCCAAGTCTCGAAGCTCCTCCAACATTGACTTGAATGAATTGAAAATGAATATGTTTCACAGAGTATGCATGGGTGGACAGATTAAGACATACAAACCATGAGTATGTCAAATGAATGGCACACCATACAGCACTAGATCTGCTGCTATTAATATCTGTTATATAACCTGAAGCTGTGTTATTTCTCCTTCCCCCCACACACATGGCGACCATTTTGTATCTGTAGCTGTAAGCAGTACCTGAATCGGTACAATAATTTAAAGGGAAAATATGATACATATCAATCAATAACATAATCTCAATTCTAGTTCATACCTATTACCTACAGTATAACCTTCTACCTTGTGGCACAAGAGCTGATGATCATGTCATCTGAGATATGGCGATAGTGACGATGATAATGGATATACAGAGCTACAGTGGGTTCCAGAAGTATTCACCCCCTTTGGATTTGTTTACATTTTGTTATGTTACAAAGTGGGATTTAAATAGATTTAATTGTGATTTAAATAAAAAATAATTTATCTATACAAAATACTCTATAATGTCAAAATGAAATGACAATTCTATATATTATTTTTTACAAAGATAGTTGTTATTGATCAGTGCCATTAACCCCCATTTGGCTTAACTAATCACATAATAAGTTACATGGACTAACTCTGTGGGGAATAAATAGGCGTTGACATGATTATTTTATTGAATACTCCTTCCACTATGCTTGGAATTACCACTGGTGACTTTCCCGGACGCTGGTGCAGGAAGCTGAGATGGGTTGGGTGTTCGGATCAAATGTCTATTCTGTTTGGGGGTGGGGTATGCGTTGGCTCCCCTTGCCCAACTCGGCTCCAGTGCGCTCTATCGCCGCTTAAAGGAGGCTAATCGGGCACGTTCGGTAGATACCACCACCACCTGTGTCTGCCTCTGTCAAGTACCACTTGCCTTTCTTCACAGACTTGTTGATCAAGGGTTCCGGTCCCACTTCTCTTGTTTAGTATTCGTAGCATCTAAACGGACTGTTTAGAAGAGGTTAGCTCACCTAGCTTAGGCTAAATAGCCTCCTAGCCAATGTCAGCTGGCATGCTTAACTTCCAGCAAGTGAAACTTGCTAGCTTTGCCCCGGCATTATGGCAACCCCACTTCCTGGAGTTGGAGGGAGTGAAGGAAACAGGGTTTGTGTGCACCTCCGATGAAGAAGCAGCCCCCTGAGCACTTGGCTGGCGTAACCCCTGGAGCGAGGGGCCTTGGCACGGGTCTGAGTGACCTGTGCGCCCCTCCGCAAAAACATTACTGTGCAAACGGTGCCCTCACGTTTGGCAAATGTGGTACTACGTCAGCCATTGCCAGAGCCCCTGTGTCGGTAAAGGGGCTGGGCTTCATGCAGTCTATACAGTCTCATGGAAGCACAACGAATATTGGAAGCTTGTCCATGTTTAATGCTGTCCGCTCTGTTACCCCGCCTTACATGGTGTTTACAGAGTTTAAGGGGTATATCAATCTCCTCAGGGTGAGTGATAAATTGAGTCACTGTCCACAAGGGGGCGCCCCTCCCGATAGGTGGCTCATTAGTGGGATTCATTGCTGATTCCTGCCTGTAGCTCACTAGTCCCTATGAGATACGGGTTAAATCAAATAAAGTAACATTTTATTTGTCACATGCGCCGAATACAACAGGTCGTGGCAGGGGGGTTACCTTACAGTAAAAGGCTTACTTACAAGTCACTGTCGGGACGACGTCGTCGATGCACTTATTGATGAAGCCAGTGACTGATGTGGTGTACTCCTCAATGCCATCGGAAGAATGCCAGAACATATTCCAGTCTGTGCTAGCAAAACAGTCCTGTAGCTTAGCATCTGCTTCATCTTACCACTTTCTTACTGACTGAGTCACTGGTGCTTCCTGCTTTAGTTTTGCTTGTAAGCAGGAATCCGGATAAAATAATTATGGTCAGATTTGCCAAATGGAGGGCGAGGGAGAGCTTTGTACGCGTCTCTGTGTGGAGTAAAGTTGGTCTAGAGTTTTTTTTTCCCTCTGGTTGCACATTTAACATGCTGATAGAAATGAGGTAAAACTGATTTGAGTTTCCCTGCATTAAAGTCCCCGGCCCCTAGGAGCGCCACCTCTGGATGAGTGTTGTCCTGTTTGCTAATGGCCGTATACTGCTCATTCAGTGTGGTGTTAGTGCCAGTGTCAGTCTGCGGTGGTATATAGACAGCCACAAAAAATATAGATGTAAACTCTCTTGTTAAATAATGTGATCTACAGCTTATTATGAGATACTCCACCTCAGACAAGCAAAACCTCGAGACTTCCTTAGATTTTGCGCAACAGCTGTTGTTTACAAATATGCATAGTCCGCCGCCCCTTGTCTTACCAGAGGCCGCTGTTCTATTAAACAAATCAAAATGTCACAGGCGTCGTGTTGAACAGACCAAGGCGCAGCGTGTATAGTGCTCATCATCTTTATTTTAAGAGAACACTTAAACAAAATAACCAAATGACAAAACAGTTCCGTCAGGTACAATAACTAAACGGAAAATAACCACCCACGAAACCCAAAGGAAAACAGGCAGCCTAAGTATGGCCTCCAATCAGAGACAACGAAAGACACCTGCCTCTGATTGGAAACCATACTCGGCCAAACATAAAAACGAAACAGAAATAGAAAACTAGAACAAAATCCCCTAGAACCAAAAAACCCCAAGACACACAAAACAACCCCCCTGCCACGCCCTGACCATTCTACTATGGCAAATGCCCCTTTTCACTGGTCAGGACGTGACACAAAATATATTTTAGATTTTTCAAAGTAGCCACACTTCAAAGTTGCATTGATCACAGCTTTGCACACTCCTGCCGAAAAAGCTTATGTTAATCATGTCGTCGTTCAGCCACGACTCGGTGAAACATAAGATATTACAGTTTTTAATGTCCCGTTGGTATGATATACATACTCATAGTTCATCTATTTTATTATCGATTGATTGTACGTTGGCTAATAGGACCGATGGTAAAGGTAGATAACCATCTCTGTGACAAATCCTTACAAGGCACCCGGACCGTCGCCCACGATACCTCCGTCTTTTCATCCTGCGAATGACAGGGATGAGGGCCTTGTCGGGTGTCTGGAGTAAATCCTTCCCGTCCGACTCGTTGAAGAAGAAGAATTCCTCCAGTACGGGGTGAGTAATCGCTGCCCTAATATCAAGAAGCTCTTTTCTGTCATAAGACACGGTGGCAGAAACATTATGTACGAAATAAGTTACAAATAAAGCGAAAAAACATATACAATAGCACAATTGGTTACGGGATCGTAAAACGGCGGCCATCTCCTTCGGCGCCATTAGGGTAATAGAGCCATAGGCTCTATAGTTGATTAGTTGTTGGTAGCAGAGTCGAGGGAATGAGCAGGGTTGGACACGACCATGCTATTATCCCACACGCAGTCTCTATGGCTCATATAAGCCCCCAAATTAGCTGTCTGTCTCCAGCTCAGCACTTTTAATTCCTGGGAATTAGATTCAATTACGAATCGCCCCTGTCTGTTACAACAAAAGGGGTCAGTTTTTCAGAGCTGTCTGTCCCATTCCCAGCTAGGTTACTAGGCGCTTTGTCGCCAGTACCTATGACTGGTTGGTAGGGTAACCTCAATGATAATGTTTTTTCCCTGGTCTATTTTTAATGCATGCGGTCCAGCGCTGTGTGCCAGCCAGTTACTGGAACGCATCTTACCGCCTAAATCGAGTGAGTGTTGTGACTACTGTACCCCCAAGTGGCACGGCCATTCGGGTTACGTCACTGACCGTTGGAGCCCGTGTACCCAGAGTGGGCCGGGCTTAAGGCAAACCTTGGCACATAAACACAGTTTTTTCAACCCCAAGTTCCACAGTGTTCACAGGTGTTAAAAGTGTTGTCTCCCGCATGTAGGTTCGATGAAAAGTGTCCCTTCTCCATGTTCAGACACACAGTTTTCAAGAGTGGTGGAAAAGGAAGAAGAACCAATCTTTCCCAGTCCACAAGGTAGCTTCCAGCCCCTCAGAAGGCACTGCGAAGTGTCGAACAGTGACGTTAGGGTACATGCGAACAGTGACGTTAGGGTACAGGCTACAATTTGTTGTGAGTCCCCCACGCTTCTGCAGCAACATCACGTCAACTGTTTCCGAGGTCTCAGCGCTTGTTTTGACGAAGAGGAATTATCCTCCCGTCTCCAGGAGCAGGTCATCTGATGGGTTTCTATTTCGAAGATCCAAGAATGCTGGTACATCCGGTATTTCTGGCTACGAAAAGGGAAGGGACTTTGTGTCCCATTCTAGACATACGTGCCTTCAGAAAGCACCTCAGAAAGCTCACAAGCCGCCGACTATTACAGCGATTTTCTGGTGGCGGCAGAGTCGAGTAGGAAGCAGAGTTACACACATTTGTATTTGTATTTATTTGTATATATTATAGATCCCCATTAGCTGCTACCTGGGGTCCAGCAAAATTAAGGCAGTTATATATATATATATATATATATATATATATATATATATATATATATATATATATATATATATATATATATATATATATAATTAAGAACACATGACATTACATTTCTCAACACATTAAGACATATTTCACAACATATTAAGTGTGTGCCCTCAGGCCACTACTCTACTACCACATATCTACAGTACAAAATCCATGTGTACATGTGTGTATAGTGCATATGTTATCGTGTGTGTGTATGACACGTGTCTGTGCCTGTGTTTGTGTCTCTTCATAGTCCCTGCTGTTCCATAAGGTGTATTTTTAACTGTTTTTTAAATCAAATTTTACTGCTTGCATGAGTTACTTGATGTGGAATAGAGTTCCATGTAGTCATGGCTCTATGTAGAACTGTGCGCCTCCCATAGTCTGTTCTGGACTTGGGGACTGTGAAGATACCCCTGGTGGGAAAATGTGTCTTCTATGTTTCTCGATGAGAGACCCGCGTGCCCTGTTGGGAATGGATGCTCTGGCACACCAATGGCCTCCGAAGATCCTTAACACTATTCCGGCCAGTGGTTCTGATTCAGCCCACATTGGAGAGCGTGAACTGGGAGGGCTTACCGTTGATTCTTGTGGCTCCCTATTGGCCCAGGCAGCCATGGTACGAGGAGATCAATTCGCCTTTTAGGTAGGGACACGTGGCAACGGTGCAGGCCCCTCTTGTCCAAGGCTCACCGGCAAGTGAGCGAGGCCAAAAATGTTGTTCCTATGGGCTTGGCCCCTAAGAGAGTCAACCTAATGGTTAGAGGTTTACCTCCGAATGTTATTGCTATCATTCAGTCTGTCATTCCTGAAAGGTGTATATCATCTCAGACTGGTCTCTAAACCTATTACGCCCACATGGGACTCGCCGTTGGTTTTGGAGGCACTGTGTGCTGCCCCCTTTGAGCCTCTGGAGTTGGATCTAAAGAGCCTCTCTTACAAAACATCCCTGCTCATGGCTTTGTCCTCAGCTAAACGTGTTGGTGACCTCCACGCATTATCCATACACCCTTCTTGTGCACAGTTTGCCCCGAGCGACTCTAAGGTGACATTGCGTCCAAATAAGGCCTTCGCCCCGAAAGTCATGGCTATATCCTTTCAGGTTCTTAGCTTTTGAGCTATTCCCTTTTCACCTCCTTTTTTTGCTTCTGATGAGCAACAGAGGTCACATGACCTGTGTCTGGTGTGAGCTTGAACGGACCCGGGATATCCAGCTATGTGAGCAACTTTTTTTTGGTCTGTTTTGGCGAATCCAGTTCGCGGCAGGGCATTCTCTAAGCAGCGTCTGTGGAGGCTATATACCTGGCATATAGCACCAAGGGGCAAGGGTTACCTGGTAGAGTGGGCGCATACACCAGTAGGTAACCCTTTTGCCCCTTGATGGGTCTGGCAGCATCTTGGGGCATTGTTTAAAGGGTTGACTATAGGAGATATTTGTGCTGTGGTGAGTTTATCTGTTGGGATCTCGGCAAGAGGAGTGGTTATATTTCCCCATAGTATGTTGTACCGAAGTTGACTGACTGAAAGGGAACCTAACATTATGACTATAACTACTGTTCCCTGAAGGAGGGAAACGAGGAAGAACACCTGTCTGCCGTTGGTCAAGAGTGGTATTATTAAATTGAAGGAATGAATCCGGGCCTCACTCTTTTCACCTGTGGAAGGAGGGGCTTCCAGCAAAGTGCAGATTTCATTGGCCTTGTCAGGCGTGATTGTAGATCCTTCAACAGAAGTTGCGAGAGTGCGACTCCTGATAGTATGTTGTACCTTGTTTCCCTCCTTCAGGGAACAGTAGTTATAACGTTATGTTTTTCAGGATAAAAAGAAATGGAGCTAAGCACAGTCAAAATCCTAGAGGAAAAACTGCTTCAGTTTGCTATACACCAGACACTGGGAGAGGAATTAATCTTTCAGCAGGCCAAATCTACATTGCAGTTGCTTACCAAGAAGACAGTGAATGTTCCTGAATGTCCTAGTTTCAGATTTGACTTAAATATGCGTGAAAATCTATGGCAAGACTTAAAAATTGCTGTCTAGCCATGATTCCAACACAATGACAAAGCTTGAAGAAATGTTTAAAAGAATAATGGGCAAATATTGCACAATCCAGGGATGCAAACCTCTTATATTTACGAAGAAGACTCACAGCTGTAATCGCAGCCAATGGTGTTTCTAAAATGTATTGACTCAGGTGGGTGAATACTTATCTAATCAAGATATATTAGTGCTTTAAAAAAAATATATATCTACAATCTACACAAGTATTTTGTGTAGATCATTTACAAAAAAACACAGTTAGATCCATTGTAATTCCACTTTGTAACACTATAAAATGTGAAGAAATCCAAGAGGGGTGAATATTTATCATACCCACTGTACGAGAAGGGGGTTCCACAATCCCGCCCACATACAGAAACAAACCTGGGTCTTTCTTTCAAAAAATATCTGTATATGTATGTAATGTACCTGAAAGAAAACAAATACTATTTGAACCCAGTTCTGCTACACTACAGAGCTGTGGATCTGTCTGTCACTGCAGCCTCAGCACCAGCAGGTTCACAACCCTCTGTGTCTTCCTCCCAAATGGCACCCTATTCCCTATTTAGTGCACTACTTTTGACCAGGGCCCTTTGCACCATATAGGGAATAAGGTGCTATTTGGAACTCAGGCAATGCTCCTTCTCTGTGCCCCAGTGGCTGCACCAGGGGAAAACACAGAGAGAAGCTCATCCTCCAACCACTAATGAAACATGTGACCTTTACCTTTTACACTGTGAGCTGCACTGAGCCAGATGGCATTAGCTGGAGAGGAGCCAGGAAGAGGTGGACTGGAGAATTAGAACCAGATTCAGAGAGACCAGGAAGTAACAGGTATACTGTATGGTTCTATGGATGTATTAGGAAAACGATCATAATTGATTGTCTAATATGAATATAATTTGCGCTATACTGTAACTCTGTAGTTGACTTTCTGTTCATATCTGTATGGATCACTATTGAGAACAACAGATGGTCACAGCTTCACAGAAATACTGTATCCAGTCAAATCAAATCAAATCAAATGTATTTATATAGCCCTTCTTACATCAGCTGATATCTCAAAGTGCTGTACAGAAACCCAGCCTAAAATCCCAAACAGCAAGCAATGCAGGTGTAGAAGCACGGTGGCTAGGAAAAACTCCCTAGAAAGGCCAAAACCTAGGAAGAAACCTAGAGAGGAACCAGGCTATGAGGGGTGGCCAGTCCTCTTCTGGCTGTGCCGGGTGGAGATTATAACAGTACATGGACAAGATGTTCAAATGTTTATAAATGACCAGCATGGTCAAATAATAATAATCATAGTAGTTGTCGAGGGTGCAACAAGTCAGCAACTCAAGAGTAAGTGTCAGTTGGCTTTTTCATAGCCGATCTTTGAGAGTATCTCTACCGCTCCTGCTGTCTCTAGAGAGTTGAAAACAGCAGGTCTGGGACAGGTAGCACGTCCGGTGAACAGGTCAGGGTTCCAGCAGGTCTGGGAAAGCAGGTCTGGGACAGGTAGCACGTCCGGTGAACAGGTCAGGGTTCCATAGCCGCAGGCAGAACAGTTGAAACTGGAGCAGCAGCATGGCCAGGTGGACTGGGGACAGCAAGGAGTCATCATGCCAGGTAGTCCTGAGGCATGGTCCTAGGGCTCAGGTCCTCCGAGAGAGAGAAAGAAAGAAAGAGAGAAAGAGAGAATTAGAGAGAGCATATTTAAATTAGCACAGGACACCGGATAAGACAAGAGAAATACTCCAGATGTAACAGACTGACCCTAGCCCCCCCGACACATAAACTACTGCAGCATAAATACTGGAGGCTGAGACAGGAGGGGTCAGGAGACACTGTGGCCCCATCCGATGAAACCCCCGGACAGGGCCAAATATCCAGTGTACTGTATATTATCTTCCATTCATTATGTCCCATCTTTGGTATTCAAATGTCTTCCTTCTGCCTTCCCAATCCCAGCTCCACAAATCTGGAAGGTTTCACATCTGCACCGTATAGATTCTGTACAGTCTTTTCCATGTTTACTATGCTATATAAATGTTGAGAAGCTGACAAATGTGCTCCAATTGGCAGGAGGAGGTGTACTGGAGAGCTGAAACCCGAGAGGTGCCAGGGAAACTGTATAGATTCTGGTCTTTTCCACATTCCACAGGATTCAACGTTCATCAAGGAAATGGCAAACTGAAGCTTGCTTACATCTTCCTTCTGCCTATCCAGCTCCATCTAGACGGCACCATGCTGAGACATCACAATGTTGTCAGAGAAATGTTTAATGTGGTGCCAGTAAAAGCCTCTGAGAGGTCTCTCTCTGTGTTGTCTCCATACAGGATGAATGACTGGGCTGGCTCCACCAAGCTGGGGTACTGGGAAAGGATTGTGTCTTTCTCTGTTGTCTCAATATATAGGATGATTTAAATATAGAAATATATATATTTAACTAGGCAAGTCAGTAAATAACAAATTCTTTTTTACAATGACAGCCTAGGAACAAGGGAAGAACAACAGATTTTTACCTTGTCAGCTTGGGGATTCAATCTAGAAACCATTTGGTTACTGGCCCAACGCTCTAATCACTAGGCTACCTGCCACCCAGAATGACTGGGCTGGCTCCACCAAGCTGGGGTACTGGGACAAGATTGTGTCCTTCTCTGTTGTCTCCACATAGGAAGAATGACTGGGCTGGCTCCACCAAGCTGGGGACTGGGACTGGATACACAGCCGCTGCATGATAAATAACTGAGGGATGAGGCAGAGAAAGGACTAACAATCAACCAGGAGCTCAGTGCGTAAGTCCCAAATGGGCCCTATATGCCCTGGTCAAAAGTAGTGCACTATATAGGGATTAGTGTAGGGCCCTAGTCAAAAGTAGTGCACTACATAGGGAATAGGGTCATTGATCTCCTTAACGTAACAACAGTTGCCCATCCAAACAATAAGCTCACATTACTACCTTCATCCTATGCCAGATTTACACAGAAAACAGAAAACCGCAACTGGTCTGTTTGGCTTTAGATAGAGTGCCAAAGCCATAGGCTAAGTAGCTCTTAGTTGCCTCATCAGAGTCCCTTAGAACAGAAAAGAGTCTCAGACATTGACTAGATCCCAAATTGCACCATACACATAGTGCACTATTTTTTGGGTCAAAAGTAGTGCACTGATCAGACAAAAGTGTTCCAATTGGGACACTTACTCAGAGTCCCTGATTCCCTTTGTGTGGGGAACAGTGGAGGTCCCATCAAATGCATTGACAATAGCTTGTGAATAGGGAGCAGATTGATACTCCACTTGACATTCATCTTAGTCAGCTATCTGCTATCAGTATGATGAGGTGTTTTAACATGTGGCTAGTGCCTACTTCTATCAATACGATGAGGTGTTTTAACATGGGGCTAGTGCCTAATTCTATCTGTATGATGAGGTGTTTTAACATGGGGCTAGTGCCTAGTTCTATCAGTATGATGAGGTGTTTTAACATGGGGCTAGCTGCCTAGTTCTATCAGTATGATGAGGTGTTTTAACATGGGGCTAGTGCCTAGTTCTATCAGTATGATGAGGTGTTTTAACATGGGGCTAGTGCCTAGTTCTATCAGTATGATGAGGTGTTTTAACATGGGGCTAGTGCCTAGTTCTATCTGTATGATGAGGTGTTTTAACATGGGGCTAGTGCCTAATTCTATCTGTATGATGAGGTGTTTTAACATGGGGCTAGTGCCTAGTTCTATCAGTATGATGAGGTGTTTTAACATGGGGCTAGCTGCCTAGTTCTATCAGTATGATGAGGTGTTTTAACATGGGGCTAGTGCCTAGTTCTATCAGTATGATGAGGTGTTTTAACATGGGGCTAGTGCCTAGTTCTATCAGTATGATGAGGTGTTTTAACATGGGGCTAGTGCCTAGTTCTATCTGTATGATGAGGTGTTTTAACATATGGCTTGTGCCTAGTTCTATCAGTGTGATGAGGTGTTTTAACATGAGGCTAGTGCCTAGTTCTATCAGTATGATGAGGTGTTTTAACATGGGGCTTAGTTCTATCAGTATGATGAGGTGTTTTAACATGGGGCCAGTCCCTAGTTCTATCAGTATGATGAGGTGTTTTAACATGGGGCTAGTGCCTAGTTCTATCAGTATGATGAGGTGTTTTAACATGGGGCTTAGTTCTATCAGTATGATGAGGTGTTTTAACATGGGGCTTAGTTCTATCAGTATGATGAGGTGTTTTAACATGGGGCTAGTGCCTAGTTCTATCAGTATGATGAGGTGTTTTAACATGAGGCTAGTGCCTAGTTCTATCAGTATGATGAGGTGTTTTAACATGGGGCTAGTGCCTAGTTCTATCTGTATGATGAGGTGTTTTAACATGGGGCTTAGTTCTATCAGTATGATGAGGTGTTTAACATGGGGCTAGTGCCTAGTTAATATGGCGCTGACAGATAGGGCCGCTCTGCTTTTAGCTCCAAAGCAACTTTGCAGTATTTTGGTTTTTCGATTGTAATTTCTTACATTATTAGCCCAAGAAATGGCCCTTAATTCCATTATTAATCTTTTAGGTTGTGTGTATTGTTGTGCATTGTTAAATATTACTGCACTGTTTGAGTTAGAAACACAAGCATTTCGCTACACCCACAATATTACCTGCTAAACATGTGTATGTGACCAAATATATTTGATTTGATTGGATTTAGTTCTATAAATATGATGAGGTGTTTTAACATGGGGCTAGCTGCCTAGTTCTATCAGTATGATGAGGTGTTTTAACATGAGGCTAGTCCCTAGTTCTATCAGTATGATGAGGTGTTTTAACATGGGGCTAGTGACTAGTCCTATCAGTATGATGAGGTGTTTTAACATGGGGCTAGTGCCTAGTTCTATCAGTATGATGAGGTGTTTTAACATGGGGCTAGTGCCTAGTTCTATCAGTATGATGAGGTGTTTTAACATGGGGCTAGTGCCTAGTTCTATCAGTATGATGAGGTGTTTTAACATGAGGCTAGTGCTTAGTTCTATCAGTATGATGAGGTGTTTTAACATGGGGCTAGTGACTAGTTCTATCAGTATGATGAGGTGTTTTAACATGGGGCTAGTGCCTGGTTCTATCAGTATGATGAGGTGTTTTAACATGGGGCTAGTGCCTAGTTCTATCAGTATGATGAGGTGTTTTAACATGGGGCTAGGTGCTGCTTTATTACATCACTGCTGCATTACTGGCACATTTTGGAAGTGTCCCAATTGTCACCCTATTCCCTATATAGTGTATTAGTTTTGTTAAAACTAGTGCACAATATAGTAGTGCACTATCCAGGGAATAGGTTGCTATTTGGGATTCCACTTAAATCCCGCACACCCTTTTATATATCCTAAGCCATTATTTATCCTAGTTGACCACCTGGGCCAAAGCTATGAATACAGATATTGTAACAAGCTAGTGAAAGCCTCTACACACACACACACACACACACACACACACACACACACACACACACACATACAGACACACACACACTAATAATCTTGAAGTTGTAGCTAGCATTATTTATTATTTGTGTTTACTCCAGTTGCAGTGAAATTAATGATGAATATAATAAGGTCTGTGTGTTTGATTGCCAAAGGCTCTGTATGCTTTCCAAATTGCACCATGGGCCCTGGTCAAAAGTGGTGCACTACATAGGAAGTAGGGTGCTATTTGGGATGCAAGATCAGCAGTGGGTATAGCAGGCCTTGGGTTGGACTTAGCAATCAGAAAAAGATAGGCAGACACTAGTGTCTTATTAAAACTCTTTGGTGTCTAGAGATTTTCTCTCGCTCTCTCTCTCGCTCTCTCTCTCTAATTGAAAGGGCTTTATTGGCATGGGAAATGTATATTTACATTGCTAAAGCAAGTGAAATAGATAGTAAACAAAAGTGAAATAAACAATAAAAAAATGTCAAATTATGGCTATATGTGTTGTAACGATGTGCAAATAGTTAAAGTACAAAAGGGAAAATAAATAAACATATATATATATAACATGGGGCTTAGTTCAACAATATATATATATATGGGTTGTATTCACTTACTCACTCACCTCATCTCCATCCCACTCTTTATATTCTCTAAGCCCTGACCCCAGAACAGTATTATCTTCTCTAAGCCCTGACCCCAGAACAGTATTATCTTCTCTAAGCCCTGACCCCAGATCAGTATTATCTTCTCTAAGCCCTGACCCCAGAACAGTATTATCTTCTCTAAGCCCTGACCCCAGATCAGTATTATCTTCTCTAAGCCCTGACCCCAGAACAGTATTATCTTCTCTAAGCCCTGACCCCAGATCAGTATTATCTTCTCTAAGCCCTGACCCCAGAACAGTATTATCTTCTCTAAGCCCTGACCCCAGAACAGTATTATCTTCTCTAAGCCCTGACCCCAGAACAGTATTATCTTCTCTAAGCCCTGACCCCAGAACAGTATTATCTTCTCTAAGCCCTGACCCCAGAACAGTATTATCTTCTCTAAGCCCTGACCCCAGAACAGTATTATCTTCTCTAAGCCCTGACCCCAGATCAGTATTATCTTCTCTAAGCCCTGACCCCAGAACAGTATTACAGTTTTTTACAATCAATTTGGCACTAATTTCAGAACCTTGATGTCATTTTTCAAAACTCCAGACACAAAACTCACAACCGATGATCAAAATGCACATTTTTCAAAACTCATAAAGTTAAGATCATTTGTTCATTGAACTAAAATCACCTGTTCAAAATGACACAACTTAACATCAAAGTATTACCATTTCAAAATGCAGTTCACACGTTACATCTGAGATGACTGTCTATTCATTTCATTACAATGATCTAACTATCAATTGATACAACTGCTCAAAATGATAAGTAATTGTTGCATTATCCTTAATGCATAGTTTTATGGAAACTGACAAACAATATTCCAGGTTTAGATCATGAAAGTTTCAGGATAATGAGATACATTGACACCAATTACCGTGGAACATGAACCAATTGGACTACATTATCTATGGATGTAATATTTCATCATCATTCTTTATCAGACACTGTTTCAATGGTCCCATGTACCACTTTTCCAGACCATGTTTTCAGATTTGACATTACTGTACACTCACCGGCCACTTTATTAGGCACACCTGTTTAGTACTGGGTAGAACTCCCTTTTGCCTCCACAACATCCTGAATTATTCACGGTTTTGTACGTTAAGAGATGCCCTTCTGCACACCACTGTTTTAAACGGCTGTTATTTGAGCATTTGTTGCCTTTCTGTTAGCTTGAATGAGTCTGGACGTTGTCTTCTGACCTCTCTCATTAACAAGGCGTTTTTGCCCACAGAATGTGTTTCGTTTATCACACCATTCTCTGTAAACTCTAGAGACTGTAGTGTGTACAAATCCCAGGAGGGCAGCTGTTTCTGAGATGCTGAAACCACCATGTGTGGCACCAACAATCCTACCACGGTCAAAGTTGCTTAGATTACGCATCTTGCCCGTTCTAATGTTTGGTCGAACAACAACTAAAGCTCTCTACTCTATATACTCTATATATTGAGTTGCAGGCAGCCACATGATTCGCTGTTCGAAGGAGCAGGCTATTTGCATTAACATTCAGATGTACCTAATAAAGTGGCCCGTGTGTGAATGTATGCAGGCCCTTGTAATTGCTTTTCCAATACTGCCAACTCGTTAATGATGATTGATTTCACATTGTGGTATGAGTACATAGTGAAATGAGTCGTATCCACCGACAACAACATAGCAATGACATGGAGCCGGTAGGTGATCCAGGTCACAATAGAGGTCAAGCAGTGGGAGGAGGAGGAAGACGAAAAAGACGTGGTGGTCAAAGGAATGGCAGGGGACAAGCACCCCTTCTGAGAGGTGGTCGTGGGCCTCGTTTGAGAGGTGTGGGGGAACGTGGTAGAGGACAAGACCACGGACCAAGACAGCGGCAGCAATAGCAAAGAGTGTCCAATGAAATCCGAGCAATAGTTGTAGACCGTGTCGTAAATCATGGCATGACAATGACTGAGGCAGCTACAATGATTCAACCAAACCTCAGAAGATCAACCGTGGCCTCAATCATCAGAACTTCCTCAATGAGAACCGGTAAGTCTTCAGCATGGACTAAACATTAGGCTACTCTCAACTGTCAAATGACTGTATACTGCATGCCACTGCGTACCACAGAGTAGGTGATGTGACTAAATGTGTTCTTACTGTCATTTTCCCTGCAGAATTGAGACTAGGCCAAATAGGGGAGGCAGAGGCAAAATTCTGACTGACCAACAAGAGTGGACTGTGGTCAATTTGGTTCGGGCCAGAAATTATATTCGCCTTACAGAAATTTGGCAGCACATCTTGGACTATGACAACATGTTCAACAATGTGGCAGCCATAAGTTTGGCAACTATTGCACGCATGCTGAAAAGGCACCAGGTGTCTCTAAAACAGCTATACCGTGTGCCTTTTGAAAGAAATGCAGACAGAGTGAAGCAACTGAGGACTGAGTATGTTCAGGTATGTTCAGTTTCAAGATACCTGTTGTGAAAAATTCCCCAAAAATGTTACATCATTGTAATCAGTAATTTTCTTTCCAAAATGTATTTTTAGAAGGTGATGGAGATGGATGCAGACTAAAACCATCACAAATTCCTATTTTTGGATGAGGCAGGCTTCAACCTGGCCAAGACAATGAGGAGAGTTTGGAATTTCATTGGCCAGCGGGCAACCATTCAAGTACCCGGACAACGTGGGGCCAACATCACCATGTGTGTGGCAATATCGGAATATATTGTGGAGAGACGCAGACCTTGTCTGAGCAAAATCAGGTCTGTAGAGCTGATGGCGTGACCTATGTCATTGTGTGGGATAATGTTAGGTTCCACCATGCTCAAATGGTGCAAGCATGGTTTAAGGCCCATCCACAATTTACCACCCTGTACTTACCCCCATACTCTCCTTTCCTTAAGTCGATTGAAACATTTTTGGTGGAAGGTACAGTTGAAGTCGGAAGTTTACATACACTTAGATGACTGTGCCTTTAAACAGCTTGGACAATTCCAGAAAATGATGGCATGGCTTTAGAAGCTTCTGATTGGCTAATTGACATCATTTGAGTCAATTGGAGATGTACCTGTGGATGTGTTTCAAGGCCAACCTTCAAACTTCGCTTGACATGGGAAAATCAAAAGAAATCAGCCAAGACCTCAGAAAACAATTGTAGACCTCCACAAGTCTGGTTCATCCTTGGGAGCAATTTCCAGACGCCTGAAGGTACCACGTTCATCTGTACAAACAACAGTACGCAAGTATAAACACCATTAGGACTACGCACCCGCCATACCACTCAGGAAGGAGAAGAGTTCTGTCTCCTAGAGATGAACGTACTTTGGTGCAAAAAGTGCAAATCAATCCCAGAACAACAGCAAAGGACCTTGTGAAGATGCTGGAGAAAACAGGTACAAAAGTATCAATATCCACAGTGAAATGAGTCCTGTATCGATAAGGATCCTGTATCAGTAAGGAAGCCACTGCTCCAAAACCTCCATAAAAAAGCCAGACTACGGTTTGCAACTGCACATGGGGACAAAGATTGTACTTTTTGGAGAAATGTCCTCTGGTCTGATGAAACAAAAATAGAACTGTTTGGCCATAATGACCATCGTTATGTTAGGAGGAATAAGAGGGAGGCTTGCAAGACGAAGAACACCAGGATCATGTTGTTGGGGTGCTTTGCTGCAGGAGGGAGTGATGCACTTCGCAAAATAGATGGCATCATGAGGACGGAAAATGATGTGGATATATTGAAGCAACATCTCAAGACATCAGTCAGGAAGTTAAAGCTTGGTCGCAAATGGGTCTTCCAAATGGACAATGACCCCAAGCATACTTCCAAAGTTGTGGGAAAATGGCTTAAGGACAACAAAGTCAAGGTATTGGATTGGACATCACAAAGCCCTGACCTCAATCCTATAGAAAATTTGTGGGCAGAACTGAAAAAGTGTGTGTGAGCAAGGAGGCCTACAAACCTGACTCAGTTACACCAGCTCTGTCAGGAGGAATGGGCCAAAATTCACCCAACTTATTGTGGGAAGCTTGTGGAAGGCTACCCAAAACGCTTAACCCAAGTTAAACAATTTAAAGGCAATGCTACTAAATACTAATTGAGTGTATGTAAACTTCTGACCCAATGGGAATGTGAGGAAGAAATAAAAGCTGAAATTGATCATTCTCTCCACTATTATTCTGACATTTCACATTCTTAAAATAAAGTGGTGATCCTAACTGACCTAAAACAGGGAATTTTTACTGGGATTAAATGTCAGGAATTGTGAAAAGCTGAGTTTAAATGTATTTGGCTAAAGTGTATGTAAACTTCCGACTTCAACTGTATATATATGATAGGCGCCCTCACGAACATGCCACCCTTCTCCAGGCCATGGATGACGCATGCAATGACATCACTGCAGTATGGACATACTTCTCCCCATCTTAGTTACTGTTGTATCAATATGCATTGACCATGACAGTTTACAATCCAGGGTTACTCCAAGCAATTTCCACATTATTTATTGCAACATTTATTTGAGGTTTAGGGTTTAGTAAATGATTTGTCCCAAATACAATGCTTTTTGTTTAAGAAATATTTAGGACTAACTTATTCCTTGCCACCCACTCTGAAACTAACTGCAACTCTTTGTTAATTGTTGCAGTCATTTCAGTCGCTGTAGTAGCTGACATGTAAATTGTTGAGTCATCCGCATACAAAGACACACTGGCATTACTCAAAGTCAGTGGCATGTCATTAGTAAAGATTGAAAAATGTAATGGGCCTAGACTGCTGCCCTGGGGAATTCCTAATTCTACCTGGATTATGTTGGAGAGGCTTCCATTAAAGAACACCCTCTGGGTTCTGTTAGACAGGTAACTCTTTATCCACAATATAGCAGGGGTGTAAAGCCGTAACACATACGTTTTTCCAGCAGCAGACTATGATTGATAATGTCAAAAGCCGCACTGAAGTCTAACAAAACAGCCCCCACAATCTTTTTCTCATCAATTTCTCTCAGCCAATCATCAGTCACAAGTGCTGTGCTTGTTAAATATCCTTCGCTGTAAGCATGCTGAAAGTTTGTCGTCAATTTGTTTACTGGAAAATAGCATTGTATCTGGTCAAACACACATTTTTCCAAAAGTTTACTAAGTTAGTAACAAGCTGATTGGTCAGCTATTTGAGCCAGTAAAGGGGACTTTACTATTCTTAGGTAGTGGAATGACTTTTGCTTCCCTCCAAGCCTGGGGGCACACACTTTCGATTAGGCTTAAATTGAAAAGATGACAAATAGGATTGGCAATATTGTCTGCTATTATCCTCAGTAATTTTCCATCCAAGTTGTCAGGCCCCGGTGGCTTGATAGACAACAATAATTTTTTCACCTCTTCCACACTATACTTGGATGTGTAGTGTCAGCGTTTGTTGCTGGCATGTCATGCCTAAGTTTGATAATCTTGCCAATTTTTATTTTATTTTTTAATGTAAACTCAGCAAAAAAAGAAACGTCCTCTCACTGTCAACTGCGTTTATGTTCAGCAAACTTAACATGTGTAAATATTTGTATGAACATAACAAGATTCAACAACTGAGACATAAACTGAACAAGTTCCACAGACATGTGACTAACAGAAATGGAATAATGTGTCCCTGAACAAAGGGGGGTCAAAATCAAAAGTAACAGTCTGTGTCTGGTGTGGCCACCAGCTGCATTAAGTACTGCAGTGCATCTCCTCCTCATGGACTGCACCAGATTTGCCCGTTCTTGCTGTGAGATGTTACCCCACTCTTCCACCAAGGCACCTTCAAGTTCCTAGACATTTCTGGGTGGAATGGCCCCAGACATGCTCAATGGCCCCAGACGTGCTCATGGTAGGTTGACTGATAACCTGAACCAAGTTGCAGGGACTGGTTCAAGTTTGAAGCTTTGTATTGAGTGGGAAGCTTGATGAAAGCCAGTCAATATTTAAATCACTCAGAATATATACCTCTCTGTTGATTTCACATACATTATCAAGCATTTCACATATGTTATCCAGATACTGACTGTTAGCACTTGGTGGTCTGTAGCGGCTTCCCACCAGAATGGGCTTTAGGTGAGGCAGATAAACCTGTAGCCATATTACTTCAACAGTATTTAACATGAGACCCTCTGTAATCTTTACAGGAATGTGGTTCTGAATATAAACAGCAACACCTACACCACTGGCATTTCTATATTTTATGTAGTGTTATAACCTTGTATTTCAACCACTGTATCATCAAAGATATTAACTAAATGAGTTTCAGGGATAGTCAGAATATGAATGTCATCTGTTACTAGCAACATATTGATTTCATGAACCTTTTTTCTTAAGCTACATATGTTAACGTGGGCTATTATGAGCACTTTTCTTCTGCGATGCTTATTTTTATTGCTTTACTGGGCAGCTTAGCAGAAGTAGATATGCTCATGTCATTTATGTTAGTGCAGGGTGAACTGCACACAGTGGACTTCCTCCTAGGGCACACCGGCTCAGTGCTAACAGCATAAATCTGGTTCATAGGCACATGATTACTGCATACAATAGCTGTAGGATCAGTGGAGGCATTCAAGGCTGTTAGAGGGACATAAATTAGGTTACTTACATTGTGTCTACCAACGCCCCTGGTGTAATGGGCATTTGCTGAAGCATTATGACAACTCTGCGTCACAATGGTAGGGATTAGCTGAGCTGGGCTTGGGTCATTGATAAGTCATTGTCTCAATGCAGCCTTATAATGCTGTGAAAGGATCCAGGATCCCAAATGATTTGGGTGGATCCCATCCTCCTTATAAAATGTGTTTTGTTTCCAAAAGGTATCGAAATTGTAAACAACAGTTACAACCATTGAGCTGCAATAATCACGGAGCCAGTTGTGAAGAGAAATAATCCTGTTAAAGCGTTCAATGCCACGATTCAGAGAGGGCACAGGGCCAGATATGATGGGCCTTTTATTAGTGTATTGCAGAGAGTCAATCAGCTCTTTAAAATCCAGTTTCAACTGTTCAGAGCTGCCCTTCATAATGTCATTAAAACCCACATAGACTACAATAGAATTGATTTCCATGTCCTGGTGTAGTACATTCAGGAGCAGCTTAGTAATTTCATTTACTCGAGCTCCGGTATAGGACATTGTTTTTGTCAGGCTCTTCAGCCTCTCTCCTCTAGTGGAGAACAGGTTCCCAAATAACACACCATTTACTCAATAGTGCACTACTTTTGACCAGGGCCAATAGGGTAGTGGTAGTAGTGGTAGTAGTAGTGGTAGTAGTAGTAGTAGTGGTGATGGTAGTGGTAGTTGTAGAAGTAGTAGTGGTAGTGTTAGTAGTGGTAGTAGTAGTGGTAGTAGTAGTAGTAGTAGTGGTGGTAGTGGTAGTAGTAGGAGTGGTAGTAGTAGTAGTAGTGGTAGAGTGGTTGTAGTAGTGCTAGTAGTAGTAGTAGTAGTGATAGTGGTAGTGGTAGTATTGATAGTAGTAGTAGTGCTAGTAGTAGTAGTAGTGGTGGTAATAGTAGTATTAGGAGTGGTAGTAGTAGTAGTAGTAGTGGTAGTGGTAGTAGTAGTGGTGGTAGTAGAAGTAGTATTAGTAGTAGCAGTAGTAGTAGTAGTAATAGTAGTAGTAGTGGTAGTAGTAGTGGTAGTAGTAGTAGTGGTAGTAGTAGTAGTAGTAGTAGTAATAATAGTGGTAGTAGTAGTAGTAGTAGTAATAATAATAGTGGTAGTAGTAGTGGTAGTAGTAGTAGTAGTAATAATAGTGGTAGTAGTAGTAGTAGTAATTATAGTGGTAGTAGTAGTAGTAGTGGTAGTAATAATAGTGGTAGTAGTAGTAGTAGTAATTATAGTGGTAGTAGTAGTAGTAGTAGTAGTAATAATAGTGGTAGTAGTAGTAGTAGTGGTAGTAGTGGTAGTAGTAGTAGTAGTAGTAATAATAGTGGTAGTAGTAGTAGTAGTGGTAGTAGTAGTGGACGTAGTGGTAGTTGTAGTCATGGTAGTAGTAGTGGTAGTAGTAGTAATAGTGGTAGCAGTAGTCGTGGTAGTAGTAGTAGTGGTGTTGGTAGTAGTAGTAGCAGTAGTAGTGGTAGTAGTAGTAGTGGTGGTAGTAGTGGTATTGATAGTAGTAGTAGTGCTAGTAGTAGTAGTAGTGGTGGTAATAGTAGTATTAGGAGTGGTAGTAGTAGTAGTAGTGGTAGTAGAAGTAGTATTAGTAGTAGCAGTAGTAGTAGTAGTAGTAATAGTAGTAGTGGTAGTAGTAGTGGTAGTAGTAGTAGTGGTAGTAGTAGTAGTAGTAGTAATAATAGTGGTAGTAGTAGTAGTAGTAGTAATAATAGTGGTGGTAGTAGTAGTAGTAGTGGTAGTAGTAGTGGACGTAGTGGTAGTTGTAGTCATGGTAGTAGTAGTGGTAGTAGTAGTAATAGTGGTAGCAGTAGTCATGGTAGTAGTAGTAGTAGTGTTGGTAGTAGTAGCAGTAGTAGTGGTAGTAGTAGTAGTAGTAATAGTAGTAGTGGTAGTAATAGTATTAGTGGTAGTAGTAGTGGTAGTGGTAGTATTGATAGTAGTAGTAGTGCTAGTAGTAGTAGTGGTGGTAGTGGTAGTAATAGGGGTAGTAGTAGTTATAGTGGTATTAGTAGTATTAGTGCTAGTGGTAGTAGAAGTAATAGTTGTATTGGTAGTAATAGTAGTAGTAGTAGTAGTGGTGGTGGTAGTAGTAGTGGTGGTGGTAGTAGTAGTCGTATTAGTAGTGGTATTAGTAGTAATAGTGGTAGTGGTTTTAGTAGTCGTGGTAGTAGTGGTAGTGGTAGTGGGAGTAGTAGTGGTAGTGGTATTGTTAGTGGTACTGGTAGTAGTATTAATAGCTGTAGCGGTAGTATAAGTGGTACTGGTAACAGTAGTAATAGTGGTAGTGGTAGTGGTAGTGATAGTGGTTGTGGTAGTGGTTGTGGTAGTATTATCTGTAGTGTAGTAGTAGTGGTAGTAATAGTGATAGTGGTAGTAATATCGGTAGTGGTAGTAGTAGTGGTAGTGGTTGTAATGTTGGTAGTGGTAGTAGTGGTGGTAGTGGTAGTAGTGGTAATAGTGGTAGTGATAGTAATGGTGGTAGTGGTAGTAGTAGTGGTAGTGCTGGTAGTAGTGTTAGTAGTTGTGGTAGTGGTTGTAATGTTGGTAGTGGTAGTAGTGGTAGTGGTAGTGTTAGTAGTAGTGGTATTGGTAGTGTTAGTAGTAGTGGTATTGGTAGTGTTAGTAGTAGTGGTATTGGTAGTGGTAGTAGTAGTGGTAGTAGTGTAGTGGTCCAAGAGGGGGCATTTTTCCATTAAATGTAATGGGTGAAATAGAGAGGTAGGTTATTAGAGGGCACCAAGAGGGCACCACTTAGCAAAGGGGCAGAATAGCTATATTATTTTATAGTTTTAGTAAAAGCAATTACTTAATTGGTTATTACAGTGTAATTATTGATTTACTATGTCATTTCTTAGGAAATAACTAGCCATTTATTTACCATAAAATTAAGTGCTACCACTCTCTCTCTCTCCTATTGATGGTGCAGTGAAGGTGTTTGTAGTCTGAGTGGCAGGCTGATTCATGTCTCTTCATTGTTGAATGGCAGTCACCTCTCTCTCTTTTTCTTTCTCTGTTTCTCCCTGTTTCTCTGCCTTCGCCCCATCTCTCTCCCTCTCTCTCTCTGTCTCTCTCTGTCTTCTAAAACCACCAGCTCAGACAGATGTTTGCCCTTAGTTCACTCTTAGAAAAAAGTGCTATCTAGAACCTAAAACGGTTATTCAGCTGTCCCCATAGGAGAACCTTTTGAAGAACCATTTATGGTTCCGGGTAGAACCCTTTTGGGTTCCATTTAAAACCCCTTCCACAGAAGGTTCTACATGTCAAACCGAAAGAGTTCTACAGTACCTGGAACAAAAATGGGTTCTATCTGGAACCAAAAAGGGTTATCCTATGGGGACAGTTGAAGATCCCTTTTGGAACCCTGTTTTCTAAGAGTGTACTCACAGGAGAACAACTTCCTCTGAGGGCTACTAGGGAGCTAAATACAGTATGAAGTGGAAGCTGAGGCTTCAGCAGGGTTTCTGTAAGACAGGTCAATTATATAATTGGGGTGCTCATTATTATTCTTGTTCCCCACATAGCCTTTCCCCGATCTGCCCTGTAGCATGTTAAGTTAAGCCCCGGGGCTCAATGGTCTGATTATGTCATTGTGATCTTCCTCAGTAAGGTTTGATTACTTGAGATTTACATCTCATTAGGTAAGCCTCCAATGAGTTCCATTAAATGACCTCAGAGTCCCTTTAAATATGGGCATTCTGCCCTTTTGAAATGTCATTCCTGTACTTTGTCCATCATCGGTTCTGCACTTAAGAGTGTATAATGAGATACTATAGATACTCACCAGATATTGTAGATACACACCAGATACTGTAGATACTCACTAGATACTGTAAATACTGTAGATACTATAGCTGCTCACCAGATATTGTAGATACCCACCAGATACTGTAGATACTGTAGATACTCACTAGATATTGTAGATACTGTAGATACTGCAAATATTCACTAGATACTGTAACTACTGTAGATACTGCAGATACTATAGATACTCACCAGATATTGTAGATACTGTAGATACTCACTAGATACTGTAGATACTGCAGATACTATAGATACTCACCAGATACTGTAGATACCCACCAGATACTGTAGATACTGTAGATATTCACCAGATAATGTAGATACTGTAGATACTCACTAGATACTGTAAATACTGCAGATACTGCAGATACTATAGATACTCACCAGATATTGTAGATACTGTAGATACTCACTAGATACTGTAGATACTGCAGATACTGTAAATACTGTAGATACTCACCAGATATTGTAGATACCCACCAGATACTGTAGATACTGTAGATATTCACTAGATACTGTAGATACTGTAGATATTCACCAGATACTGTAGATACTGTAGATATTCACTAGATACTGTAGATAATGCAGATTCTCACCAGATACATTAGATACACACCAGATACGCTGACTGCCGGGCAGAAGAAATATCAGCCCGCATGTGATTGAACTTCACTCAACTTTCTAGGTGACCCCCTTTAGTTAACACTGTCAACTTTTCACTCTACTGTGGGAATTGTCAATATTAGCCACTTTCAATGCAACATCCCGAAACAATTAACTATGCAAGACTCAGTATGCAAAACAAACTATGCAAGAGATTTTATTGTTGGCAGAATGCACCGGAATAGGATTCTATTGCAGTGACAGACACAAGCTGTACTCTAAAGACCAGTGCGGAATTCATATCCTTATTTGCAAATAGACTATTGCCATACAGGTTAGGGATCTGTGCCATTCATATTGAATTGGACTGTGTTTACAGCATGAGTTTTCACAATTAGATGCGCTTGTTTTGAGATTAAAGCGAGAGTTGCATGTAGCCATGTGTGTACATTTGTTAATATTGTTCATAGCCCAGTTATAACACATTTCTAGTCAGCAATGTGGGAGTCGTTGCTTCGTGCAAGAGCACAAAACGTGCACATTTCTAGCCATCTTTGACAAGGGAGTCAGGTAAAAAGCTTTTTTTCAGTCTTAAAGGGGAAGTGTTGTATTTTGAGACAGGCTTGAATAAGCTAAGGAGCTAATAGGCAGAGAGTAGCATCATGTATCTGATTCTCTGTAATTACGGTATGGGAATAATAATTAATTTTATTTTGTAAAGTGGTTTCTTGCATCAAACAACAGATTTTCAGTCACCTCCTTGTCTGAAGGACTAGTGGATAAACAGGTTAATGTCAAGCCCTGCAAACTTTTTCCAGAAGTCTCATGGCATGTAAGCCTACATTGAACACCACACATTGGCTGCTACTGTAGACTGAAAGATAGAACAGCTGTTTCCATGTTAAAATGTTATGGGTTACATTTTCTCCATTGTTTTTTATGGTAGGCCACTCTGATAGGCCCTACATTGAGATAAAATAGCCACAGTAGCCTACTTGGCATTGCTATAACTGTAACAATAAACACGTGCCAGATGTGGCACAGAATTTATCATAACTGTCTCGTCCTGACCAGTAAAGAGGTTATTTGTTATTGTAGTTTGGTCAGGACGTGGCAGGGGGTGTTTGTTTTATGTGTTTCGGGGTTTTTTGGTTAATGTTCTATGTTAGTCTATTTATATGTCTGTGTCTAGTTATTATATTTCTATGTTTAGTTATTGGGTTGAACTTCAATTGGAGGCAGCTGTTCCTCGTTGCCTCTAATTGAAGGTCCGATTTAGTAGGGGTGTTTTTTCATGGGTTTTTGTGGGTAGTTGTTCCGTGTTTAGCGTTTTGCCTGACAGGACTGTCTTCGTCGTCATTGTTTGTAATTTTGTTTTGTGTTCACGTTCCTTCAATAAAAGAAGATGAGTTCACACATTCCCGATGCGCCTTGGTCCCATCTTTACGACGAGCGTGACAGAACTACCCACCACCAACAGACCAAGCAGCGGAGGAAGGAGCAGCAGAGGAGCTCTTTGGATTTATGGACATGGGAGGAGATTTTGGACGGGGCAGGACCATGGCACCAGGCTGGGGAATACCGACGCCCTAAGGTGGAGCTGGAGGCAGCCAAGGCGGAGCGGCGCCGTTACGAGGCATTATACGCGCCGATTGGCATACCCGAGAGGCACCCCCAAGAAATGTTTTAGGGGGGGGGGGCACACGGGGAGTGTGGCTAGGTCAGGCAATAGACCTGAGCCAACTCCCCGTGCTTATTAAGGGGAGAAGCGGATCAGAAGAGCGCCGGTCTATGTGCGCACAATCTCGCCCATGCGCACGCACAGTCCAGTGCGAGCGATTCCAGCCCCTCGCAAGTGCCATGCTAGAGTGGGCATACAGTCAGGTAGGAGTATGCCTGCGCAGTACATCTGGCCACTAGTACGTCTCCTAGGCCCAGGCTACCCTATGCCTGCTCTACGCACGGCAGCCATCAGGCCTCTGCACAGCCCAGTTCGCCCTGTGCCAGCACTCCGCCCATGCAGGGCTACTGTTACCACCCAGCCAGGAGGGGTTGTGCAGGCTGTGCGCTCCAGATCTCCATTGCTTGTTTATGGCCCGGTGTATCCAGTACCTGCTCCTCGCACTAGCACTGAGGTGTGTGTCTCTAGTCTGGTGCCTCCAAAACCAGCACCACGCACCAGGCCTCCAGTGCGTCAGCCCAGTCCAGTACGTCCTGTTCCTGCTCCTCGCACTGGCCTAGAGGTGCGTGTTACCAGTCTGGCGCCTCCAAAGCCAGCCCCACGCACTAGGCCTGTAGTGCGCCTGTCCAGTCCAGAGCTACCGTAGACAGTTCCCCGTCCAGAGCTTCCGGCGACAGTTCCCCATCCAGAGCTTCCGGAGACAGTTCCCCGTCCAGAGGTTCCGGCGACAGTTACCCGTCTAGAGCTTCTGGCGACAGTTCCCCGTCCAGAGCTTCCGGCGACAGTTCCCCATCTAGAGTTTCTGGCGACAGTTCCCCGTGCAGTGCTTCCGGCGACATCCTACAGTCCGGAGCCTGCAAAGACGGCCCACAGTCCGGAACCGACAGAGACGGCCCACAGTCCGGAACCGACAGTGACAGCCCACAGTCCGGAACTTACAGAGACGGCCCACAGTCCGGAACCTGCAGAGCCGGCCCACAGTCCAGAGCCTGCAGAGACGGCCTACAGTCCGGAACCGGCACAGCCAGAGTCGCCCTACAGTCTGGAATCGGCGCAGCCAGAGTCGCCCTACAGTCCGGAACCAGCGCAGCCAGTATCGCCCTCCAGTCCGGAGCTCCCAGAGTCGCCCTCCAGCCCGGAGCTCCCGGAGTCGCCCTCCAGTCCGGAGCTCCCGGAGTCGCCCTCCAGTCCGGAGCTCCCGGAGTCGCCCTCCAGTCCGGAGCTCCCGGAGTCGCCCTCCAGTCCGGAGCTCCCGGAGTCGCCCTCCAGTCCGGAGCTCCCGGAGTCGCCCTCCAGTCCGGAGCTCCCTGAGTCGCCCTCCAGTCCGGAGCTCCCAGAGTCGCCCTCCAGTCCGGAGCTCCCAGAGTCGCCCTCCAGTCCCGAGCTCCCAGAGTCGCCCTCCAGTCCCGAGCTCCCAGAGTCGCCCTCCAGTCCGGAGCTCCCAGAGTCGCTCTCCAGTTCGAGGTCTCCAGCGACACGCATCAGCCCGAGGTCTCCAGCTATGCGCATCAGCCGGAGGTCTCCAGCAACGCGCATCAGCCCGAGGCCTGACAGAACTGTCTTCGTCGTCATTGTTTGTTATTTGGTTTTGTGTTCACATTCCTTCAATAAAAGAAGATGAGTTCACACATTCCCGCTGCGCCTTGGTCCCATCTTTACGACGAGCGTGACAATAACGATTAAGTTTGCGCTCAGCAGACCTGAAATTTACTCAGTGCCGAAAAAGATTAGAGGGAACATTGCCCACCAGCTACTGTAGATATTCACCAGATACTGTAGATGTTCACCAAATACTGTAGAAATTCACCAGATACTGTAGATACCGTAGATATTCACCAGATACTGTAGATATTCACCAGATACTGTAGATACTGTAGATACTCACCAGATACTGTAGATATTCACCAGATACTGTAGATACTGTAGATATTCACCAGATATTGTAGATATTCACCAGATACTGTAGATACTGTAGATACTCACCAGATACTGTAGATATTCACCAGATACTGTAGATGCTCACCAGATACTCACCAGATACTGTAGATACTGTAGATGCTCACCAGATACTCACCAGATACTGTAAATACTCACCAGATACTGTAGATACTGTAGATATTCACCAGATACTGTAGATATTCACCAGATACTGTAGATACTGTAGATATTCACCAGATACTGTAGATACCCACCAGATACTGTAGATACTCTCTAGATACTGTAGATACTCACCAGACACTGTAGATACTCTCTAGATACTGTAGATACTCACCAGATACTGTAGATATTCACCAGATACTGTAGATACTGTAGATACTGTAGATACTGTAGATACTCACCAGATACTGTAGATATTCACCAGATACTGTAGATACTGTAGATATTCACCAGATACTGTAGATACTGTAGATACTCACCAGATACTGTAGATACTGTAGATACTCACCAGATACTGTAGATATTCACCAGATACTGTAGATACTGTAGATACTGTAGATACTCACTAGATACTGTAGATACTGTAGATACTCACTAGATACTGTAGATACTGTAGATATTCACCAGATACTGTAGATACAGTAGATACTCCCCAGATACTGTAGATTCTGTACATACTCATCAGCATTCTGGTTCTCTAATGGTTCTCTTATTAATACTATTTGTACAGTTTTAAATATTTGTATTACAGTAAACTGTCTTCTGTGTGCAATACTAGTGTGAGATATGACTGTTCTGCGTCTGCCTGTGCTTTTGTACTGTAGATTGTTATTGCAAAGGTGTGGTGGGGGGGTGGGGGTGGGGGGTGGGGGGGGGGGTCTGTATATCATCATCATCCAGAGGGTAGGATTGTCCCCTGACAGCCAGGGAATATTGAGGGGGTTACTACAGTAGGAAGCTGTTAATTGGACGGTGAAAGGAAGATTCATAGGCAGTCTATTCTACACATCCACCCCCCACTGTTCTTCACACCTATTGTAAGTCAATGGATTCACTCCTTTGTTTAAACCATCATATGCATGTCTACACAAACACATGCATGCATGTAGTGCGTACACACTTACTGTTTACAGATGTAGAATCTTAATTTGACCCAGTTTGCTACAGCAGGAAAGTAATCCTGTAGCAACAGGACATTTGAGTTATTGTGTGGATTATAATGAATGGACATTTTTGTAGTTTCTTTATACATTGATACTTCAGAAGCCCTTTTCAACTTCAAAATACACAAGTTTTACATTTCTTTCGTTGCAGGAAAGTTATACTTAAACACGGTGATCAAATTAAGATCCTACATCTGTATGCACACACGGGGCGTGTGCAGGCTCATAGAACACAGCTTTCTCACACACACACACACACACACACACACACACACACACACACACACACACACACAGCGGTACCGGAGCGCCAAGTGTTTACCCCAAGCCATAAGACTCCTGAGCAGCTAATCAAATGGCTACCCGGACTATGCACTGTTGGTTAATTAAAATTAAGGGCTAAGGGCTTGTAAGTAAGCATTTCACTGTAAGGTCTACACGTGTTATATTCTGCGCACACGACAAATAAACTTTGATTTGACATGATGATGATGCAATTTCGTATTAGCCCACAGTGAATTCAGAACGGACAGTGTGAGGAATAGCGTGAGGAACAGCCAACATTAGGGCTCCTGAGTGGCCCAGCATTGTCCGGGTTTGGCCCGTCATTGCCTAGTTAATAATTAGAGAGAGAGAGCCCCCCCCCCCCACTGGATGGTAATAGAGGAGGAGAAATATACCTTAAAATCACTACTGGACAGTTACCCATTAATTGCCTACATTTTACCTGCAGTGGAATTGGAAAGGCATTTTATCAACTGGCTAGCAGCACTATAGCTGGAGCTGTACAGCTGTAGCTGCCTTGGCATTGGAAAACACAATGATCTAAGAGGTTATTGCTTTCTTCATGGCCGAAAAGCTTTGATGAACAACCCAAGCCTCTCCCATAACAAAGGCTTGTACAGTATTGCCTGCACCTGTCAGTGTTAGTGTCTGTCAGTTAACAGTGAACATGAATGGGAGGCTGGGCTATTGATTTGGATCTATCTGTATTTATCTGTATCTATCTGTAGAGTTAAGGTTACAGTAGTTGTAGGTTACTCGAAATAAGATTCGTTTGGACTGGAACAAATACTTTGGATGTGTGTCTTTGGATCCATTCTTCAACTATCTATTTCTGGTTAACGTTACTATAGAAGGAAGCTACTCGCAATATGGATACTTTGGATCCATTCCTATCTAACTGTTTACATATTTATCTATCTAACTATCTATCTATTTCCTTAGTCCATTGTGTATGTTATGGTATAGTGGTTTTAATGTAGTTACTTGGGTCTTGAATTGAGTGTTTGAAAACCGTCCAATTCCTCATCCTTGCTGTCACTCTATTCACGTGTCTGTGCTCTGTTGGTAAACACGTGTCTTGGTGACATCAGGTATTTGCTGACACTAGTTTCCTGATTTTTTTATTTTGTTTAGTTGGATCCCCATTAGCTTTTGCAGAAGCAGCAGCTACTCTTTCTAGGGTCCACAAAAAAAACACACAAAACATGAAAGTAACAAAACACTGATAGCCAAGGAAAGTCACACAATTTAAAATTACAACGATATAAAAACAATGTGACAAAAACAAATTACAACCAAAATAATTTGTGTGTTACTGTGTCTGTGTGTGCATATGTTTGTGTGTGTGTCCCCTTTAGAGGACATTTTGCTGTTCGCTTAAGTAATTGGAGATGGAAGGGAGTTCCATGCGATCATGACTCTGTATAAAACTGTTCGTTGCCGTGAATTCGGTTTGGACTTGGGGACTGTGAAGTCACCCCTGGTGGCAGATCTTGTAGGGTATGGGTGTCTGAGATGAATGCTATTTGTTTATACAGACCATGTGGAATTTTCGTCACTGTAATATTTCTCATTGAAACTACAAGAGAAGCAGTTCATCTCTCATCAACCCTCAACCAGGAAATACTAGCATGCATGTTCCCGAGGGCTCCAGAGTGATGCAGTGGTCTAAGGCATTGCATCTCAGTGCTAGAGGCGTCACTACAAACCCTGGTTTGATTCTGGGCTGTATCACAGCTGTCTGTGATTGGGAATCCCATAGGGTGGTGCACAATTGGCCCAGCATTGTTAGGGTTTAGCTGGTGTAGGCCGTCATTGTAAATAAGAATTTGTTCGTAACGGACTTGCCTAGTTAAATAAACGTTGATGTTAGTTCTATATGTGCGGTTAAGGGCAAGGCATGCTGCTCTGTTTTTAGACACCTTTGCTAAGTCTTTCTTTGCTGCACTTGACCACATTACCGGACAGTAATCAAGTTGGGACAAGACCAGAGCCTGAACAACTAGTACAGTTGATTTTTGTGTCAAAAACACAGAAAATATTTTTATAACAGACATACCTCTCTTCATCTTCACAACAACTTTCTCAATATGACTTCACCATGATAATTTAACATCCACTGTTATATCACAAGGTAGTGTATCTACCGGCAATATGGATACTTAGGTGGTTGTAGAAGTTAATGGCTCTTTTCTGGATTTTAATAATTAGCGGGTATCATACTAATTCTGCTCTGCATGCATTTGTTGGTATTTTATGTTGTACACGGAGGATGTTTTTGCAGAATTCTGCATGCAGATTTTCAATTTGGTGTTTGTCCCATTTAGGAAATTCTTGGTTGGTAAGTGGACCCCTGTCCTCACAACCGTAGAGGGCAATTGGTTCTATAACTGATTCAAGTATTTTTTGCGAAATCCTAATTGGGATGTCAAAGTTTATGTTCCTTTTGATGGCATAGAAGGCCTTTTTTGCCTTGTCTCTCAGATTGTTCACAGCTTTGTGAAAGTTACCTGTGGTGCTGAGGTTTTGGCCAAGGTATCAATAGTTTTTTGTGTGCTCTAGGGCAACGGTGTCTAGATGAAATTTGTATTTGCGGTCATGTCTACTGGACCTTTTTTGGAACAACATCATTTTTTTATCTTACTGAGATTCACTTTCAGGGCCCATTTTGTGCAGATGATCTAGGTGCTACAGTAGGCCCTCCTTGGTTGGGGACAGAAGCACCATATCAGTCATTTGACCTCAGAATCTAGAAGGGTGAGGCCAGGTGATGCAGACTGTTCTAGTGCCCTTGCCAATTAATTTATATAAATGTTGAAGAGGGTGGGGCTCAAGCTGCATCCCTGTCTCACCCCACGGCTCTGAGGAAAGAAATCGGTGTGATGTTTTTGCCAATTTTACCAGCACACCAAATTTCACATTCGCTTAGGACATTGTTTCACTAAGGAAGTCTGCTGTTAATGATAATGCAGAGGATTTTCCCGATGTTGCTGTTGACGTATATCCCACAGTACTTATTGGGGTCCAATTTGTCTCCACTTTTGTGGATTGGGGTAATCAGTCCTTGGTTCCAAATATTGGGGAAGATGCCAGAGCTGAGGATGATGTTAAAGAGTTTAAGTATAGCCAGTTGGAATTTGTGGTCTGTATATTTAATAATTTCTCTTAGGATAGCAACAACACCACCTGCCATTCTGGGTTGGATGGTTTGTATTTTGACCTGTAATTCATTCAATGCAATTGGAGAATCTAGTGGGTTCTGGAAGTCTTTAATAGTTGATTCTAAGATTAATAATTGATCATGTACAATTGAAGCCATAAGTTCACATGCACCTTAGCCAAATACATTTAAACTCAGTTTTTTTTACAATTCCTGACATTTAATCTTAGTAAAAATTCCCTGTCTTAGGTCAGTTAGGATCACGACTTTAACTTAAGAATATGAAATGTTAGAATAGTAGTAGAGAGAGTGATTTATTTCAGCTTTTATTTCTTTCATCACATTCCCAGTAGGTCAGAAGTTTACATACACTCAATTAGTATTTGGTAGCATTGCTTTTAAATTGTTTAACTTGGGTCAATCGTTTCGGGTAGCCTTCCACAAGCTTCCCACAATAAGTTGGGTGAATTTTGGCCCATTCCTCCTGACAAAGCTGGTATAACTGAGTCAGGTTTGTAGGCCTCCTTGCTCGTACACACTTTTTCAGGTCTGCCCACAACTTTTCTATATGATTGAAGTCAGGGCTTTGTGATGGCCACTCCAATACCTTGACTTTGTTGTCCTTAAGCCATTTTCCCACAACTTTGGAAGTATGCTTGGAGTCATTGTCCATTTGGAAGATCCATTTGCGACCAAGCTTTAACTTCCTGACTGATGTCTTAAGATGTTTCTTCAATATATCCACATAATTTTCCTGCCTCATGATGCCATCAATTTTGTGAAGTGCACCAGTCCCTCCAGCAGCAAAGCACCCCCACAACATCATGCTGCCACCCCGTGCTTCACGGTTGGGATGGTATTCTTCGGCTTGCAAGCATCCCCCTTTTTCCTCCAAACATAACGATGTTCATAATGGCCAAACAGTTCTATTTTTGTTTCATCAGACCAGAGAACATTTCTCCAAAAAGTAACATTTTTGTCCCCATGTGCAGTTGCAAACCGTAGTCTGGCTTTTTTATGGTGGTTTTGGAGCAGTGGCTTCTTCCTTGCTGAGTGGCCTTTCAGGTTATGTTGATATAGGCCTCGTTTTACTGTGGATATAGATACTTTTGTACCTGTTTCCTCTAGCATCTTCACAAGGTCCTTTGCTGTTGTTCTGGGATTGATTTGCACTTTTCGCACCAAAGTATGTTCATCTCTATGAGACAGAACGCGTCTTCTTCTTGAGCGGTATGACGGCTGCGTGGTCCCATGGTGTTTATACTTGCGTACTATTGTTTGTACAGATGAACGTGGTACCTTCAGGCATTTGGAAATTGCTCCCAAGGATGAACCAGATTTGTGGAGGTCTACCATTTTTTTCTGAGGTCTTGGCTAATTTATTTTTATTTTCCCATGATGTCAAGCGAAGAGGCACTGAGTTTGAAGGTAGGCCTTGAAATACATCCACAGGTACATCTCCAATTGACTCAAATGATGTCAATTAGCCTATCAGAAGCTTCTAAAGCTATGACATATTCTGGAATTTTCCAAGTCAACTTAGTGTATGTAAACTTCTGACCCACTGGAATTGTGATACAATGAATTATAAGTGAAATAATCTGTCTGTAAACAATTGTTGGAAAAATTACTTGTGTCATGCACAAAGTAGATGTCCTAACCGACTTACCAAAACTATAGTTTGTTAACAAGAAATTTGTGGAGTGGTTGAAAAACGAGTTTTAATGACTCCAACCTAAGTGTATGTAAACTTCCGACTTCAACTGTATATCTTTATTTGCTATTTGTTCTTTGTTATAGGGCAAAAAAGATTGGAGAAGTGGTTTATCCATACATTTTTATTTTGGATAGATAACTCTTTGTATTGCTGTTTGTTTAGTGTGTTTCAAATTTTCAAGAAGTGGTTTGATTCTATGAATTATTCCGTTACGTTTAGCTCGTTTCTGACGTGCTTTTTAAAAATGTTTCCTTCGTTTATTTCTGTACTGTTTTAGTGTTCCACCATTATGAAGGCGTACATTCAGGTTTTCTTGGTCTCTGTGTTTTTGGATGAATAGGTTTCTCATTTCTCATAGGTTTCTTATTTCTTGGGTATTTGCATTTTTCTTTAAACCATTTGTCATTGCTGTTAATTTTTCTTAGGTTTCTTTTGATTTGATAGGGAAGCTGAACGGCCAAATATACTGTTTAGGCATTCTACTGCCTAAACAGTATCGGATGGGGCCACAGTGTCTCCTGACCCCTCCTGTCTCAGCCTCCAGTATTTATGCTGCAGTAGTTTATGTGTCGGGGGGCTAGGGTCAGTCTGTCACATCTGGAGTATTTCTCTTGTCCTGTGTGAATTTAAATATGCTCTCTCCAATTCTCTCTTTCTCGGAGGACCTGAGCCCTAGGACCATGCCTCAGGACTACCTGGCATGATGACTCCTTGCTGTCCCCAGTCCACCTGGCCATGCTGCTGCTCCAGTTCCAACTGTTCTGCCTGCGGCTATGGAACCCTAACCTGTTCACCGGACATGCTACCTGTCCCAGACCTGCTGTCCCAGACCTGCTGGAACCCTGACCTGTTCACCGGACGTGCTACCTGTCCCAGACCTGCTGTTTTCAACTCTCTAGAGACAGCAGGAGCGGTAGAGATACTCTCAAAGATCGGCTATGAAAAAGCTAACTGACACTTACTCTTGTGTTGCTGACTTGTTGCACCCTTGACAACTACTGTGATTATTATGAACATTTGAACATCTTGGCCATGTGCTGTTATAATCTCCACCTGGCACAGCCAGAAGAGGACTGGCCACCCCTCATAGCCTGGTTCCTCTCTAGGTTTCTTCCTAGGTTTTGGCCTTTCTAGGGAGTTTTTCCTAGCCACCGTGCTTCTACACCTGCATTGCTTGCTGTTTGGGGTTTTAGGCTGGGTTTCTGTACAGCACTTTGAGATATCAGCTGATGTAAGAAGGGCTATATAAATAAATTTGATTTGAAATTTGATTTGATACTGCGAAGTTTACACCTTCACTATTGCAGTGAAACATTTTGTCCAGGAAGTTGTCTAAAAGTGATTGAATTTGTTATTGCCGAATAGTTTTTTGGTAGGTTTCTACACTACATTCCTTACCTCTAGGGCTTGTCTTAATAGTGTGCAGTTTGTTTGGCTTTGATCCCTCATGATTGAGTATTGCTCTGTTCAGGTAGACTGTGATTTTTCTGTGATCCGATAGGCGTATCAGTAGGCTGACTGTGAACGCTCTGAAGACTCTGGGTTGAGCTCGGTGATAAAGTAATCTACAGTACAACTGCCAAGGGATGAGCTGTAGGTGTACCTACAGTAGGAGTCCCCTCAAATCTACCATTGACTAGTACAGACCCAGCGTGCGACAGAGCTGCTAGAGTTGTGACCCATTTTTGTTGGTTGTTTTGTCAAAGTTGTGTCTAGGGGGGCATATTGGGGAGGGAATGCTGTCACCTCCAGTTAGGTGTTTGTCCCCCTGTGTGCTGAGAGTGTCAGGTTGTCACAGATTAGTACATGTCCCTGGGCCTGGAAATTGTTTATCTCCCCCTCTAGGATGGAGAAGCTGTCATCATTTAAGTATGGGATTCTATTGGGGGGATATAGGTAGCACAAATGAGTAAATGTTTCTCTGTTGAGATCATTTCCTTATTAATTTCTTGCCAGATGTAAAATGTGCCTGTTTTGAATAATTTTATAGAGTGAGTTAGGTCTGCTCTATACCAAATTAGCCTACCCTCTGTGTCTCTTCCCTGTTTCACACCTGGTAGTTTGGTGGATGGGACTACCAGCTCTATGTAAAAAAGAGGGCAACCAGTGGGTCCATCTCCTCTATACCATCGTTCTTGTAGAATAACAATGTCTGTATTTCTGATTTCTTTGGTGGAGTCCAGGTTCCTGCTCTTTAGACAAAAGGCATATTACCTCAGACCTTGTATATTCCAGCATGAGAGTAAAAGCATTATATGTTCCATAGTGTTGTGTGGTTTGGCCTCTCTCTCAATCACCCACCCACCGACCTAGCCTGCCGCTGTGCTCTGTGTGGTTCGGTGGCTCTCTCTAGAACAGGCAGGTTTATCAACTGCTGATTACCATCTCTGGGATATCACAACATCTCTCTTCGCACACACACGCAATGGCACTTTCTATTATGCTTTGAGGACAGAGGAGACATCAAAGAATCTTTATCTCCGGTTTTATGCCTCCACATATAGAGCTTCCAACTCCAACCCCCATGCCCTCTGGCCCCCAATCCCCATGCCTCTGGCCCCCAATCCCCATGCCCTATGGCCCCCAATCCCCATGCCCTCTGGCCCCCAACCCCCATGCCCTATGGCCCCCAATCCCCATGCCTCTGGCCCCCAACCCTCATGCCCTATGGCCCCCAATCCCCATGCCTCTGGCCCCCAACCCCCATGCCCTATGGCCCCCAATCCCCATGCCTCTGGCCCCCAACGCCCATGCCTCTGGCCCCCATGCCCTATGGCCCCCAAATCCCATGCCTTCTGGCCCCCAACCCCCATGCCTTCTGGCCCCCAAGGTCTGCTCTATACCTCCCAAGGTCTGCACTATACCCCCTAAGGTCTGCTCTATACCCCATGCCCTCTGGCCCCCAACCCCCATGCCTCTGGCCCCCAACCCCCATGCCTCTGGCCCCCAACCCCCATGCCCTATGGCCCCCAATCCCCATGCCTCTGGCCCCCAACCCCCATGCCTCTGGCCCCCAACCCCCATGCCTCTGGCCCCCAACCCCCATGCCCTATGGCCCCCAATCCCCATGCCTCTGGCCCCCAATGCCCATGCCTCTGGCCCCCATGCCCTATGGCCCCCAAATCCCATGCCTTCTGGCCCCCAACCCCCATGCCTTCTGGCCCCCAAGGTCTGCTCTATACCTCCCAAGGTCTGCTCTATACCCCCTAAGGTCTGCTCTATACCCCATGCCCTCTGGCCCCCAACCCCCATGCCCTATGGCCCCCAAGCCACATGCCCTCGGGCCCCCAAACCCCATGCCCTTTGGCCCCCAACCCCCATGCCCTATGGCCTCCAAGCCACATGCCCTCGGGCCCCCAACCCCCTGCCCTCTGCTGGCTCGTACCATTAGGTTTGCATGCTGAGCATCTGATGAATGCCTCTCAGGTCGCAGGATGGGGCTGAGGGCTGGTGTAGGAGTGGGGCTTGGGCATATTGCTCTGCTCACAGCCTGGGCATGTGTGGCTGTCATGTTGAGATCCTTGCTGCAGGAGTGGTGGGCATGGGGGGAGCAGAAGGGGAATAGACCTGATCTGGAGGATCAGGGAGTGGGGCTGTGGTCTGGGTATAGCCCTCTGGGTGCAGTTCTGGGGGGAGGTCTCATAGGTCTGGGCGGGAGTCTTGCTGGTCTGGGATGGAGTCTTGCAGTTCCGCGGGGGGAGGTCTCACAGTTTCTTGGCGGGAGTCTTGCAGGTCTGGGAGGGAGTCTTGCAGGTCTGGGAGGGAGTCTTGCTGGTCTGAGAGGGAGTCTTGCTGGTCTGAGAGGGAGTCTTGCAGGTCTGGGAGGGAGTTTTGTAGGTCTGGGAGGGAGTCTTGCGGGTCTGGGGGGAGGTCTCACAGGTCTGGGCGGGAGTCTTGCTGGTCTGGGAGGGAGTCTTGCAGATCTGGGAGGGAGTTTAGTAGGTCTGGGAGGGAGTCTTGCAGGTCTGGGAGGGAGTCTTGCTGGTCTGGGAGGGAGTCTTGCAGATCTGGGAGGGAGTTTAGTAGGTCTGGTTGGGGTGTTCATTGCTCTTTTGCTCCTGTGTGAGGTGCTGGGGCTGCAGTTGAGTATGATGTCTTTCAGAGTCCTGGCAGATTGGGACTGTCACCTTGTATAGGTGTATCTCTCTCTCTCTTTGTCTCTCTTTTGCCCTCTTCTCTGCTGTTCTCTCTCTCTCCCTTTTCTCTCGCTTGTTCTCTTCCTCTCTCTCTCCCTCTCCGTCCTCCTGCCCTATCCTCTCCTCTCCCACTTCACTACACCCCTCTCTCTGTCTCTCGATCTGTCTCTCTTTCTGACTCTCTCTCTCTCTCACTCCCTTCCTGTATCCTCTCCTCCCCCACTCCATTTCATCTCATGATTGCAGGGAGAATTTAAAGAGCTGGGGTTGTCGTTACTATGGAAATTGACTAATGGTGGTGGAGAGGTTAACAGAAAGCTATAAAGGGGTTAAAGACTAACGTTAACGACACCTCTATATGTGCTAGCTACATCAGTCAGAGTAAGCTGCCCGCTAGAGAAGACACTACTGATGGCTTCATCACACACACCCGCACGTGTACACGTACACGCACACACACACACACACACACACACACACACACACACACACACACACACACACACACACACACACACTGATGGCATCCCTGCAGGCCACACCACAGTATAATTCTCCATGCTAGTGTCTGCTGGTGTGGTAATGAGGAAAGCCATAAAGACATAGTGTATGATATGTGGAGTGGACTACCCCTTCTTGTTTCTGTGCCCTCATAAATCATTGTATAGATGCAGTCTGTGGGGTTAGAGTACCCAACACAAACTAAATTGGTTTGGTTAGCATCCTGAGGTGAAATAATTAGGGGCGGCAGGTAACCTAGTGGTTAGAGTGTTGGGCCAGTAACCCGAAAGTTTGCTGGATCGAATCCCCGAGCTGACAAGGTAAAAAATAGTTCTGCCCCTGAGCAAGGCAGTTAACCCACTGTTCCCTGGGTGCCGAAGAATGGATTTTGATTATGATTCAGAGGGGTTGGGTTAAATGCGGATGACACATTTCAGTTGAATCCATTCAGTTGAATCCATTCAGTTGAATCCATTCAGTTGAATACATTCAGTTGAATACATTCAGTTGTGCAACTGACTAGGTATCCCGCTTAACCTGATTAGCTAGCTGCTTATGGTAGGTGTTAGAGGCACTAAACATGCTGCAACAGATAATTAAAGGATGTGTCTCAAATGGTACCATACTGCACTAATTCTGAACAGAGACCATAGGGCTCTGGTTAAAACTATGGGCTCGGGTTAAAACTATGGGCTCTGGTTAAAACTATGGGCTCGGGTTAAAACTATGGGCTCGGGTTAAAACTATGGGCTCTGGTTAAAACTATGGGCTCTGGTTAAAAATATGGGCTCTGGTTAAAACTATGGGTTCTGGTTAAAAATATGGGCTCTGGTTAAAAATATGGGCTCTGGTTAAAACTATGGGCTCTGGTTAAAACTATGTGCTCTGGTTAAAACTATGGCTCTGGTTAAAACTATGGGCTCTGGTTAAAAGTAGTTTACTATAGTAGTTTACTCAACTGCTGGTTGAGAGAATGCCAAGAGTGTGCAAAGCTGTCATTAAGACAAAGTGTGGCTACTTTGAAGAATATAAAATATATTATATACTTTTTTGGTTACTACATGATTCCGTATGTGTTATTTCATGGTTTTGATGCCTTCACTATTATTTTACAATGTAGAACATAGTAAAGAACATAATAAAGAAAAACCTTGGAATAAGTAGGTGTCCAAACTTTTGACTGGTATATATATATTACAAATGGTACAATAGCCCTTATTCACATTCCATGATCGAACGTTCTAAACACACTTTCTACCGGTGTGGCAATTTCCGGCCAGTCTAGTTGTTATCGACGATATAACGTTACTACCACTATGTCGCAGTTTTTTACTAGGTGTCTTCAGGACCTGCCTCAAATTAATATTAATGATGTACATCGAATTGTTAAATCAGCCTCCGAGACTCCAGCTAGCAAGAATGAAAAGGGGTTCAAGATGTATATAGGAAGCTACATAGACAACTATGAAGGTGAGTACCAAGTCAGTGACAGATAACGTTAGCTAGCTACAATCATTAGCTAGCTAATTTAACTATTAACTGTAGCTAGCTAGTTACTTCGTAAAATTATGTAACGTTGACAGAATCTACCTGAGAATGTGTGTATTTTCGTTAGCTTGGTTAAGTTATGCTTGTTAGCTATAATTGTTTGCAAAAAATAATTGTTATTCATTTCTTCTACACAGTATCTAACAAAGATACATTGACATGGGGAGATCACCGTGAGGGCCACACAGCATGAGAGTAGGGAAAGGTTATAGATAGCTACTAGGGACCTTGTTAAACATCTCCTGTGAGACACTGTCATCATGGTCAAAATGTGTTGGAGACAGTGTCAACGTTTAATCTGATCAATAGATAGATATTAATGATGGGTCCCAATCCCAATTTAGAATTGCCCATTTTACAGGTTATTTGGTAAATATCTGTTGATGCAGTGTTTGGTAATAGTGTTACTGAGACAAACATAGCACTATCTAATCTTCTTAACTAGGGGCTCATTTAACTATACAGGAATAGATTGTGTCTCAGTAACACAATTACCAAACACTGCATCAACAGATCTTTACCAAATAACCTGTTAAGCGGGCAATTCTAAATTGTGATTGGGACACATCATTAATCTATTCCTGTATAGTTAAATGAGCCCCTAGTTAAGAAGACTAGATACTACTATGTTTATTGTTATTTATGGGCCGCATCATTCTTGTTTCTCACTTCAGTCTTTCATCACACTTATCTTCACAGATGGTGTTAAAGCACTCCGTACCAGTGATCGTGGTCCAAAGCCACTGCTCCTGTGTTGCAGGAAGTGCTCTGTGCAATCATCTGGTGGCCCTTCTTTACCAGACAGCGTACTACTCTCAACTAACCATTCCTGCTGCACCACCAGTTCACAGCTGCACAGACACAGAACAGCATTGGCACAAGCCAAGAACACTTGTGAGACTATCAATATCCATTAAATAATGCACCTGAAAAGTATTCAGCCTATGTAACAGAAAATCCTTGTTAATTAGGGTGTGAAGCCAGGTCTGGTTGATGGGATAGAGTTCCATAAACCTACTAACTCGTGTGCTGATGGAAAAAGGTAAGTTGGAGGTTCCTAGAATGGAAACATTTTAGAAAACATTTTCTTGTGATTGTTTTTATATCCAGATGATAAGCCTAAACATTTACGATGTAATGACAAATGTTTGGGACAAAGACTGGGGGGAAATATATATCTATATATCTGTATATTTTAATTCATTTTATTTGAACTTTCGGGCTTGTGCTGTTTCTGGAAAAGTTACATGAGTCTGTGTCATAGTAATCTCTCCAACCTGATGTTAAAGTTTTTAAATGTTTTGCAGAAGTTCTCTATAAAGCACTCAATGGAGTGCAAAGCCTGACATGGAAAGCCTGACATGGATCTTCTCTGCATCTCAGAAAGGTATGCCAACTTTTCTCCACTTACTGCCCCTCTTGTGACAACAATGGAAATGTCAGCTGACGTGCCCCTGGTTGAGTCCGCCTTTGGGCCAGTGCAAGCAGGCAGGGTTCTGTCCTATCAGCTTCCACAGCCAAAGACCCATGAAATTGTGAAGATTGCCGATGCCCCTTCTCCACCAATACCTCCATTAGATGGCTACAGGCTTCAGGCTTCCCAGTGTGCTTACGTCCTTAGCCATCAGGAGCAGTTCCACGTCAAGGCATTAGAGATAGGTCTCTTTTGAATGTGCAAGTTCCACACGAAGACAGTAGGAACAACACCTCTTTTTAGGTATTGTCGCCCCCCAATTTCTCTCAACAAAGTCACTTACGACAAAATGTGTACTACACACCTTTGCGTGTTTGGGGACAGTAAAGTTGTCATGACGTACTGCCACCAACCACCTTTTTCTGAGCTCTACATCGACCGGGAAACTATGGAAGCTCACAATACCATTACATTTGGAAGAAACTGAACATAGAGGCACTGAACAATGTTCATTAGCACCTCCTTCGCGGGGCTGTAATTTAAATGTAGTCATTGTGAACTATTTCAGTCAGAAATGCATAGACGATAGCTAGTAAGCTAATGATAAAAACAATAGCAGAACTCGCTCCAGAAGTCATCAACCCGGTCGGAAGTAAATTAGAACATTGGAGGCGGTATAATGTATAGAGCCTATTTTTCTTCCAGTTCCACATTAGAGACTTTTGAGTAGATCATTGACAAAACAATGACAATAAAATAAATGTTGTCACAGGCCAGCTCATAGCCTGTGGCAAAAATGAGGGGACATCAATAACAGGTATAGGCCAATCAAAAGGTTCTTTATTGTAAACAAAAACGATTAACTTTAAACAAAGAAAAAGGAATGAGGTGTGGAAATGTCATAATGTAGGGTGTATGTAAGGTGCATGAATGCATGAATCTGTGTGTGTGAATATGACTGAGTGGAAACTAAATAAACCTACAAAGGAACAAACAAAACAGGATCATACCTGGAGGAGCAGAGAGAGAGAGAGAGGTTAGTGAAGCAGCAGGTTTAAATACCCTGAGCCTAGGTGGCTCCAATCACGCCAGCTCCAATCACTAACGACCCTCCTCTGCCTGCAGGAGGAACCGCCCCTGCACTGCAGAGGAGGGGCCGTGACAATTTGTACATCCATTTTGTAACACTACAACAAAGTCAAAGGGGTGTGAATACTTTCTGAAGGCACTGCATAAATATACACACATATATAAATGTTGTTGATTCTGTGGAGGAGAACAATCTCTTATTATTTATATTTGTCTGAGATTTGTTTGTTTGTTTGTAGTGTCTGTCTGACATTTTGACTTTCTGCTGTGTGGGAGGAACCAGAAGACTTTTTGAAGATACGGGCAAGTTTAAAAAAAAATAAAGGTCCTTTTCATTCATCCTTCAATGGCCCCGTTTTCTCCCTTTTCTATGAAAATGTTGCATATGTCAAAGTTAGGCAGTTAGAAAACTTTTAAGAAAAATTGTTTACTGTCTGAGTCTCAGAATTTCCCTCTTGTGCCTGTACTTCAAGGAGCTGGTCTGGACTTACAAAGCCTAGTGATAAAGATATACACTGCTCAAAAAAATAAAGGGAACACTTAAACAACACAATGTAACTCCAAGTCAATCACACTTCTGTGAAATCAAACTGTCCACTTAGGAAGCAACACTGATTGACAATAAATTTCACATGCTGTTGTGCAAATGGAATAGACAACAGGTGGAAATTATAGGCAATTAGCAAGACACCCCCAATAAAGGAGTGGTTCTGCAGGTGGGGACCACAGACCACTTCTCAGTTCCTATGCTTCCTGGCTGATGTTTTGGTCACTTTTGAATGCTGGTGGTGCTTTCACTCTAGTGGTAGCATGAGACGGAGTCTACAACCCACACAAGTGGCTCAGGTAGTGCAGCTCATCCAGGATGGCACATCAATGCGAGCTGTAGCAAGAAGGTTTACTGTGTCTGTCAGCGTAGTGTCCAGAGCATGGAGGCGCTACCAGGAGACAGGCCAGTACATCAGGAGACGTGGAGGAGGCCGTAGGAGGGCAACAACCCAGCAGCAGGACCGCTACCTCCGCCTTTGTGCAAGGAGGAGCAGGAGAAGCACTGCCAGAGCCCTGCAAAATGACCTCCAGCAGGCCACAAATGTGCATGTGTCTGCTCAAACGGTCAGAAACAGACTCCATGAGGGTGGTATGAGGGCCCGACATCCACAGGTGGGGGTTGTGCTTACAGCCCAACACCGTGCAGGACGTTTGGCATTTGCCAGAGAACACCAAGATTGGCAAATTCGCCACTGGCGACCTGTGCTCTTCACAGATGAAAGCAGGTTCACACTGAGCACGTGACAGACGTGACAGAGTCTGGAGACGCCGTGGAGAACATTCTGCTGCCTGCAACATCCTCCAGCATGACCGGTTTGGCGGTGGGTCAGTCATGGTGTGGGGTGGCATTTCTTTGGGGGGCCGCACAGCCCTCCATGTGCTCGCCAGAGGTAGCCTGACTGCCATTAGGTACCGAGATGAGATCCTCAGACCCCTTGTGAGACCATATGCTGGTGCGGTTGGCCCTGGGTTCCTCCTAATGCAAGACAATGCTAGACCTCATGTGGCTGGTGTGTCAGCAGTTCCTGCAAGAGGAAGGCATTGATGCTATGGACTGGCCCGCCGTTCCCCAGACCTGAATCCAATTGAGCACATCTAGGACATCATGTCTCGCTCCATCCACCAACGTCACGTTGCACCACAGACTGTCCAGGAGTCGGCGGATGCTTTAGTCCAGGTCTGGGAGGAGATCCCTCAGGAGACCATCCGCCACCTCATCAGGAGCATGCCCAGGCGTTGTAGGGAGGTCATACAGGCACGTGGAGGCCACACACACTACTGAGCCTCATTTTGACTTGTTTTAAGGACATTACATCAAAGTTGGATCAGCCTGTAGTGTGGTTTTCCACTTTAATTTTGAGTGTGACTCCAAATCCAGACCTCCATGGGTTGATAAATTGGATTTCCATTTATTATTTTTGTGTGATTTTGTTGTCAGCACATTCAACTATGTAAAGAAAAAAGTATTTAATAAGATTATTTCTTTCATTCAGATCTAGGATGTGTTGTTTAAGTGTTCCCTTTATTTTTTTGAGCAGTATATTTTAGTGTCTGCTCAGATTCGCAAAAATGTGTCTGTTTCCTGGACACAGATTAAGCTTGGTCCTAGACTAAAAGCAATAACTTTTAATATGAAATGGATGGTGATTAGTGATTCTGCGCAGTGCGACTGCAATGTAGTCAATCTCAAACACAAACTGTGTTGATCATTCTGTCAATTGGTTGTCTCCATAGAGATATAATAATCTGTGACTGGTCCTGAGTCTCCCCAGAGGCTGGCCCGGTCCATATGAGAGCCATTCAACATGTTGAATAATGAATTTGATGTAGTGACCTTGATACTACCTTGGTACTTTAGACCAAGGGTTAAGATATGTTTTGTGGATGATATTGACGGTGGTATTAGTTATTCATTGATTACAGGTGTTTAAATTGATGGGCTGGCAATAAGACCTCGCCATTGGCTCTTTGGCTGGGACCAAGCTCTTATTTAAAATCCCGAGCCCGAACACAGATTATGGGCGAATCTCAAAATTATCTTCCTTGATTCGTCATCTCCTCTCTCATCCTTTTCCTTCTCAGAATGTCGGGAGATGCTGCTAAATGTTGTTGTTGCACCCTGAGCCAGAAATCATAGTGTGCGTCCCGAATGCCACCCTATTCCCTAGTGTACTACTTCTGACAAGGGCCCATAGAGCTCTGGCCCAAGGTGTATTCCCTATATATGGAATTGGGTGCCATTTTGGGAATTTCGGGAGGAGATCGGAGGACAACAAAGTCTCCATTGAGAGTCTCCAATCGTTGGTTACCATTTGTCACTTGGTCATGAGAAACATTTCTTATCAGACTGAGATGGATTTATTCAGAGGGGAACCAATAAAGGGGAATAGGACCAATCTTCAGTGTTATTAACAGTGATTGCAATTTGATATGTCAAAGTGTTTCAACAGACAGCAGACACTGCAATCACAGCAGTTATTGTTTATATTATACTCTTAACAAGATGGTGCTGATAGACATGGTCCTATGTTTATCCAGATACAACAACATTGTGTGCATGCGTGCGTGCCTGAGAGAGAGAGGGAGAGAGAGAGAGAGAGCAGGAGAGAGAGAGAGGGAGAGAGAGAGAGAGAGAGAGAGCAGGAGAGAGCGAGAGAGAGCAGGAGAGCCGGAGAGAGAGAGAGAGAGAGAGAGAGAGAGAGCAGTAGAGAGAGAGAGAGGGAGAGAGAGCTACACTTCAAGAATAAGAATGAGAAGAGGTCAAAATGGTTTCAGCTAACACTAAGTAGAATAGAAGTCTAACCAATCAATGAATTTGAATTCATAAATTCTATGTCATAGACAATGAAAACACAAAATAGACATTGTGGTCCTCGAAGAAGAGTGGTTATATGCTCTCTTCAGCTAGAATGGATGGTCTATTAATAATAAAGACCTGGTACGCCAGTCTAGAAAGAAAGGTTGTGGGCTGTGATCTCAGATCAGCGCTTCTTCTCACGAGGAATAGAGAGGACTTGTGACACACACACACGTGACACACACACGTGACACACACAGATACACACACACAGACACACACACACGTGACACACACACACACACACAGATACACACACACACATGTGACACACACACTAACATCCTGCTTCACCAAACAAGGAGGGCTCATCAACCTGACCCAGATCCTGCCATGGCTGTGCTCTGCTCTGCTCTGCTCTCTCTCATCATATACATATTCAATGAGCTCCTCTTCATAATCACTAGACAGACAGAGTGGACAAGGAGAGAGAAAAGGCTCCTAGTGACTTCCTCTTTTCCTTGATGCTCTGTCTCCAGTCTCACATCCTGATCTGTGTTCAGAAAGGGTTTGTTTTCTGCTGTTGATTGAGCTTGCCTGGTGCAGTGTTATTAAGATGTACCCGTAACATGCCCTCTATGTCAAACTCATATGTTATTCTACACATGTGGAGGGATCGCTCTGTATTGCAGACCGTGTTACGGGTATCAACATGCTTTTAGCTGTTCATCACAGAGAGCTGTGACTGAAACCATCTCTCCTCCTCGACAATTGAAAATGATCATCTGAATCAAATTACCAAAACAAAGCTTTTGTAATATAAATAATCGGGCTACACTGAAGATGGTTGAACCAGGAGACAGAAATATAGTGTTCATCCCAAATGAAACCCTATTTCCTTGATAGTGCACTATTTTTTTACTTGGACCCATAAGTCCCTGGTCAACAGTAGTGCACCATACAGGGAACTGTGTTCCATTTGGAACTCAAGCATACTAGTGGCTCTTCTGGGATCCTATATGGGCTGAAAGGCTGTAGTTCTGAACAATAAGGTGAGAGAGAGAGAGGGGGTTACAGGTAAAGGGAGGGAGGGAGGTTTGAGAGAGGGGGGAGCAGGGAAAAGGGACAGGCGGAGAGGGAGGGAGAGAGGGAGGGAGAGAGAAAGAGAGAGGGGGCAGAGACAAGGAAAGAGAGAGAGAGAGGAGGGGGAGGGACAGCGAGACAGAGAGAGAGAGGGGGGGGACAGGTACAGGGAAGGAGGGAGAGAGAGAGAGAGATGGGGGGCAGGGAGAGGGAGGGAGGTTTTGAGAGAGAGAGAGGGGGGCAGGGAGAAGGTGAGGGGGGAGGGACAGGGTGAGAGGGAGGGACAGGGAGAGAGGGAGGGAGAGAGAAAGAAAGAGGGGGCAGAGACAAGGAAAGAGAGAGAGAGAGAGAGAGGAGGGACAGCGAGACAGAGAGAGAGGGGGGGACAGGTACAGGGAAGGAGGGAGAGAGAGAGATGGGGGGGCAGGGACAGGGAGAGGGAGGGAGGTTTTGAGAGAGAGAGGGGGCAGGGAGAAGGTGAGGGGGGAGGGAAAGGGTGAGAGGGAGAGGGAGGGAGAGAGAAAGAGAGAGGGGGCAGAGACAAGGAAAGAGAGAGAGAGAGAAGGGGGGAGGGACAGAGAGAGAGAGAGAGAGAGAGGCGGGGGGGGGGGGACTGAACAATGAGGTAACAGAAAATGCCTTCTTATTTCAGCCCAATAATTTCTCTTTATGATTTCTGGATTGAGACAGCAGCTCTAGTTTGCTTTCCGTTCAAGGTCTGTTGTTTTGTGTTTTCTATCCTATATGTTGACTATAAGTTTATGCTTTTCCTAGATGTAGGGCTCGATTCAATCCGTATTGCTGAAGTTACGCCTTATATTATTCACAATTTAAAGGTAATGTTCCCATGTTAGCAGAGACTGCATTCACGGTACATGCTGCCTATGTAAGTACCTTTAGATTGAAATCACACTATAACACGGAACTTCTGCGATACGGTTTTGAATTGAGCCCCTAGTTAATGACTATTCTTAGGTTGTCAGCTCCCCTGACATACAGGATGAACAGATTAAACAGTAGCCTATACTCTTTCCCCTTTTCCTTAATCCTTGTAGATTGTAGATGTGTAAAGTGTTAGCAATCTCCTTATATGTCACGCCCTGACCTTAGAGATCCTTATTATTCTCTATGGTTGGTTAGATCAGGGTGTGACACGGGTGGGAAATTCTATGTTTTCTGTTTCTTTGTTTTTGGGCCGAGTGTGGTTCCCAATCAGAGGCAGCTGTATATCGTTGTCTCTGATTGGGAATCATACTTAGGCAGCCTGTTTTCCACCTGAGTTTGTGGGATCTTATTTTCTGTTTAGTGTCTGTGCCTGACAGAACTGTTCGCTTTCGTTTTGTTGCTGTGGTTATTTTGTTTTAGTGTTTCTTGAATAAACGCATCATGAACATTTACCACGCTGCGCCTTGGTCTACTTCTACCACCAACGAGAGCCGTTACAGAAGATCCCACCAAAAACAGACCAAGCAGCGTGGCCAGGAGGAGTGGACATGGGAGGACATCCTGGACGGCAAAGGATCCTGGATGTGGGAGGAGATCCTGGCCGGAAGGGATCGCCTCCCATGGGAACAGGTGGAAGCAGCGAGGGAGGAACGGCGACGAGACCGGGAGTCACGGCAACGACGGAAGCCCGAGAGGCAGCTCCCCCCCGTACACGGGGAGATTGGTAGAGTCAGGGTTTAGACCTGAGCCAACTCCCCGTGCTTACCGTGGGGAGCGTGTGACCGGTCAGGCACCGTGTTATGCGGTGATACGCACTGTAACTCCAGTGTGCATTCACAGCCCGGTGCGCTCGTGGCCGGCTCCCCGCATTTGCAAGAGTGGGCATTCAGCCAGGACGGGTTGTGCCGGCTCAGCGCTCCTGGTCTCCAATACGTCTCCTCGGTCCAGGATATCCTGCGCCGGTTCTATGCACTGTGTCGCCAGTGCGCCTTCACAGCCCAGTGCGTCCTGTGCCGGCGCCCCGCACTTGCCGGGCTAAAGTGAACATCCAGCCAGGACGGATTGTGCCAGCCCTACGCTCCAGACCTCCAGTGCGCCTCCACGGCCCAGTATATCCTGTGCCAGCTCCGCGCACCCGGTCTCCAGTGCGTCTCATCAGCCAGGTACGCCCTGTGCCGGCTCCACGCACCAAGCCTCCAGTGATGATCCATGGCACGAAGCCTGCAGTGATGATCCATGGCCCGGAGCCTGCAGTGATGATCCATGGCCCGGAGCCTGCAGTGATGATCCATGGCACAAAGCCTACAGTGATGATCCATGGCACGAAGCCTCCAGTGATGATCCATGGCACGAAGCCTCCAGGGACGATCCATGGCCCGGAGCCTCCAGCGACGGTCTGCAGTCCGGAGCCTCCAGCGACGGTCACCAGTCCGGAGCCTCCAGCGACGGTCAGCAGTCCGGAGCCTCCAGCGACGGTCGGCAGTCCGGAACCTCCAGTAACGGTCCCCGGTCCGGAGCCTCCAGCGACGGTCCCCGGTGCGGAGCTGACAGGGGGGGTTCCTAGTCTGGAGTCCCCGACGACGATCTACGGTCCGGAGGCCCCGGCAATGATCCCTGCACCAGAGGCGCCACCGAAGGGGGGGGGGAACCTCAAGCGGAGCGAGGTCTGCGTCCCACACCGGAGCCTCCACCGAGAGTAGATGCCCACCCGGACCCTCGCCTATAGGTTCAGGTTTGCGGCCGGAGTCCTCACCTTTGGGGGGGGGGGGGGTACTGTCACGCCCTGACCTTAGAGATCCTTATTATTCTCTATGGTTGGTTAGATCAGGGTGTGACACGGGTGGGAAATTCTATGTTTTCTGTTTCTTTGTTTTTGGGCCGAGTGTGGTTCCCAATCAGAGGCAGCTGTATATCGTTGTCTCTGGTTGGGAATCATACTTAGGCAGCCTGTTTTCCACCTGAGTTTGTGGGATCTTATTTTTTGTTTAGTGTCTGTGCCTGACAGAACTGTTCGCTTTCGTTTTGTTGCTGTGGTTATTTTGTTTTAGTGTTTCTTGAATAAACGCATCATGAACAGTTACCATGCTGCGCCTTGGTCTACTTCTACCACCAAAGAGAGCCGTTATATTATACCTATCCAGACCCATCATATCTGCAAACATTGAAGGATTTGGGCCAGGAAGCAAATTGGGACTGGCTGTGAAGGCTCCAGTGAAGTTTGGTTGAAAGTCAGAGTTCCCTGACCATTTCACCTGTCTGTACAATGAGTGGCTATTGGCTAATGGTCGCTCACTGAACCTTGAGAATCTTTAGAACTCAGAGGTAAAGAGGCTGTCATTCCAGAACTGACACCTCCCTTTGCATTCCAAATGGTACCCTATTCCTTATTTAATGCACTACTTTTGACCATGCCCGTCAGGGTTCTAGTCAAAAGTAATGCACTACATAAGGAATAGGGTACTATTTGGGACACACACTCTGTGCTGTCACATCTGTCTAGCCCCCAGCTCTGTCACAGGATATGAGAAATGCCTCCGGGTATTGTTTTTCTTGTATTAAACTGGGCCATTATATCATGATGCTTCATACCGGTTTTATTATTTCCTGAAAATCATAACCAATCATCAAACTTTTATTTGATATTATGGAAGTTTGTGATTATGGTAATGCGTGATGGAGTTTTCATAAAAGCTCTGGTTTACCCTTTCAGCATGAGGGGGGCTTCTCTTTCAGCATGAGGGGGGCTTCTCTTTCAGCATGAGGGGGGCTTCTCTTTCAGCATGAGGGGGGCTTCTCTTTCAGCATGAGGGGGGCTTCTCTTTCAGCATGAGGGGGTTTATCTTTCAGCATGAGGGGGGCTTCTCTTTCAGCATGAGGGGGGCTTCTCTTTCAGCATGAGGGGGGTTTCTCTTTCAGCATGAGGGGGGTTTCTCTTTCAGCATCAGGGGGGTTTCTCTTTCAGCATGAGGGGGGTTTCTCTTTCAGCATGAGGGGGGGTTTTCTTTCAGCATGAGGGGGGTTTCCCTTTAAACATGAGGGGGGTTTCTCTTTCAGCATGAGGGGGGTTTCTCTTTCAGCATGAGGGGGTTTCTCTTTCAGCATGAGGGGGTTTATCTTTCAGCATGAGGGGGGTTTCTCTTTCAGCATGAGGGGGGCTCCTCTTTCAGCATGAGGGGGGTTTCTCTTTCAGCATGAGGGGGGCTTCTCTTTCAGCATGAGGGGGGGTTCTCTTTCAGCATGAGGGGGGTTTCTCTTTCAGCATGAGGGGGGCTTCTCTTTCAGCATGAGAGGGGTTTCTCTTTCAGCATGAGGGGGGTTTCTCTTTCAGCATGAGGGGGTTCTCTTTCAGCATGAGGGGGCTCCTCTTTCAGCATGAGGGGGGCTTCTCTTTCAGCATGAGGGGGGTTCTCTTTCAGCATGAGGGGGGTTTCTCTTTCAGCATGAGGGGGGTTTCTCTTTCAGCATGAGGGGGGTTTCCCTTTCAACATGAGGGGGGTTTCTCTTTCAGCATGAGGGGGGTTTCTCTTTCAGCATGAGGGGGTTTCTCTTTCAGCATGAGGGGGGTTTCTCTTTCAGCATGAGGGGGGTTTCTCTTTCAGCATGAGCGGGGCTCCTCTTTCAGCATGAGGGGGGTTTCTCTTTCAGCATGAGGGGGTTTCACTTTCAGCATGAGGGGGGTTTCTCTTTCAGCATGAGGGGGGTTTCTCTTTCAGCATGAGGGGGTTTCTCTTTCAGCATGAGGGGGTTTCTCTTTCAGCATGAGGGGGGTTTCTCTTTCAGCATGAGGGGGGTTTCTCTTTCAGCATGAGGGGGGCTCCTCTTTCAGCATGAGGGGGGCTCCTCTTTCAGCATGAGGGGGTTTCTCTTTCAGCATGAGGGGGGTTTCTCTTTCAGCATGAGGGGGTTTCTCTTTCAGCATGAGGGGGTTTCTCTTTCAGCATGAGGGAGGGATAACTATTATAACTGTTACTGAATGTTATGCCTGTTCATTTGTAATGTTATGCCTGTTCATTTGTAATGTTATGTCTGTTCATTTGTAATGTATTCTGTTTAGAGGTAGACCAAATTCTGACCTTATGTTCTTCTGTATGTAATTAGAAAGGAAACAACACAGTGATTCTACAGAAATCATTCTTTAATATTTCACCCCAGTTGGGCACTGAAAGAGTAAAATAAGGCTTGTATTGTGTATAAATATGCTCAAATAAGCATTGAAAATCACAAAAAGGATCAAATCTCTGTGCTTTGTCATAGACAACAATATTACCAGCATAGCTAAAAATTCAAGACAGGTCTCAAATTGGAAACCTTCAGATAAAAGTCTGACAGCTCTCCAAGCCCCTGTAATTCCTATATGGAATAGAATGTGTTCCATATAGAATATGAATGAATTGAAGGACATGAAAGTGTCAGTCCTCTATTACAGTGATCTATGCAAGGGGTCTGCTGTAGCCTTCATGGAACTAGGGGGACTGACTATGTTGTTAAAGTGACATTCCGAGAGAGAGAGAGAGAGAGAGAGAGAGAGGGGGGGGGGCGAGAGAGAGAGAGAGTGGAGGGGTTGCAAAAGAGAGAGGGAGGGTAGCAAGAGAGAGCGAGAAGGAGAGAGAAGGAGCGAGAGAAACAGAGGGGGGGTAGCAACAAAATCAAATCAAATTTGATTGGTCATACACATATTTATCAGATGTTATTGCGGGTGTAGTGAAATGTTTGTGTTCCTAGCTCCAACAGTGCAGTAGGATCTAACATTTCACAACAATTGTCACAAATCTAAAAGTAAAAGAATGGAATTAAGAAATATCTAAATATTAGGACGAGTAATGTCGAAGGGGCATTGACTAAAATATAGTAGAATAGAATACAGTATATACAGTACCAGTCAAACGTTTGGACACACCTACTCATTCAAGGGTTTATCTTTATTTGTACTATTCATTGTAGAATAATAGTGAAGACACCAAAACGATGAAATAACACATATGGAATCACATAGTTACCAAAAAAGTGTGAAACAAATCAAAATATATTTTATATTTGAGATTCTTTAAAGTAGCCACCTTTTGCCTTGATAACAACTTTGCACACTCTTGGCATTCTCTCAACCAGCTTCACCTGGAATGCTTTTCCAACAGTCTTAAAGGAGTTCCCACATATGCTGAGCACTTATTGGCTGCTTTTCCTTAACTCTGCGGTCCAACTCATCCCAAACCATTTCAATTGGGTTAAGGTTGGGTGATTGTTGGAGGCCAGGTCATCTGATGCAGCACTCCATCACTCCCCTTCTTGGTCATATAGCCATTACACAGCCTGGAGGTGTGTGTTGGGTCATTGTCCTGTTGAAAAACAAATGATAGTCATACTAAGCACAAACCAGATGGGATGGTGTATCGCTGCAGAATGCTGTGGTAGCCATGCTGGCTAAATTTGCCTTGAATTCCAAATAAATCCTTAACAGTGTCACCAGAAAAGCACCTCCACACCGTCACACCTCCTCCATGCTTCACGGTTGGAACCACACATGTGGAGATCATCCGTTCACCTACTCTGCATTTCACAAAGACACGGCAGTTGGAACCAAAACTCTCAAATTTGGACTCATCAGACCAAAGCACAGATTTACACCTGTGTAATGTCCATAGTTCGTGTTTCTTGGCCCAAGCAAGTCTCTTCTTCTTATTGGTGTCCCTTAGTAATGGTTTCTTTGCAGCAATTTGACCATGAAGGTCTGATTCATGCAGTCTTCTCTGAACAGTTGATGTTGAGATGTGTTTGTCACTTGAACTCTGTGAAGCATTTATTTTGGCTGCAATTTCTGAGCTGCAGTTAACTCTAATGAATGTATCCTCTGCAGCAGAGGTAGCTCTGGGTCTTCCTTTCCTGTGGTGGTCGTCATAGCGCTTGATGTTTTTTGCTACTGAAATTTTCCGGATTGACTGACCTTCATATCTTAAAGTAATGATGGATTGTCCTTTCTCTTTGCTTATTTGAGCTGTTCTTGCCATAATATGGACTTGGTCTTTTACCAAATAGGGCTATCTTCTGTATACCAACCTTATCTTGTCACAACACAATTGATTGGCTCAAAAGCATTAGTAAAGCAATTCCACAAATTCATTTTAAACAAGGCACACCTGTTAATTGAAATGATTTCCAGGTGACTACCTCATGAAGCTGGTTGAGAGAATGCCAAGACTGTGCAAAGCTGTCATCAAGGCAAAGTGTGGCTACTTTGAAGAATCTCAAATGTAAAATATATTTTGATTTGTTTAATTTAACACTTTTTCGGTTACTACATGATTCCAAATATGTGGTTTCATGGTTTGATGTCTTCACTACTATTCTACAATGTGGAAAATATAAAAAAAATAAAGAAAAACCCTTGAATGAGTAGTTGTGTCCAACCTTTTGACTGGTACTGTACATATGAGATGAGTAAAGCAGCATGTAAACACAGAGAAAAAAAAGGAGAGAGGTAGAGAGACAAACAGCAAGAGAGACAGCGAGAGAGACAGCATGGGACAGTCAGCGGCACAGTCTACTGGAAAAATCCCCAGATTTTCCACTGCTCAATCAACGTAAACGATAGATGGCATTCCTCTCTGAGAGACACTGATAAGGTCAGAGCTCTAAGGCTCCCTGGTGTTTCTGCTGGCTGCTCAGCCTGTGTGGTGGACCATCTGGTCATGGCCTATTGTTTCCTATCGCTTCCTGATGTCATGTGGAAGATGAATGAAGATTATTAGTCTATACTGTCTATTGCTGCTGCTAGTCATGGAGCTGCATGATTGGTTGAGGTCTGTTGAGCTTGCAGCAGGGCTTTGGTGTCTGTCTGTCTGTCTGTCTGTGAGAGAGAGAGAGCGAGACTCAGAGAGAGAGAGAGCGAGAAAGAGAGAGAGAGAGAGAAAGAGAGAGTGACAAAGAAGTTTCTAGTTCACACAACACAGTACCACTGATTTATTTCATGAAATTGAAAAGAACATTGGTTACCAGTTGTTAGTTTCTGAACAGAAGAGTTGCAGAATGGCCAATGGCAGAATGTCTTTGTCTCCATCACTGTCGATGCACCTCTCTTCAGGTTTAGTCAATGGCTGGGATAAGGTGTCTGCTGCCATTGAGCTGTAAAATAATTCCTTCAGTTGTATTAGTTCTGTCTGTTTGCAGCGTTGCATCATTCAGCGTGTATGGGATCATGGTGACAGGTAGCTTTAGGTCTCTATTCAATCCGTATCATAGAAGTTTATTGTTACAGCGTGATTGAAATTTAAAGGCAATGTTCCTGCGTTGGTGGAGACTGCATTCAAGGTAAACTGCATATGTCGTCTTATCAGAAATTACCTTTACATTTCTACTGCGCCATCGGCGGAGTGAGACAAGTGTCTCAATCAGTCAGTCAGTCAGTCAATAAGTCAGTCATCCAATCATTCAGTCAATCAGACATTCAGTCATTCAGTCATTCAGTCAATCAGTTGGTTAGTCAGTCAGTCAATCAGTCATCCAGTCATTCAGTCATTCAGTCAATCAGTTGGTTAGTCAGTCAGTCAATCACTCATTCAGTCAATCAGTCATTCCGCCAATCAGTCAGTCAGTCAATCATTCAGTCAATCAGTCAGCCAGAGAAACACAGAGACTGCATCCTCCCCCTCAGCATGGGGCCTTGTCAGAATCCGGAGTGTGTGTTCTCACACATGCACACACAAACACACACGCACACACACACACCCCCTGTCGTGCCTGTGTGTGTTACCTGTAATTACTAGCTGGCCAAAGCTGAGCTGTGGGGGCTGAGAGGGGAGAGAGAGGGGAAGGGAGAGGTGAGAGGAGTGAGGAGAGGAGGGAAAGAGAGAGGGGGAGGGAGAGGAAAAAGAGAGGAGAAAGGAGAAAGAGAGGAGAGAGTGGAGAGAGGGGAAAGAGAGAGCGGGGAGGGAGAGAAGAGAGGAAGGAGAAAGAGAGGAGAGAGGGGAAGAGAGAGGGGGAGGGAGAGAAAAGAGAGGAGAAAGGAGAGAAGAGAGAGAGGAGAAAGAGAGGAGAGGAGAAATAGAGGGGGAGGAAGAGAACAGAGAGAGGGGGAGGGAGAGAAGAGAGAGAGGGGGAGGGAGAGAAGAGAGAGAGGAGAAAGAGAGGAAAGAGAGGGAGAGGGAGAGACAAGAGCCTTGCATGGGATGGGAACTAGGGGAGGATTCTATTATAGTTGATTCAGTGTGTGTGTATTTGTGTGTGTGTGTGTTTGCGTGTGTGTGTATTTGTGTGTGTGTGTGTGTGTGTCTGCTGACCAACCTTACCCTGCCTACCACCCACAGAGGCCTGAGCCTGATGGGTAGCCTGTGGACGTCAGTGTTGTGTGAGTGTGCTTACTGCATTAATGCTTCCATCCATAGGCGTACTTTAATGTAGACCTTTATGTGTGTGGCTATATCTCCAGATGATACCGTTTTTGAGCAGGATCATTTCCTAGAGAGCCTTTGTGCCTTAATGAGGCAGAGGGAGAGGCCTCTCTCTCCTCTCTTCACTTTTCTCTCTCCTGTGAGATCGGAAACAATCTCTCCCTGCTTGATCGCCTCCACTCCCTGGAGACTGCTACTTGTATGAAGGTCATGACTGATGGACACATCCACACACACGCACGCACACACACACACACACACACACACACACACACACACACACACACACACACACACACACACACACACACGTAATACACCACAGGAGGCTGGTGATGGGAGGACGGCTCATAATAATGTCTGGAACAGAGCAAATGGAATGGCATAAAACACCTGGAAACCACTGATTCTGCTCCAGCAATTACCACAAACCTGTCCTCCCCAATTAAGGTTCCACCAACCTCCTGTGTAATACACACACACACACACATACTTAATATATACACACACTAATACATTAGCTAATTCACCAATAAATGGGAAAGGTTAGGCTACATGCATAGTTAGCAGTCTCATTATTGAGGAAAAGCTGTGTAAAGGTTATGTAGCTTTATCTGATGGTTTATAAATGTCATAAATAAATCTAATGGCCATAGCCTGACAAATGAGCCACATTATATTTTTATTATGTTATTGTGTTATTGGTATGTTATTATGTTATTATGTTATTATGTTATCATAATGTTATTATTATGGTGTTATGTTTTCATTAGGTAATTATTAGGTTAATATGCTATTATTATGGTGTTATGTTATTATTATGTCATTATTATGCTATTATGCTATTAGTATGTTATTATTACGATTATGTTGTTATTATTATGGTTAGTATGTTATTATTATGATTACGGTATTATTATGGTTATGTTATTATTATGTTATTCTTGTTGTATTATTATTATGTTATTATTAGTATGTTATTATTACTCATATGTTATTATTATTATGTTATTACGTTATTATGCTATTATTATGTTGTTATGTTTTCATTAGGTAATTATTAGGTTAATTTGTTATTATTACGTTGCTATGTTATTATGTTATTATTATGTAATGCTATTATGTTATTACTATGTTATTATGATGTTATAATGTTATTATTATGATTACGTTATTATTGTGTTATTATGGTATTATTATGGTATTGTTATTATTATTATGTTACTATATTATATTACTATTATGTTAATATGTTGTTATTATTATTGGTAGTATGATATTACGTTATTATTATGGTATTGTTATACTTATTATGTTATTATTATTATTATGTTACTATGTTATCATTATTGGAAGTATGATATTATATTATTATGTTATTGTTATTGTTATGTTATTATGTTACTATTATTATTATATTATTATGCTATTATTATCATGTAATTATTATGTTATTGTTGTTATTATCATGTTATTATTATGTTATTGTTGTTATTATCATGTTATTATTATGTTATTGTTGTTATTATCATGTTGTTATTATGTTATTGTTGTTATTATTATGCTATTATTATCATGTAATTATTATGTTATTATGCTATTATTATCATGTTATTATTATGTTATTTTTATGTTATTAGATTATTATGTTATTGTTGTTATTATTATGTTATTATTATCATGTTATTATTATGTTATTGTTGTTATTATTATGTTATTAGTATGTTATTATGTTATTATGATGACATTATGTTATTATTATGTTATTATTATTGTTATTATTACCAAGTTATTATTATGTTATTATTATTATGACAAAGGCACCATATTCCCAAAAGACGCGTTTAGATAGGCAGCCCAATTCTGATCTTTTTTCACTAATTGGTATTTTGATCAATCAGATCATCTCTAATAAAATATCTGCTGTGAATGGATCTGATGTGATTGGTCAAAAGACCAATTAGAGGGGAGAAAAAGATCAGAATTGGCTACCAGTGGTAAACGCAGCCCAAGTAGTGCACTACTTTTGACCAGGACCCATAGGTTGAAAGTAGTGTACAATATAGGATACGTTTAGCCTGTCAAATTCAAATCTGGACCTTGAAGCCAGTTGTACTTGTTTTTCTCTCATTCTTCTTGTTTAATCAGAGATTGATGTAGACCTAGGACACTAGAGCTGTGTTCGAATACCCAGATTAACATACTGCATACTACATACTTAATGAATACCCATACTAAGATACTGCATATTACATGCTTAATGAATACCCATACTAACATGCTGCATACTTAATGAATAACCATACTAACATACTGCATACTACATACTTAATGAATACCCATACTAACATACTGTATATTACATACTTAATAAATACTAGATAATTCATGAATACCCAGACTTACATACTGCATACTACATACTTAATGAATACCCAGACTAACATGTTGCATACTACATACTTAATGAATACCCATACTAACATACTGCATACTTAATGAATAACCATACTAACATGTTGCATACTACATACTTAATGAATAACCATACTAACATACTGCATACTACATACTTAATGAATACCCATACTAACATACTGCATACTACATACTTAATGAATACCCATACTAACATACTGCATACTACATACTTAATGAATACCCATACTAACATACTGTATATTACATACTTAATAAATACTAGATAATTCATGAATACCCAGACTTACATACTGCATACTACATACTTAATGAATACCCAGACTAACATGTTGCATACTACATACTTAATGACTACCCATACTAACATACTGCATACTACATACTTTATGAATACCCATACTAACATGTTGCATACTACATACTTTATGAAAACCCATACTAACATGTTGCATACTACATACTTAATGAGTATATACTACATACTATATATTATTAGTTCATTTTAGTATACTGTAAATGAACGGTATCCTTTCAGTTAAACATACTTGCACATGGCCTGTCTACCAGAAGATGATGCTTTTGCTATGTAACTTATTGCTAGCTTGTTAGCATAGCTAACAAATTACTAGCTTGGGATCTTACGACCTCATTAGCAATGTCCATTGAGAACGCACAACAACTATACCACTTAGCTAAGCTAAGAATGAAGTGAATAATCAAGTCAATAAATGGTGGGTAGTTAGTACGATAGCATATAGTTAATATACTGGCAAATTCAATGTCTCAAAAGCCAACTAGCGTTAGTTAGGTAGCTAACATACTGGTAGATACAAGCAACTGCTGTAATGATATGCTATGTGGTTCATAAGGATAGCGTAGCTAACAAATTGTTTGCCAACATAATGTGTAACGTAACTTATTTGAAAAGTCATTACTTTATTACATTGCTCAACATTTTCTTAACATTTGTCATAATTAGTTAAAGCAATTCATTTGCATCGCTCTCATCAGATTTCAGCTGCCTATTTTACGCCATTTTCTTCAAATCTGAAAATGTTATGAAGCCACGCCCATTTCCTGGATAATTGCATTATGGGCCCTAAAAGCACAGAAACAATGTCACTTGCTAATATACTTCGTATTTTGATGAATATAAACTCAGCAAAAAAATAAACATCCTCTCACTGTCAACTGCGTTTATTTTCAGCAAACTTAACATGTGTAAATATTTGATTGAACATAACAAGATTCAAAAACTCAGACGTAAACTGAACAAGTTCCACAGACATGTGACTAACAGAAATGGAATAATGTGTCCCTGAACAAAAGGGGGGGGTCAAAATCAAAAGTAACAGTCAGTATCTGGTGTGGCCACCAGCTGCGAGAAATCCGGGCTCTTTGCTGGCCATGGCAGAACACTGACATTCCTGTCTTGCAGGAAATCACGCACAGAACGAGCAGTATGACCGGTGGCATTGTCATGCTGGAGGGTCATGTCAGGATGAGCCTGCAGGAAGGGTACCACATGAGGGAGGAGGATGTCTCCCCTATAACGCACAGCATTGAGATTGCCTGCAATGACAACAAGCTCAGTCCAATGATGCTGACACACCGCCCCAGACCAAGACGGACCCTCCACCTCCAAATCGATCCCGCTACAGAGTACAGGTCTCGGTGTTACGCTCATTCCTTCAACGATAAACGTGAATCCGACCATCACCCCTGGTGAGACAAAACCGTGACTCGTCAGTGAAGAGCACTTTTTGCCAGTCCTGTCTGGTCCAGCGATGGTGGGTTTGTGCCCATAGGCGATGTAGTTGCCGGTGATGTCTGGTGAGGACCTGTCTTACAACAGGCCTACAAGCCCTCAGTCCAGCTTCTCTCAGCCTACTGCAGACAGTCTGAGCACTGATGGAGGGATTGTGCGTTCCTGGTGTAACTCAGGCAGTTGTTGTTGCCATCCTGTACCTGTCCTGCAGCTGTGATGTACCGATCCTGTGCAGGTGTTGTTAAACGTGGTCTGCCACTGTGAGGACAATCAGCTGTCCATCCTGTCTCCCTGTAGCGCTGTCTATGGCATCTCACAGTATGGACACAGCAATTTATTGCCCTGGCCACATCTGCAGTCCTCATGCCTCCTTGCAGCATTTATTTTACTTTAACAAGTCAAGTCAGTTAAGAACAATTCTTACTTTAAATGACAGCCTAGGAACAGTGGGTTAACTGCCTTGTTCAGGGGCAGAACAACAGATTTTTACCTTGTGGAATCAATCTTGCAACCTTTTGGTTACAAGTCCAACGCTCTAACCACTAGGCTACCTGCCGCCTAAGGCACTGAGCATTTTAACACAGTTCAGGTGTGTGCAATCAGCAGAAAACCAGCAGTAGACCTACTTGGGACCTCATAGGCTGCCTTTATACAGGGAGCCCAATTCTGATCTTTTTTTCACTAATTGGTCTTTTGACCAATCAGATCAGCTCTGAAAAAGAGCTGATTTAAAAAGTTCTGATGTGATTGGTCAAATTACCAATTTGGGGAAAAAAATATCCGTATTGAGCGGCCAGTGTGTACGATTGGAATACCCCTGAGCCTATATACTATATCTGCAAGGCAATTGAGGAGCTGTCCAGAGGAGACGTGCTGTCCAGAGGAGACGTGCAGTCCAGAGGAGACATGCTGTCCAGAGGAGACGTGCTGTCCAGAGGAGACATTCTGTCCAGAGGAGACATTCTGTCCAAAGGAGATGTGCAGTCCAGAGGAGACGTGCTGTCCAGAGGAGATGTGCTGTCCAGAGGAGACGTGCAGTCCAGAGGAGACGTGCTGTCCAGAGGAGACGTTCTGTCCAGAGGAGACGTGCTGTCCAGATGAGATGCGCTGTCCAGAGGAGACGTGCTGTCCAGAGGAGACGTGCAGTCCAGAGGAGATGTGCAGTCCAGAGGAGACGTTCTGTCCAGAGGAGACGTGCAGTCCAGAGGAGACGTGCAGTCCAGAGGAGACGTGCTGTCCAGAGGAGACGTTCTGTCCAGAGGAGACGTGCAGTCCAGAGGAGATGTGCAGTCCAGAGGAGACGTGCTGTCCAGAGGAGACGTGCAGTCCAGAGGAGATGTGCTGAAAGGGCATCTACCGCTGCTTGTCAATAGAAACTCGTTTTTGGGGGACTTTGTGGAGGAAGTAATTTTATTTATTTATATATTTTTATTTCACCTTTATTTAACCAGGTAGGCCACTTGAGAACAAGTTCTCATTTACAGCTGCGACCTGGCCAAGATAAAGCAAGGTAGTGTGACAAAGACAACACAGAGTTACACATGGGATAAACAAATGTACAGTCAATAACACAATAGAAAAATCTATGTACTGTGTGTGCAAATGTAGTAAGATTAGGGAGGTAAGGCAATAAATAGGCCATAGTGGCGAAATAATTTCAATTTAGCATTAACACTGGAGTGATAGATGTGCAGGTGATGATGTGCAAGTAGAGATACTGGGGTGCAAAAGAGCAACAAAAAAAATAACAATATGGGGATGAGGTAGTTGGTGAGGGAGATATAAGTCTCCAGCTTCAGTGACTTTTGCAATTCATTCCAGTCATTGGCAGCAGAGAACTGGAAAGAAAGGCGGCCAAAGCAGGTGTTGGCTTTGGGGATGACCAGTGAAATATACCAGCTGGAGCGCATGCTATGGGTGGGTGTTGCTATGGTGACCAGTGAGCTGAGATAAGGCGGGACTTTACCTAGCAAAGTCTTATAGATGTCCTGGAACCAGTGGGTTTGGCAACGGATATCTAGCGAGGGCCAGCCAACAAGAGCATACAGGTCGCAGTGGTGGCTAATATATGGGTCTTTAGTGACAAAACAGATGGCACTGTGATAGACTACACATCCAATTTGCTGAGTAGAGTGTTGAGGGCTATTTTGTAGATGACATCGCCAAAGTCAAGGATCGGTAGGATATTCAGTTTTACGAGGGTATGTTTGGTAGCATGAGTGAAGGATGCTTTGTTGCGAAATAGGAAGCTGATTCTAGATTGAATTTTGGATTGGAGATGTTTGATGTGAGTCTGTAAGGAGAGTTTACAGTCTAACCAGACACCTAGGTATTTGTAGGTATCCACATATTCTAAGTCAGAACCGTCCAGAGTAGTGATGCTAGTCGGGCGGGCGGGTGCGGGCAGCGAACGGTTGAAAAGCATGCATTTAGTTTTACTTGCATTTAAGAGCAGTTGGAGGCCACGGAAGGAATGTTGTATGGCATTCAAGCTCGTTTGGAGGTTAGTTAACACAGTGTCCAAAGAAGGGCCAGATGTTTACAGAATGGTGTCGTCTGCGTAGAGGTGGATCAGAGAATCACCAGCAGCAAGAGCGACATCATTGATATATACAGAGAAAAGAGTCGGCCCGAGAATTGAACCCTGTGGCACCCCCATAGAGACTGCCAGAGTTCCGGACAACAGGCCCTCCGATTTGACCCACTGAACTATATCTGAGAAGTAGTTGGTGAACCAGGCGAGGCAGTCATTTGAGAAACCAAGGCTATTGAGTCTGCCGATAAGAATGCGGTGATTGACAGAGTCGAAAGCCTTGGCCAGCTCGATGAAGATGGCTGCACAGTACTGTCTCTTATCGATGGCGGTTATGATATCGTTTAGGACCTTGAGCGTGGCTGAGGTGCACCCATGACCAGCTCAGAAACCAGATTGCATAGTGAGAAGAAATGGTAATGCTAATTATTAATTTGTGTCCGATGGTTAGCTGATGATGTTTTAATAGCCACGAGAAATCATTTAGAGCGATATAATGATCCACATCCTTAATCAATACAGTGGATTCGCATATGTGTGGCAGTCAGTCAGTTAGTCAGTCAACCAGTCATTCAGTTAGTTTGCAGTCAGGCAGTAGCCTATGTGAAAGAATTTCAGAAAGGGGTGGAGTTGTTCGTTGGGAGATTTTACTTTTTCAAACGCTCGCCAGTAGATATCACCTACTCTGCCTGAAGACAGAGAGAGAGAAGAGCACACTGTGACTTGGTTTGAACTGCACCATTATATATTAATTGGCCTACAATTACTTCGCGTTTCCATTAGATACGAGCTTTCTGTATAGTGGTGTATATCGAATGGAGAGCACTTAACAGATTTGGCTGAACTTCTGATCTCTTGTTCTCCTGTTCTCCTCTGCTCATCCACTGACGGTTGGTCCCTCTGTTCTCAGTGGAAAGCTCGCTGCGGACTCGCGCCTGGTTTAGGAGAATTGGTGAAACGCTCGAGGGAGACTTGCACCCGGTCAGGCTGAGTGAACAGGGGAGTTGTCCCGGGTCTCCCGCGCGCATGGAGGGAGACGTAATGGACAAGCTGGACAGCATGGCTGCGGTGTGTGACTTCGATCCCATTGCGGGAAAAATTCCGGCAACCAAAGTGGAGATCACAGTGTCATGCAGGTAAGCTCACTGAGCCAGCTGACTACTCTGTCTCTCTCACAGACTTTGGATAGGTCCGTTGCGCTTTGGAAAATACGGGGCAGGGCACTGCAGTTCAGCGTTCAGAAGAGTTGATAGGCTATATTTCATTGTAATGATGCAATTCGTTGCCAATTACCGTTAGATGGGTTATTCAATGAGTATTGTAACGGTCTGACATTTCGTCAAGAAGCATCTAGTTTGCTTTTCTGATGCGCAAGGAGGACAGCGGTTGGCTATAGAAACCTGCTTTCTTTGTTGTGGTTAATGTGGAAATGTCATGTCTAACTTTGAATCGATTTTCCTAATATTATGTTAATTAATAGGGTAGGGACTACTTGGGGTGGGTGCTTAAACCCTCTTCCCCAAGCGCTTGCTGCGCAACGTTTCCAGCCTGTGAATAAAACGGTCGCGTGCCACAGTTGATATCGAGTTTGTTGGCGCGGGGGTAGAAGTTCCTTTCATCAATGCTTTGGTGCCTGCAGTGAAATGTAGTGGATGAATAGCCTGCATGTAGCCGAGTCTTTTCCCCAACCAGTGACGATCACTGTGCCGCACGATAATGTTGTGGATTGGATTGGGGTGGGGTTCTTGGAAGGACAATAGAGCCGTTAAACCGATATAATTTGACCAGGTTTATTGTAAAAGCATGGGCTACTGTAGCCTAATTCGACTGTTCCTGTATTGGTTTCAGTCGTCAATTTCCATTAAGAGGTCAGGGAAGTGGAAAATAAACAGATTATCAAACAATCAAACAAAGCCTGTTAACATGTCTCTTCATGTCTCTTTGAGTCCATCTGAAGATGTCACTTAATCTGATGCAATGGTTCTACTGCTAATGTGAAGTCTGGGGATTGGTGCTACTGGAGCAGTTTTGTATTCTATCTCCCTTGCTCTCTATCTCCCTCATTTCTTTCTCTATCTCTCTCACTCTCTATCTCCCTCCTTTCTCTCTCTATCTCTCTCACTCTCTATTTCCCTCCTTTCTCTCTCTCTTTTTCTCACTCTCTATCTCCCTCCTTTCTCTCTCTATCTCTCTTGCTCTCTATCTCCCTCCCTCCTTTTTTTCTCTCTATCCACACTTCTCTCTCTGACAGAGGCCATCACATCCATGTTGTGTTGGCTATTCCTCGTTGTAATTTAAAGGACACAGCCTGCAGTTTTCTCAAGGCTGCCAATTAATGTGTTTTTCACAGAGCTATCAGAAATTAATATGATATCATCGGACCTGAAGGAGGAGAGAGTTTGATCAGGCTTTGCTTTGATGCTGCTTGTGGTCTGTTCCCTTCGAGCTGCTTACACACACACACACACACACACACACACACACACACGCACACACGCACACACGCACACACGCACACACGTACACACGTACACACGTACACACGTACACACGTACACACATACACACATACACACTTAGGAATAAATAGGAATAAGAACTTTCTATTAACTGGAGGAAATTGATATGGCTGTTTAGTACAACATCAATCATATAAAAAAAAACTGTAACCAAACATGCCCAGCTATCAAGTGCCCTCATATATTCTGAACTCAGAATAACTGCCATCCTAAATATCTGAACTCAGAATAAATGCCGTCATAAATATCTGAACTGGCAGAATAACTGCCATCATAAATATCTGACCTGGCAGAATAACTGCCATCATAAATATCTGAACTGGCAGAATAACTGCCATCATAAATATCTGAACTGGCAGAATAACTGCCATCATAAATATCTGAACTGGCAGAATAAATGCCATCATAAATATCTGAACTGGCAGAATAACTGCCATCATAAATATCTGAACTGGCAGAATAAATGCCATCATAAATATCTGAACTGGCAGAATAACTGCCATCATAAATATCTGAACTGGCAGAATAACTGCCATCATAAATATCTGAACTGGCAGAATAAATGCCATCATAAATATCTGAACTGGCAGAATAACTGCCATCATAAATATCTGAACTGGCAGAATAACTGCCATCATAAATATCTGAACTGGCAGAATAACTGCCATCATAAATATCTGAACTGGCAGAATAACTGCCATCATAAATATCTGTCAAGGCTCAGGTGAAGACCCAGATACAGACAGTTTCAAAGTAACAAAAGTTTATTACAAAAACAGAGGGGCAGGAAAATGACAGGTTAAGGGCAGGCAGAGGTCAGTAATCCAGAGCAGAGTCCGAAAGATACAGACCGGCAGGCAGGCTCAGGGTCAGGTCAGGCAGAGGTCAGTAATCCAGGGTGGTGTGAAAAGGTACAGAACGGCACGCAGGCTCAGGGTCAGGGCAGGCAGAATGGTCAAAACTGGGAAAACTAGAAAACAGGAAAAACATAAACTAACTGGCAACAGACAAACAGAGACCACAGGTATAAATACACTGGGGATGATGGTGAAGATCAGCGACACCTGGAGGGGTGTGACAATATCTGAATAACTGTCATCATAAATATCTGAGCACAGAATAACTGCCATCATAAATATCTGAAATTACATAAACTCAGCAAAAAAATAAATGTCCTCACTGTCAACTGCGTTTATTTTCAGCAAACTTATGTTTAAATATTTGTATGAACATAACAAGATTCAACAACTGAGACATAAACTGAACAAGTTCCACAGACATGTGACTAACAGAAATGGAATAATGTGTCCCTGAACAAAGGGGGGTCAAAATCTAAAGTAACAGTCAGTATCTGGTGTGGCCACTAGCTGCATTAAGTACTGCAGTGCATCTCCTCCTCATGGACTGCACCAGATTTGCCAGTTCTTGCTGTGAGATGTTACCCACTCTTACACCAAGGCACCTTCAAGTTCCCAGATATTTCTGGGGGGAATGGCCCTAGCCCTCACCCTCCGATCCAACAGGTCCCAGACGTGCTCAATGAAATTGAGATCTGGGCTCCTCGCTGGCCATGGTAGAACACTGACATTCCTGTCTTCCAGGAAATCACGCACAGAACGAGCAGTATGGCTGGTGGCATTGTCATGCTGGAGGGTCATGTCAGAATGAGCCTGCAGGAAGGGTACATGAGGGAGGAGGACATCTTCCCTGTAACACACAGCGTTGAGATGACAACAAGCTCAGTCCAATGATGCTGTGACACACCGCCCCAGACCATGACGGACCCTCCACCTCCAAATCTCCTCCGATCCCGCTCCAGAGTACAGGCCTCGGTGTAACGCTCATTCTTTCGACGATAAACGCGAATCCGACCATCACCCCTGGTGAGACAAAACTGCGACTCGTCAGTGAAGAGCACTTTTTGCCAGTCCTGTCTGGTCCAGCGATGTTGGGTTTGTGCCCATAGGCAACATTGTTGCCGGGGATGTCTGGTGAGGACCTGCCTTACAACAGGGCTAAAAGCCCTCAGTCCAGCCTCTCTCAGCCTATTGCGGACAGTCTGAGCACTGATGGAGGGATTGTGCGTTCCTGGTGTAACTCGGGCAGTTGTTGTTGCCATCCTGTACCTGTCCCGCAGGTGTGATGTTCGGATGTGCTGATCCTGTGCAGGTGTTGTTACACGTGGTCTGCCACTGCGAGGACGATCAGCTGTCCGTCCTGTCTCCCTGTAGTGCTGTCTTAGGTGTCTCACAGTATGTACATTGCAATTTATTCCCCTGGCCACATCTGCAGTCCTCATGCCTCCTTGCAGCATGCCTAAGGCATATTCACGCAGATGAGCAGGGACCCTGGGCATTTTTCTTTTGGTGTTTTTCAGTCAGTTGAAAGGCCTCTTTAGTGTCCTAAGTTTTCATAACTGACCGTAATTGCCTACCGTCTGAAAGCTGTTAGTGTCTTAACGACCGTTAAGTGGCTGACTGACTGGCTAAATGGCTGACTGACTGGCTGGCTAAATGGCTGACTGACTGGCTGGCTGACTGGCTGGCTAAATGGTTGGCTAATTGGCTGACTGACTGGCTGGCTAAATGGCTGACTGACTGGCTAAATGGCTGACTGACTGGCTGGTTAAATGACTGACTGACTGGCTGGCTAAATGGTTGGCTGACTGGCTGGCTGACTGGCTGGCTAAATGGCTGACTGGCTGGCTAAATGGCTGACTGACTGGCTAAATGGCCGACTGACTGGCTAAATGGCTGACTGGCTGGCTAAATGGCTGACTGACTGGATAAATGGCCGACTGACTGGCTGGCTAAATGGCTGACTGACTGGCTAAATGACTGACTGACTGGCTGGCTAAATGGCTGATTGACTGGCTGGCTGACTAGCAGGCTAAATGGTTGGCTATTTGGCTGACTGACTGGCTGGCTAAATGGCTGACTGACTGGCTGGCTAAATGGTTGGCGGACTGGCTGGCTAAATGGTTGGCTGACTGGCTGGCTAAATGGCTGACTGACTGGCTGGCTAAATGGCTGGCTGGCTAAATGGCTGACTGACTGGCTAAATGGCTGACTGACTGGCTGGCTGACTGGCTGACTGACTGACTGGCTGACTACAGTATATAAAGTGCAGTTCAATCACTGATAAGGCTAACTAGTTATAAAAAGGCTTGCATTATCACAGTCAGGGTCTGAGGTTTGGCTGCTGTAATAGTTCACACAGAGAGTCTCAAAGAAGCTCTGAGTGTTCTGATCTATATTATGCAGCATTCATCCACACCTGTTGCTGCTACTCATGCTGTATGTAATGGGATTCTCAATATACACATCATATCAGCTTGATGGCTCTTTGATAAATGTGTGTATTTGTGAATGTGTGTGTGTTCCTGACAAGTGTAAGCTATGCGCTTGTGTGTGTGTGTGTGTGTGTGTGTGTGTGTGTGTGTGTGTGTGTGTGTGTGTGTGTGTGTGTGTGTGTGTGTGTGTGAGTACATGCAAGCGTGTGTGTGTGTACTCTCACCCATGTTTATGCATACGTGCAGTGGTGTAAAGTACTTAAGTGAAAATACTTTAAAGTACTTCAGTGGCTTGTGAAAGTATTCACCCCCCTTTGCATTTTTCCTATTTTGTTGCCTAACCTGGAATTAAAATTGTTTTTTTTGTGGGTTTGTATCGCTTGATTTACACAACATGCCTACCACTTTGAAGATGCAAAATATTATTTATTGTGAAACAAACAAGAAATAAGACAAAAAAAGAGAACTTGAGCATGCATAACTATTCACCCCCCCCCCCCCCCCCCCCACCCCAAAGTCAATACTTTGTAGAGCCACCTTTTGCAGCAATTACAGCTGCAAGTCTCTCGGGGTATGTCTCTATAAGCTTGGCACATCGAGCCACTGGGGTTTTTGCCCATTCTTCAAGGCAAAACTGCTCCAGCTCCTTCAAGTTGGATGGGTTCCGCTGGTGTACAGCAATCTTTAAGTCATACCACAAATTCTCAATTGGATTCTGGGCTTTGACTAGGCCATTCCAAGACATTTAAATGTTTCCCCTTAAACCACTCAAGTGTTGCTTTAGCAGTATGCTTAGGGTCATTGTCCTGATGGAAGGTGAACCTCCCTCCCAGTCTCAAATCTCTGGAATACTGAACCAGGTTTCCTTCAAGAATTTCCCTGTATTTAGCACCATCCATCATTCCTTCAATTCTGACCAGTTTCCCAGTCCCTGCCAATGAAAAACATCCCCACAGCATGATGCTGCCACCACCATGCTTCACTGTGGGGCTGTTCTCGGGGTGATGAGAGGTGTTGGGTTTGCGCCAGACATAGCATTTTCCTTGATGGCCAAAAAGCTAAATTTTAGTCTCATCTGACCAGAGTACCTTCTTCTATTGTTTGGGGAGTCTCCCACATGCCCTTTGGCGAACACCAAAGGTGTTTACTTATTTTTTTCAATGGCTTTTTTTCTGGCCACTCTTCCGTAAATCCTAGCTCTGTGGAGTGTACGGCTTAAAGTGGTCCGATGGACAGATACTCCAATCTCCTCTGTGGAGCTTTGCAGCTCCTTCAGGGTTATCTTTGGTCTCTTTGTTGCCTCTCTGATTAATGCACTCCTTGCCTGGTCCCTGAGTTATGGTGGGAGGCCCTCTTTTGGCAAGTTTGTTGTGGTGCCATAATCTTTCCATTTTTTTTTATCATGGAGTTAATGGTGGTCCATGGGATGTTCAAAGTTTCAGATATTTTTTTATAACCCAACCCTGATCTGTACTTCTCCACAACTTTGTCCCTGACCTATTTTGAGAGCTCCTTGGTCTTCATGGTGCCGCTTGCTTGGTGGTGCCCCATGCTTAGTGGTGTTGCAGACTCTGGGGCCTTTCAGAACAGGTGTATATGAGATCATGTGGTTAGAGTGGTGGTTAGAGTGGTGGTGGTTAGAGCATTGGACTAGTAACTGAAAGGTTGCAAGTTAAAATCCCCGAGCTGACAAGGTACAAATCTTTCGTTCTGCCCCTGAACAAGGCTGTTAACCCACTGTTCCTAGGCCGTCATTGAAAATAAGAAATTGTTCTTAACTTACTTGCCTAGTAAAAAAAATAAAAAATGTGACACTTAGATTGCACACAGGTGGACTTTATTGAAATAAATTTAAATTACAGGTCGTAACGCAACAAAATAGGAAAAACGCCAAGGGGGATTGTGGCGGATGAATCAGAATTAGTTGGGTAACATAGATAATTAAGATGTTTTATTAGCATAATATGCTTATGTGAGATACTTGTCATTAGAATGTATCCTTTGGACTCTGGTGTCTTTCAGTTGCACTTTTCCCTTAGCTGGGGCTCAGTCACTTGGGGCCCAGAGAGGGGAGAGGTCAGACTTGTCTTTGACATATCTCTGTTGCTATGCAGAATATCAGAAAGAGAGGAGGAGGACAAAATGGAACATTGTCTTCATATGTGTCTTTACCTATTCTTAAACCATGTGAAGAGATGGCGTGATTAAGGGATACTCCTTTCTTAATGTTGAGGACAGACGTTCCGCTAGCGGAACGCCTCGCCAATATCCAATGGAAGAGCGTGGCGCGAAATACAAAAACCTCAAAAATGCAATGATTTCGATTTTTCAAACATACGACTATTTTACACCATTTTAAAGATAAGACTCTCGTTAATCTAACCACATTGTCCGATTTCAAAAAGGCTTTACAGCGAAAGCAAAACATTAGATTATGTTAGGAGAGTACACAGCCAAAAATAATCACACAGCCATTTTCCAAACAAGCATATATGTCACAAAAACCAAAAAAACACAGCTAAATGAAGCAGTAACCTTTGATGATCTTCATCAGATGACACTCCTAGGACATTATGTTATACAATACATGCATGTTTTGTTAAATCAAGTTCATATTTATATCAAAAAACAGCTTTTTACATTGGCGTGTGATGTTCAGAAATTGTATTCCCACCGAAAACTTCTGGTGAATTTACTAAATTACTCATCATAAACGTTGACAAAATACATAACAATTATTTTAAGAATTATAGATACAGAACTCCTTTATGCAATCGCTATGTCAGATTTTAAAATAGCTTTTCGGCGAAAGCACATTTTGCAATATTCTGAGTACATAGCTCAGCCATCAGGGCTAGCTATTTTGACACCCGCCATGTTCGGGGAACACTAAACTCAGAATTAGTATTAGAAAAATTGTATTACCTTTGCTGATCTTCGTCAGAATGCACTCCCAGGACTGCTACTTCCACAAGAAATGTTGTTTTTGTTACAAATAATCCATAGTTATGTCCAAATACCTCCGTTTTGTTCGTGCGTTCAGATCACTATCCAAAGGGTAACGCGCGAGCGCATTTCGAGACAAAAAAAATCAAAATGTTCCATTACCGTACTTAGAAGCATCTCAAACGCTGTTTAAAATCTATTTTTATGGTATTTTTCTCATAAAATAGCGATAATATTCCAACTGGACAATGGTGTATTCATTCAAAGAGGAAAATAAAAAATAGCGTGGTCTCATGAATGCGCATATCCAATCTCTTTGTCACCAGGCAGACCACTGAGAAACTGAGCTACTATACTCTGCCCAGAGACAGGAGACGCCTCAATCCGCTTTCTGAAGGCTTTAGAGAGCCAATGGAAGCCTTAGAAAGTGCTACGTAACCCCACAGATACTGTAGTTTTGATAGAGAATCAAAAGAAGAACTACAAATTCTCAGACAGGCCACTTCCTGCTTGGAATTTTCTCAGGTTTTTGCCTGCCATATGAGTTCTGTTATATTCACAGACACCATTCAAACAGTTTTAGAAACTTCAGAGTGTTTTCTATCCAACTCTAATTATAATATGCATATTCTCGTTTCTGGGCAAGAGTAGTAACCAGATTAAATCGGGTACGTTTTTTTCATCCGGCCGTGAAAATACTACCGCCTATCCACAATTAAGTATATGGTCCTTTTGTGAACAGTTCCTAAGATCTGTTGTTCATCATGTACGTTGAGAAGGGTGGGTCTTGGGTATAAAAGATCTTTGTACTTTTGTGTAATCACTTTGAAGGTCAAGTCCTTTTGCAAAAGCATCTTAATTATTAAAGATGTAGTTTTAAGTATAACTGACTTGTGTGTGAAGTTTGTAACTCTCCTCATTTGGTAATGCAGAAATTAGCCACCTCAGGATGAATACATTTGCAAGGCACTGTACTTAAGTAGTTTTTTGGGGATATCTGTACTTTACTATTTATATTTTTGACAACTCTTAGTTTTCCTTCACTACATTCCTAAAGAAAATATGGTACTTTTTACTCCATACATTTTCCCTGACAATCAAAAGTACTCATTACATTTTGAATGCTTAGAACGACAGGAAAATTGTCAAATTAATGTACTTATCAAGAGAACACATGGTCATCCCTACTGCCTCTGGTGGACTCACTAAACACAAATGCATCTTTTGTAAATAATGAGTGTTGGAGTGTGCCCCTGGCTATCCATACATTTAAAAAAACAAGAAAATGGTGCTGTCTATTTAACATTTGTTATTGTTTGTCACGTTCGTCGTAAGGATGGGACCAAGGCGCAGCGGGAATGTGAATACTCATCTTCTTTGTTATAAAGAAAACCAAAAATAAACACTTAATACAAAACAACACGAAAAACAGTCCTGTGAGGCACACAGCTACACATACAGAACAACTACCCACAAATCCCATGGACAAAACACCCCTATTAAATAGGACCTTCAATTAGAGGCAACGAGAAACAGCTGCCTCCAATTGAAGGTCAAATCAATAAACTAAGCATAGAAATAGACTAACATAGAACATTGCCCAACAAACCCCGAAACACACTAACCAAACACCCCTGCCACGCCCTGACCAAACTACAATAACAAACAACCCCTTTTACTGGTCAGGACGTGACATTGTTACTTTATTTAGTAAATGTTTTCTTAACACTATGTTCCTTAACTGCATGGTTGGTTAAGTGTTTGTAAGTAACCATTTCACGGTAAGGTCTGCACCTGTTTTAGTCAGTGCATGTGACAAATACATTTTGTTTAGATTGTATTAGATTAATATAAGAATTTTTTTAAGGATTTATACTTTTACTTTTGATTCTTAAGAATATTTGTATATTTCAGCAATTACATTTAGACAGCTAAAATGGCGTCGGAAGAAATGGCAGCAGTTTCCCAACCAATTGTGCTATTATGTGGTTTTTTTTGCGTTATTTGTAACTTACTTTGTACATAATGTTTCTGCAACCGTATCTTACGGCAGAAAAGAGCTTCTGGATATCAGGACAGCGATCACTCACCTCGGATTAGATTGAGATTTTTTCTACAACAAAGACGACGCACAAGACATTCTCCAAACACCCCACAGGACCGACATCCCCGTTATTTGCAAGAGGAAGCGACGCAGGTACAGAGGACAAAGAGCCAGATGCCTGGTCAGGACCCGGAAAAGGTGAGTAGGAAATCTGCCGTTACCGTCAATACTACTCGCCAACGTGCAATCATTGGACAATAAATTAGACAAGGTACGATCACGAATATCCTACCAACGGGGCATCAGAAACTGTAATATCCTATATTTCACGGAATCGTGGCTGACGACATGGATATTCAGCTAGCGGGATATAGGCTGCACCGGCAAGACAGAACAGCACACTCCGGTAAGACGAGGTGGGGGCGGGCTGTGCATATTTGTAAACAACAGCTGGTGCACGAAATATAAGGAAGTCTCTAGACTTTGCTCGCCTGAAGTAGAGTATATTGTGATAAATTGCAGGCCACACTACTTGCCTAGAGAGTTTTCAGCTACACTTTTCGTGGCTGTTTATTTACCACCACAGACAGATGCTGGCACTAAGACCGCACTCAGACAGCTGTATAAGGAAATAAGCAAACAGGAAACCACTCACCCAGAGGCGGCACTCCTAGTGGCCGGAGACTTTAATGCAGGGAAACTTAAATCAGTTCTACCAAATTTCTGTTAAATGTGTTAAATGTGCAACCAGAGGGATTTTCTTTTTAGATCACCTGTACTCTACACACAGAGATGTGTACAAACCTCTCCCTCGCCCTCCATTTGGTAAATCCGACCACAAATCTTTCCTCGTGATTCCTGCTTACAAGCTAAAATTAAAGCAGGAAGCACCAGTGACTCGGTCTATAAAAAAGTACATCACTGGGGCAAAGCTGCGTGCCATCCGGGACCTCTACACCAGGCGGTGTCAGAGGAAGGCGCTAAAAATGGTCAAAGACCCCAGCCACCCCAGTCATAAACTGTTCTCTCTACTACCGCATGGCACGCGGTACTGGAGTGCCAAGTCTAGGACAAAAAGGCTTCTCAACAGTTTTTACCCCCAAGCCATAAGACTCCTGAACAGGTTATCAAATGGCTACCCGGACTATTTGCATTGTATTCCCCCCCCCACCCCCTCGTTTTACGCTGCTGCTACTCTCTGTTTATCATATATGCATAGTCACTTTAACTATACATTCATGTACATACTACCTCAATTGGGCCGACCAACCAGTGCTTCCGCACATTGGCTAACCCGTCTATCTGCATTGTGCCCCGCCACCCACCACCCGCCAACCCCTCTTTTACGCTACTGCTACTCTCTGTTTATCATATATGCATAGTCACTTTAACCATATCTACATGTACATACTACCTCAATCAGCCTGACTAACCGGTGTCTGTATGTAGACTCGCTACTTTTATGGCCTCGCCACTGTATATAGCCTGTCTTTTTACTGTTGTTTTATTTCTTTACCTACCTATTGTTCACCTAACACCTTTTTTGCACTATTGGTTAGAGCCTGTAAGTAAGCATTTCACTGTAAGGTCTACACTTGTTGTATTCGGCGCACGTGATAAATAAACTTTGATTTGATTTGAGCTACGAGTGGTTCAGCGGTCTAAGACACTACATCTCAGTGCTAAGAGGTGTCACTACGGTCCCTGGTTCGACTCCAGGCTGAATCACATCTGGCCGTGATTGGGAGTCCCATAGAGCGGTGCACAATATGCCCAGCGTCGTCCGGGTTTGGCTGGGGGGGGTAGGCTGTCGTTGTAAATAAGAATTTGTTCTTAACTGACTTGCCTAGTTCTAAAAATACGACGTTAGACTTTTACTCAAGTAGTATTTAACTGGCTGACTTTCACTTTTACTTGACTAACTTTCTATTAAGGTATCTATACTTTTACTCAAGTATTACAATTGGGTACTTTTTCAACCACTGCAAGAGTGTGTGTGTGTACTCTCACCTGTGTTTATACATGCGAGTGTGTGAAGTAACAGCAGATGTATTTTAGACTTGCTAGTTGATCTCATCGTTCATCTTGTTGTTTATTCTCCTTCCAACCCCTCATGCATTACACAGTGAGGTTGACAGTTTCTGTGTGAAAGCCCTCAGGCCCTGTAGTTCTGTTGTCTCTCTTGTTTGTCTCGCTAGAGAAAGACTAACTTCCCCATACAAGTCAAGACTACAGGGAGAAATTCATTCATATTTTTCTTTCTTTTCACAAAGCCTTGCTTGTATAGCATCTGTGGCAGATGCTGTTGCAGCTACACTGAACCATCCACCAGCTCCATCTTTATTTCAATTGATTTCACATCCAGCTGTATAAGGATAGATTCTGAATTATATTTTGGAAAGCATATTGGGTTTACTATACAGGTCTAAGAACTCTTTTACTGTATTGATCAGAAAGACCTTAGTAACCCAACTGTTGCTTCCTATCCTAGACTATGATGGCATCCTCTATCAAAACACCCAAGAACTTTCTTTTGCGATTTAGATGTAATGTATATATCAATGTTTGCAGAGTCATTCTTGGATGCCATTATAATAAAAAATAAATAAACAATGTCTGAATCACTAAATTGACTGTCACTCCCAAACAGAAAACAACTGCTTTGGAACCACTTTCTTTTTAAATGTATAAACTTGAATGTCCTTGTATATATTAACAAGACTTACACTACTGCTTTCGAAAACAGCAGCAATGGTAAAATAAGATCTTTCGGATACAACGGCCCAACTGACTGGAATAATTGATCTATAGAAATCAGGGCACTACAAGCACACAGTCAACTTAATAAAGCCCTTTTTCAAATGTTGAGGACAAACTGTTTGTGTTTTTAACTAATAGAAACATCACCATGTGAAGATATTGATAAATATGTACAGTACCAGTCAAACGTTTGGACACAGCTACTCATTTCAGCATTTTTCTTTATTTTTACTATTTTCTACATTGTAGAATAATATCTAAGACAATAAAACTATGAAATAACACATATGGAATCATGTGGTAAGCAAAAATGTGTTAAACAAATCAAAATATATTTTATATTTGGATTCTTCAAAGTAGCCACCCATTGCCTTGATGATAGCTTTGCACAGTCTTGGCATTCTCTCAACCAGCTTCACCTGGAATGCTTTTCCAACAGTCTTGAAAGAGTTCCCACACATGCTGAGCACTTGTTGGCTGCTTTTCCTTCACTCTGCGGTCCAACTCATCCCAAACCATCTCAATTGGATTGAGGTCGGGTGATTGTGGACACTCTCTTTCTCTTTCTTGGTCATATAGCCATTACACAGCCTGGAGGTGTGTTGGGTAATTTTCCTGTTCAAAAACAAATGATAGTCATACTAAGTGCAAACCAGATGGGATGGTGTATCGCTGTGGTAGCCATGCTGGTTCTAATAAATAACTACTTCAAATAAATACATATTTTATTCTACAGTGGCTCCTCTTGAAAGTTGTTTGGTATGAAACAAAAATAACATCTTGACTCTGGAATAATCAGCATAATTTAATTGTATTAGTCAGCGCATTAACTTCATGTTTAATAGTCAGCACATTAACTTCATGTTTAATAGTCAGCACATTAACTTCATGTTTAATAGTCAGCACATTAACTTCCTGTTTAATAGTCAGCACATTAACTTCCTGTTTAATAGTCAGCACATTAACTTCATGTGTTTAATAGTCAGCACATTAACTTCATGTGTTTAATAGTCAGCACATTAACTTCATGTGTTTAATAGTCAGCACATTAACTTCATGTTTAATAGTCAGCACATTAACTTCATGTTTAATAGTCAGCACATTAACTTCATGTTTAATAGTCAGCACATTAACTTCATGTGTAATAGTCAGCACATTAACTTCATGTTTAATAGTCAGCACATTAACTTCATGTGTAATAGTCAGCACATTAACTTCATGTGTAATAGTCAGCACATTAACTTCATGTTTAATAGTCAGCACATTAACTTCCTGTGTTTAATAGTCAGCACATTAACTTCATGTGTAATAGTCAGCACATTAACTTCATGTGTAATAGTCAGCACATTAACTTCATGTTTAATAGTCAGCTTAATTGAATGTGTAATAGTCAGCACATTAACTTCATGTTTAATAGTCAGCACATTAACTTCATGTTTAATAGTCAGCACATTAACTTCATGTTTAATAGTCAGCACATTAACTTCCTGTTTAATAGTCAGCACATTAACTTCATGTGTTTAATAGTCAGCACATTAACTTCATGTTTAATAGTCAGCACATTAACTTCATGTTTAATAGTCAGCTTAATTGAATATGTAAAAGTCAGCTTAATTAAATGTGTAATAGTCATCTGAATTAAATGTGTAATAGTCAGCTGAATTTAATGTGTAATTGTCAGCGTAATTGAATGTGTAAAAGTCAACTTAATTAAATGTGTAGTAGTCAGGCTAATTGAATGTGTAACAGTCAGCTTAATTAAATGTGTAATAGTCATCTGAATTAAATGTGTAATAGTCAGCTGAATTTAATGTGTAATTGTCAGCGTAATTGAATGTGTAAAAGTCAACTTAATTAAATGTGTAATAGACAGCTTAATTGAATGTGTAAAAGTCAACTTAATTAAATGTGTAGTAGTCAGGCTAATTGAATGTGTAACAGTCAGCTTAATTGAATGTGTAATTCTAGTAACACTGTTCTTTTATGGTTTGTTTTAATGTGTATTTGCCCAATAAACTGAGGCAGAGACAAAGTGTGGGTCCCAAATGACATCCTAATCCCTCTACAGTGCATTCAGAAAGTATTCAGACCCCTTGACTTTTTCCAATTTTTCTTTCGATACAGCCTTATTCTAAAATGGATTTAAAAAATGTTTCCTTCTAAACAATCTACACACAATAGCCCGTAATGACAAAGCGAAAACAGGTTTTTAGACATTTTTGCAAATGTAAAATAAATAAATAACAGAAATACCTTATTTACATAAGTATTCAGACACTTTGCTATGAGACTCGAAATCGAGCTCAGGTGCATCCTGTTTCCATTGATCATCCTTGAGCTGTTTCTACAACTTGATTGGAGTCCACCTGTTGTATATTCAATTGATTGGACATGATCTGGAAAGGCACACACCTGTCTATATAAGGTCCCACAGTTGACAGTGCATGTCAGAGCAATAACCAAGCCATGAGGTCGAAGGAATTGTCCGTAGAGTTCCGAGACAGGATTGTGTCGAGGCAGCGATCTGGGGAAGGGTATCATAAAATGTCTGCAGCATCAACGGTTCCCAAGAGCACAGTAGCCTCCATTCTTAAATGGAAGAAGTTTGGAACCACCAAGACTCTTCCTATAGCTGGCCGCCTGGCCAAACTGAGCAAACGGGGGAGAGGAGCCTTGGTCAGGGAGGTGACCAAGAACCCGATGGTCACTCCGACAGAGCTTCAGAGTTCCTCTGTGGAGATGGGAGAACCTTCCAGAGGGACAACTATTTCTCTCGCCCACACAAACCTAGCCACCAGCCATGTCTATGGGTACACTGTATATGGAATAATAGGGTGTAATTTGTGATACATACAGAGACATGGCCAGGGGCTAGGTTTGTGTGGATGAGAGACATGGCCGGGTGTTCGGTTTGTGTGGATGAGAGACATGATCAGGGGCTAGGTTTGTGTGGATGAGAGACATAGCCAGGGGCTAGGTTTGTGTGGATGAGAGACATGGCTAGGTTTGTGTGGATGAGAGACGTGGCTGGGGGCTATAATTGTGTGGATGAGAGACATAGCCAGGGGCTAGGTTTGTGTGGATGAGAGACATGGCTAGGTTTGTGTGGATGAGAGACATGGCTAGGTTTGTCTGGATGAGAGACATGGCCGTGGGCTAGGTTTGTGTGGATGAGAGACATGGCCGTGGGCTAGGTTTGTGTGGGTGAGAGACATGGACATGGGCTAGGTTTGTGTGGGTGAGAGACATGGTCGGGGGATAGGTTTGTGTTGGTGAGAGACATGGCCATGGGCTAGGTTTGTGTGGGTGAGAGAGGAGAAGAGAAAAGAAGCATCAGCACAAGGATTGTGTGTAATTGATTTAGTAAGTCTGAGAGGCCTCAGATTGCAACACAAATTGAATTGAATTGCTTCTCTGCTCCACTCTGCTCTTCTCTGATGCTCTGACTGTACCCCTACAGGCAGAGAGAGAGAGAGAGATAAAGAGAGGGAGGGAGGGAGAAGGATAGAGAGAGGTAGGGAGGGATGGATGGAGAGAGACATTCAGTGCCAAGACAGCGAGAGAAGAGAGAGAGAGCCGACATAGCTTCCTGTTTGAAAGAACCTGCACTCTGAGCACCCCAACCCTAAAATGAGAGCAGGGAAAATGCAGTTGTTGAGACTGGATTGGTCTGTTTATGTCACTGCCTTGCTGTCTGTCTCCTCTCCTCTCCCAGTGAGAGAGACAGCACTGCACGAATACAGTGCAGTCATAGAGGTGTTAAACCAAGAGATGTTTCAGCGATTTCTATTGGAGAAGCTTAGGAGTAGTGTCCGTACATCCAGTTGGTGTTTCTATTGGAGCGGTCTATATTCAGTCTCTTTGGCACTGAGGGTTAGACAGTTAACAAATGGAATGAGGGAGGTGCTTTGTGAGGTCATCAGTTCAGGTGGTTAGCTCTGTAAGTACGTTGTTTTGTATCGAGTTGTCAGTTAAACATCTTGTTAGTTGAGGATCTTGTTAGTTGAGCGTCTTTGTTGAATTATTAATGGTTTTGTTTCCTGTATGTGGTTTGTTTTGTTGCGTCAGGAATAATAATCACAGTAGTGTCCTACCTATCTTGAATCCAGCAGGATGTTTTCTCTCTGTGTTTCTCAGCCAGTAGAGCAGAGCCTTGGAGTTCTGTCCTGTGTAATGGTGTAAAATGACCTAAGGGAAACAGGGATTTTAAGAAATGCGACTTCAGATCACCACTTGACAGTAACACTGCCTTGTCTCTGTTGTGTTGCCGCCTTTCTGCAAGAGAGATGGAGCAAAAACAGTACTGACAAAATGTCACCAACCCCCTGAAGGTTAAAAGCTTGGATTTTTCTTATTTGTCAATTTTGTCTACATGTCCTTTTTACTCCTTGGAAAGATCAAACCCCACGACGAATCATTCATTGTTACTATGGAGGTGGTAGGTCTATTTTATCTACAGTCCTCTCAGTCCAGATTGAGTGGCCCCCAACCCCCATGCCTTCTTTTGACCCCAACCCCATGCCCTCTGCTGTCCCCCAACCCCCATGCCCTCTGCTGTCCCCCAACCCCCATTCCCTCTGCTGTCCCCCAACCCCCATGCCCTCTGCTGTCCCATCCCATCCCCCAGCCTTATGCATGACCTCTGGGTCCCATCCCGCAGTCTTATGCATGACCTCTGAATCCCATCCCCCAGCCTTATGCATGACCTCTGGGTCCCATCCCCCAGCCTTATGCATGACCTCTGGGTCCCATCCCCCAGCCTTATGCATGACCTCTGGGTCCCATCCCGCAGTCTTATGCATGACCTTTGGATCCCATCCCCCAGCCTTATGCATGACCTCTGGATCCCATCCCCCAGCCTTATGCATGACCTCTGGGTCCCATCCCCCAGCCTTATGCATGACCTCTGGGTCCCATCCCGCAGTCTTATGCATGACCTCTGGATCCCATCCCCCAGCCTTATGCATGACCTCTGGGTCCCATCCCCCAGCCTTATGCATGACCTCTAGGTCCCATCCCGCAGTCTTATGCATGACCTCTGTCATGTTTGTGATATGTCTATGTCATGTCACGTTTATGTCACTCCAATGTCACTCCACTTGCATGGTTTCATTTACAAGTTAACAGGGGGTGCTGGGGTTTCTCATAAGAAATTGGGGTACCCCCATTATACACACCAGAATCATGCAGGGCACCACCACACACCTTACATCAAGAGTCAATATGTTCTTTACAGATAATCTAATAACACTATACACCCCACAATAATAGTAAACAAACAAAAGGTTAGGTTTTCGGGTTAAGGTTAGGGGTTAGGGAAAATATAATTTTGAATGGGACTAAATTGCGTGTCCCCGCAAGGTTGCACACGTGCACTTCACAGTTATACTAGAGTTACTAAAGAGACAACCATAGGCTCCACCAAACTCAGATCTATCAGATTGGTTCTGTTTATAATGGGGGAACATAGGGGTTATACTATAGAGACAGCCATAGGCTCCCCCAAACTCAGATCTATCAGATTGGTTCTGCTTATAATGGGGGAATGTAGGGGTTATACTATAGAAACAGCCATAGGCTCCACCAAACTCACATCTATCAAATTGGTTCTGTTTTTAATGGGGGAATATAGGGGCTATATTATAGAGACAGCCATAGGCTCCACCAAACTCAAATATACCCATCAACTTAGGTTGCCTCCAAAATGGCACTATATAGGAAATAGGATGCAGTTTGAGACTCAGTGATGATGCTTGGGTAGACAGTGAAAAAAAATGACAGTGAATTTAGTACATAGAAATGAGTAGGGATTATTGCTGGGAGTTCTGGAGATTTTCAACAATTCTTGGAAGAGCATCCTTGAACAAATTTACAAATGAGCTAAACTACAATATAGCATGCAGGAGGATTGCTGACTATTTATCCCAAAATGTAATTGAGGGTAAGAGTAGGAAGGCCTGAGGTTGTGAAATGAGCCAGACAACCGCCAACTCCTTCTCTCCATTCTTGACTTTTTTGACCCTGTGTTGTCTGGCCATGGAAATGATTGTATAGAAAAGCTTTTTCGTGTGCCTTCTGGCTTTAAAATCCTCTTCCTGCCTAACAGTCCAGCTGACCCCACGGTCCTGATTCTGAGCAGAGCAGGTTAGAGGCTGTAGGAGAGAATGGAGATATACAGCACTAGAACATCTCTCTCCTGTAACTTCTGTTGGACCAATGAGAGAAGAGATAGACTCAGCAGTAGCATCACATACAGAGTTAGCAGATTTTATTTCAAACGTGCTGTTGTAGGTGCCAATTATACTTCAAACAGGCTCTTGGAGGTGCCAATTATACTTCAGACAGGCTCTTGGAGGTGCCAATTATATTTCAAACAGGCTCTTGGAGGTGCCACTTATACTTCAGACAGGCTCTTGGAGGTGCCAATTATACTTCAGACAGGCTCTTGGAGGTGCCAATTATACTTCGAACAGGCACATGGAGGTGCCACTTATACTTCAAACAGGCTCTTGGAGGTGCCAATTATACTTCTGACAACTCCAGGGCCTCATTATCAAACCCTGCAAAGGGAAGAATTATTTAACCCACTGATGTGATCCACCTTCATTTACATAAAGAAACCCATAGACTATGGTCACCAGCTAAATAAACAGGTAACTTTATCTGGAGATTTTGCTGATATCTTGTTGTTGAACTCAGGGCTCTAAAGATATTCTCTGGGATTTACCTGGTTAAATACGGGATGAATATAATTTGAAGTCATGTTTATGACACATTCATAAAGTGTCATAAGGATGTCCTGAGGATCTTACTATATGAATGAACTGGTGTTTTTAAACAACATATTTTCCAAATTAGTGTCTGGGATGTTTGACTGAGTCCTTCGTTTTCCCAACATATCTGGTTTCAGAGGCAGACATTTTGGTGAATATTGTCTATGAGTTGTGTATGTTATATTTTTTATTATTTTATTTATTTAACCTTTATTTAAGTAGGCAGAGGACAGAGTGGACATAGAGTTTTGCAAGGTTGTGCTTATTGGCAAGCTATCCAGCCACAGATATTTTTCAATGGGATACTGCTTAGGCAGCATGCTCATAGGCTGTTTTCTAAATGGCAACTCTATACCATACATAGTGCACTATTTTTGACCAGGGCCCATACGTAGTGCACTATCTGGGGAATAGGATAGCATTTGGTACACACCCATAGTAGTCTGAGAGAGCATTTCTCTCACACATTTGATATGCTGCAGCAGAGAGCCACATAGAGAAATCACAGGGGCTCTATGTACTGTACCTGTAATAGACTTTAGATCACATCCTATCACTGCATTCCATATTAATCAGATAAACCACGCATATCCAATGACACAGTGATCAATGATGAATAAATAAACCTAACAGCGTTAGAGATGATTAGACAAAGAATATGACTTTATTGATTTAATCAGACAATCTTCAGAGTTCCCTGGCAGGTTATTTAATGGTTGTTTTGTTTTGATCATGTGGTATCAGATATCAATACCAAACAGACAGTCCTCCTGCTCATCGTAACATAGAATATTGGAAGTTTCAATAATTACATGAACCGGCTTTATTCAATGTGCCTAATGCAACGTAATGAACTTGGTGTGTTTGATTTAGGCAACATGATAAAGAGGAATACTTTGAACATTGATGTTATAGCAATATTATATTCATATATGATCAGAAATCATACGGTAGCCTATCTATAATATATGGCATTCACCTAATACGAGAGAGAGAGAGAGAGAGAGAGAGAGAGAGAGAGAGAGAGAGAGAGAGAGAGAGAGAGAGAGAGAGAGAGAGAGAGAGAGAGAGAGAGAGAGATGAACAACTACGAAAAAACAACCAAGAATAACAGGTCATAACTTCGGCAGCTCTGTCACATGCTGGGTATGTACATAGTCAATGGTAGGCTTCAAGGGGACTCTTACGGTAGGTACAACTATAGCTCATCTCTTGGCAGTAGTACTGTAGACTACTTTATCACTGACCTCAACCCAGAGTCTCTCAGAGTGTTCACAGGCAGATCACAACAAAATCACAGCCTACCTGAACAGAGCAATACTCAAGTCAAATCAAATCAAATTTTAATTGGCACATACACATAATTTGCAGATGTTAATGCGAGTGTAGCGAAATGCTTGTGCTTCTAGTTCCGACCATGCAGTAATATCTAACAAGTAATCTAACCTAACAATTTCACAACTACCAATTTCACAACTACCTTATGTATATAAAAATATATGAATGAGCGATGGCCGAACGGCATAGGCAAGATGCAGTAGATGGTATAGAGTACAGTATATACATATGAGATGAGTAATGTAGGGTATGTAAACATTATATAAAGTGGCATTGTATAAAGTGGCTAGTGATACATAATATTACATAAATTTTTTCATTATTAAAGGGGCTAGAGATGAGTAAGTATGTTGGCAGCAGGCACTCAATGTTAGTGATGGCTGTTTAACAGTCTGATGGCCTTGAGATAGAAGCTGTTTTCCAGTCTCTCGGTCCCAACTTTGATGCACCTGTACTGACCTCGCCTTCTGGATGACAGCGGGGTGAACAGGCAGTGGCTTGTGTGGTTGTTGTCCTTGATGATCTTTTTGGCCTTCCTGTGACATCGGGTGGTGTAGGTGTCCTGGAGGGCAGGTAGTTTGCCCCCGGTGATGCGTTGTGCAGACCTCACTACCCTCTGGTGAGCCTTACGGTTGTGGGCGGAGCAGTTGCCGTACCAGGCGGTGATAGAGCCCGACAGGATGCTCTCGATTGTGCATCTGTAAAAGTTTGTGAGTGTTTTTGGTGACAAGACGAATTTCTTCAGCCTCCTGAGGTTGAAGAGGCGATGTTGAGCCTTCTTCACAACGCTGTCTGTGTGGACGGACCATTTCAGTTTGTCCATGATGTATACGCCGAGGAACTTAAAACTTTCCACCTTCTCCACTACTGTCCCGTCGATATAGAAAAGGGGGGCGGTAAGCAAATTGGAGTGGGTCTAGGGTGTCAGGTAGGGTGGAGGTGATATGGCCCTTGACTAGTCTCTCAAAGCACTTCATGATGACGAAAGTGATCATGAGGCAGTGATCATGAAGCATCATGATGCATCAAAGCCAAACAAACTGCATACTATTAAGAAATGCTATAAATGGAAGGAAAGTAGTGTAGAAACCTACCAGAAAACAATTAGCCAACAAAAAAATTCAAAACCTTTTAGACAACTTCCTGAACAAAAGTTTAATTGCAATAGCAAAGGTCTAAACTTGGCAGTAGAAAGCCTAAATAGTATATTTGACCTTTCAGCTTCCCTATCAAATCTAAACACCTCAACTAGACAACAATGACAAATGGTTTGATGAAGAATGCAAAAACCGAAGAAAATAACTGAAGAACATACCTGACCAAAAACACAGCAACCCAGAAAAGTCTACGCCTTCACTATGGTGAAACACCAAAACAGTACAGAAATACACTAAGACAAAATAAGGGACAGCACATCAGAAACCAGCTTAATGTAATTTCAGAATCCATAGAATCTAACCACTTCTGGGATAATTCGAACGCACTTGACAAACAACAAGATGAAGAGCCATTTATCCAAAATAGAGACGTATAGATAAACCACTTCTCCAATCTTTTTGGCTCTATAACAAAGAACAAACAGTAAAAACATATAGAGTACATGATCAATTACAAATCTTAGAATCAGCTATTAAAGACTACCAGAAACCACTGGATTCTCCAATTACATTGAATGAACTACAGAACAAAATACAAACCCTTCAAATCAAAATGTCCTGTGGTGTTGATTGTATCTAAACTAAATTATAAAATATACAGACCACTAATTTCAACTGACCATACTTAAACTCTTTAACATCATCCTCAGCTTTGGCATTTTCCCTAATACTTGGAACCAAGGACTGATCACCCCATATTTGACCACAATAACTACCGTGGGATATACATCAACAACAACCTTTGTAAAATCCTCTGCATTTCAATTAACAGCAGGCTCCTACATTTCCTCAGTGAAAACATGTCCTGAGCAAATGTCTAATTGGCCTTTTACCAAATTACCGTACCACGTATTCACCCTGCACACACTTATTGACAAACAAACAAAACAAAAGCAAAGTATTCTCATGCTTTGTCTATTTCAAAAAAGCTTTTGACTCAAAAAAAGAAATAAAAATTGCGATATGTAACTGTATCGATTTTCCACCCATCACTACAGTATATAGGGAATAGGGTGCTATTTGTGATGTAGCCTATGTGTACATTAATTAAGAGTTTCTTTCCAAAACGCCATAGCCACCAATTTTTCACAGTTGTGTTTTTCCATCAGAAGGGATTGCTTTATAGGTACCTTCATTGTGTGTAAAATATTACTGTTCTGAGATTTTTCATTCGTAGATTTTAGATGTGGGTGAAAGTTAACTTTTTTTTGTTGCTAAATGCTACTGTTGCAGTTGGAAGTTTACATACACTTAGGTTGGAGTCATTAAAACTCATTTTTCAACCACTCCACAAATTTCTTGTTAACAAACTATAGTTTTGACAAGTCGGTTAGGACATCTACTTTGTGCATGGCGCAAGTCATTTTTCCAACAATTGTTTACAGACAGATTATTTCACTTATCATTCACTGTATCACAATTCCAGTGGGTCAGAAGTTTACATACACTAAGTTGACTGTGGCTTTAAAAAGCTTAGAAAATTCCAGAAAATTATGTCATGGCTTTAGAAGCTTCTGATAGGCTAATTGACATCGTTTGAGTCAATTGGAGGTGTACCTGTGGATGTATTTCAAGGTCTACCTTCAAACTCAGTGCCTCTTTGCTTGACATCATGGGAAAATCAAAAGAAATCAGCCAAGACCTTAGAAAAAAAACTGTAGACTTCCACTAGGTTCACCTCCACAGGTTCATCCTTGGGAGCAATTTCCAAATTCCTGAAGGTACCACGTTCATCTGTACAAACAATAGTACGCAAGTATAAACACCATGGGACCACACAGCCGTCATACTGCTCAGGAAGGAGACGCGTTCTGTCTTCTAGAGATGAACGTATTTTGGTGTGAAAAGTGAAAATCAATCCCAGAACAACAGCAAAGAAGATGCTGAAGGAAACAGGTACAAAATAATCTATATCCACAGTAAAACGAGTCCTATATCGACATAACCTGAAAGGCTGCTGAGCAAGGAAGAAGCCACTGCTCCAAAACCGCCATAAAAAAGCCAGACTACGGTTTGCAACTGCACATGGGAACAAAGATCATACTTTTTGGAGAAATGTCCTCTCGTCTGATGAAACAAAAATAGAACTGTTTGGCCATAATGACCATTGTTATGTTTGGAACAAAAAGGGGATGCTTGCAAGCCGAAGAACTCCATCCCAACCGTGAAGCACGGGGTTGGCAGCATCATGTTGTGGGGGTGCTTTGCTGCAGGAGGGACTGGTGCACTTCACAAAATAGATGGCATCATGAGTCAGGAAAAGTATGTGGATATATTGAAGCAACATCTCAAGACATCAGTCAGGAAGTTAAAGCTTGGTCGGAAATGGGTCTTCCAAATGGACAATGACCCCAAGCATACTTCCAATGTTGCGGCAAAATGGCTTAAGGACAGCAAAGTCAAGGTATTGGAGTGGCTATCCCAAAGCCCTGACCTCAATCCTATAGAAAATGTGTGGGCAGAACTGAAAAAGGAGGCATACAAACCTGACTCAGTTGCACCAGCTCCGTGAGGAGGCATGGACCCAAATTCACCCAACTTATTGTTGGAAGCTTGTGGAAGGCTACCCGAAACATTTGACCCAAGTTAAACATTTTAAAGGCAATGCTACCAAGTACTAATTGAGTGTATGTAAACTTCTGACCCACTGGGAATGTGATGAAAGAAATTAAAGCTGAAATAAATCATTCTCTCCGCTGTTATTTGGATTTCACGTTCTTAAAATATAGTGGTGATCCTATCTGGCCTAAGACAGGGAATTTTTACTAGGATTAAATGTCAGGGATTGTGAAAAACTGAGTTTAAATGTATTTGGCTAAGGTGTATGTAAACGTCCTACTTCAACTGTATATGCAACTATGGAACTCTCCTATTAGACACCCACCCAGACTAGCTCAATAACATTAAACCCCAACCCCCACCCAGACTAGCTCAATAACATTAAACCCCAACCCCCACCCAGACTGGCTCAATAACATTAAACCCCAACCCCCCCACCCAGACTGGCTCAATAACGTTAAACCCCAACCCCCACCCAGACTGGCTCAATAACGTTAAACCCCACCCAGACTGGCTCAATAACATTAACCCCCACCCAGACTGGCTCAATAACGTTAAACCCCACCCAGACTGGCTCAATAACATTAACCCCCACCCAGACTGGCTCAATAACATGAACCCCCACCCAGAGTGGCTCAATAACATGAACCCCAACCCCCACCCAGACTGGCTCAATAACATTAACCCCCACCCAGACTGGCTCAATAACATTCATTAACACAGTGACAGGTGGAAATGTCATACTTTAGCTCTGCTATAAAGTTCCGAACATTCCATTTAGACAGACAGGGTGATGGACAAGGTGACAGACAAGCTAATTGGTTTAGCTTAATGGAAGACAGAACAGAGCAGAGCCAGGTGGATGTGATGAGGTGTGTGTGTGTGTGTGTGTGTGTGTGTGTGTGTGTGTGTGTGTGTGTGTGTGTGTGTGTGTGTGTGTGTGTGTGTGTGTGTGTGCGTGCGTGCGTGCGTGCGTGTGTGTGTGTTGTGTGCGTGTATGGTGTGGGTTTGACATGGATGGCTTTGTTCTCTCTAATGATAATTACAATGACAATGTTCTAACTGTAGTCATGTCAGTTGCAGACACTTCCCCTTACATCTCAGTAATGGATGACTTTATATTAAACTGCCCCCCCAGATGTAGGGATTGGATGGGTATTGTTATACTGTGCTGCTTGTGAGTTATTTATTGACTGTAATATTCTATAACAGGACATCAAAGGCAGGTCTGATGCAGTAGTAAATATTGAAATTCTGGTGAGACTGCTTTTTTTGTGTCCCAGATGGCGACCTACAGTACTGTATCACCTATCTAGTGCACTACAAAATGGGTCCTGATCAAAAGTAATGAGCTAAATAGGGAATAGGGTGTAATTTGGGATTCTCTAGTCTCCACAGTTGGAGAAGTGTCACATGGATTTAGAAGAGAGAGAGAAAAAAATGCCACTGAATTCGAAAAGTTGAAAATATATTTCCGTAACTGGGGACATAATTTCCTGTTCGTGTCCTCTCCAGTAGGATGGAAGATGTTCAGAGAGGGAGGGCTAAAAAGCATTTTATTGGCATAATTCCAAATAGACACAGTATGTAGACTGGCCGTGTTGATCGCTTTAGTTGGACAGTAATGACTGTGGTTCTTCTGGTGTGACTCCTATTGTGGCTGTGTGCTGTGGTATGCTACGGTTACTCACCCTGCCTTCACCCTCTCTGGTTTCCTGGGGCCCGCACTCCAGATTTACCAGGTCACAAAGGGTGGAGGCACAACACTCTGCAGTGCTAGCTGCCAGCCCCATTATCACTGAGGCAAACAAACTAGGACCAGGCACACAATCTTCCTTAAAACAACAACCTACTGCAATGTCCATCATGCTCTGCTCTCTGATTTCTCAGATCTGGCTCATTTTTCCCCTTAAGTGGTGCACAAGGTTTTCAATGGACTCTTCTGCCTCCATACAGTGTCCCCAGTGTCCTGGGAGCTAGCTGGAGATGTACTGGTTAATTTACATGGACTGTACATTGACAGTGAAAACACAAGGCCATCGGGATATGTTGGTTTGTTGGATGGTGGTGCACCATCTGACTGTAAATAACTTTATAAATAATGTTACAAATTGGAGGATTTATATGGAGACATTTTGATGAAGCAGTGTAATGCAATGTGTTTTAAAGAGAGGGACGTTGTAATCTAGACTATACACTAAACATCTTAAAAGTCGTTGTATGTGTTTGAGTTGAGTTGAGTGGGATTGTTGGCATATTATTTCAATACATACACAGCCAAAACAGTACACAGTCCAAACATGTATTGTATCTTCTATATCTTGGTGGCTATGAGCTCTCTTTTTACCTCCTTATGAACTCTTATGACCTCCTTATGAACTCTTATGACCTCACTCCCCTTCATGAAAATTAAATCAGATTAATCTCTTCTATTTCAGGGATCTATTAGACAGAGACACATTCTCCAAATCTGATCCATGTAAGTACTTTACAGTTATCATCTTACATGTATCACAATCACCATTTTTTTCAATTACAGAAGAATTACTGGCTTATATTATATGGCTAGTAGGTGTAAAGAATAAAGATCACTGTCTTCAAAAGAAATGTGAAAGAATGCAAGAAATGATCCAAAATTCCTCCACTTAGAAAACCTCAGTTTCTTTGTCTTTCTTCCTCTGCACTTTCATCGACTGTATCTATCTTCGGCTTAGCTGGGATTTAGTTGACTCCGCTATTTCAAAGTGTTCCCTCAATAACTGCATCTCATTTGCACAGTAATGTGACATGTCTTCCTCACAGCTAGTGTTACAGAAAGAGACAGTACCTTAAAGGGATAGTTTGGGATTTTGGCAATGAAGCAGATTCATGAATATGGTATCCACGAGTTCATATGACTCTGGGGAAGTAAAAAAAGGACTTTCCGAACCATCCCTTTAATCCAATGCAGCTACAGTACGGTTTAAACACAGCCCTGACTGAATGCAAATGGGCGTCTTTGAGATTTAGCTGCCTCAGCGTAGAGGAGAGCAGAGGAGTGGAGAGGAAGAGAGGAGACCAATGATCACAGTCTCCAGGGGGTCTTTCCGTATAGAGGTCTTGGACGTGTCCCTGGTCAAAGGTGTTTCACTTTAAAAGGAATATAATGCCATTTGGGATGCACACAATGTCATTTCTATGGTCCTTTAGAAATGGATGTAGAATGGAGGAGACTTTAACATATATAATAGTGTCAGAGTTCAATCATTTTGTGTGTATAAGCGAGCATATATCCCCCAGTCCCCTTCCTTCTAATAGACCAGGGTATAATACTTCACACTCTATCCCCCAGTCCCCTTCCTTCTAATAGACCAGGGTATAATACTTCACACTCTATCCCCCAGTCCCCTTCCTTCTCATAGACCAGGGTATAATACTTCACACTCTATCCCCCAGTCCCCTTCCTTCTCATAGACCAGGGTATAATACTTCACACTCTATCCCCCAGCCTCCTTCCTTCTAATAGTCCAGGGTATAATACTTCACACTCTATCCCCCAGCCTCCTTCTAATAGACCAGGGTATAATACTTCACACTCTATCCCCCAGCCTCCTTCTAATAGACCAGGGTATAATACTTCACACTCTATCCCCCAGCCTCCTTCTAATTGACCAGGGTATAATACTTCACACTCTATCCCCCATTCTCCTTCCTTCTAATAGACCAGGGTATAATACTTCACACTCTATCCCCCAGTCCCCTTCCTACTAATAGACCAGGGTATAATACTTCACACTCTATCCCCCAGCCTCCTTCTAATAGACCAGGGTATAATACTTCACACTCTATCCCCCAGTCCCCTTCCTTCTAATAGACCAGGGTATAATACTTCACACTCTATCCCCCAGTCTCCTTCTAATAGACCAGGGTATAATACTTCACACTCTATCCCCCAGCCTCCTTCTAATAGACCAGGGTATAATACTTCACACTCTATCCCCCAGTCCCCTTCCTTCTAATAGACCAGGGTATAATACTTCACACTCTATCCCCCAGCCCCCTTCCTTCTAATAGACCAGGGTATAATACTTCACACTCTATCCCCCCAGTCCCCTTCCTTCTAATAGACCAGGGTATAATACTTCACACTCTATCCACCCAGTGCCCTTTACATTCTTCCAAAGATGAGAAGGTCTTGGGGTTATATCTGACAGGTCTCATGCCCTGTCCCAGCATGCTCTGCTTCTTCAATCCACTGTTTACATGAGGAAAGCAAAAGAGGGATTTTAAGGGGAATCCTACTGTTTAGAAATCATATTTTAAATTATGCATTCACTGCTGCTCTGTTGGAGACTTTGTTAATCGTTAGTGTATCTCTCACTTGCAGAGATTAATACCTAGATCTGAAAATGTGATACTGGGAAGACAGCGGGCATGGTGGCGCATAATGAATATTATTAATAATGAATGTGATGATAGAAAGAGCATTTGTTTTATGAAATGAAGAAATGTCACAGTTTTTCAAAGTGATTGGTAATCTGTTTGTCTCTTTCCCTTTATCTTGTTATTTTGATTTTGATTTTTTCTCTCCTTTCTCTTTCTCTCCCTCTCCCTCTCCGTCCTTTCTCCCCCCTCTCTCTCTCTCCCTCTACCTCTCTTTCCAGTGGTGGTGTTGTACACTCAGGGGGTGGAGACCAAACAGTGGCGAGAGGTAAGAAGCAGAACAACTCTCTCTCTGTCTCTATCTCTGTCTCGCTTTCTCGCTCTCTCTCGATTTCTCTCCCTCTCTCTTGCTTTCCACAAGAATCTAGCAACATTCAAACTATTCTCAATTGCTTTCCAATACAATTGTGAGTCTCTTGACTCTAAACTTGTCAGCATGAAGAATGACTGTCTGACTAGCATCAGTAGCTCAATCAAGCTGCCTCTCCTTTCCTATCCATAACATTTTAGAATCTAGCTTGGGAAACACTCTTATTCTAATTGTTCTAGAATACTCAGACTCAGCAGAACTCTGTTCTGTTCCAGCCCTGTCTGTCTCCAGGTAAATGCTGCTCGTGACAATCATTCTAGTCTCTATTGATTGTCTTGTGAATATTCATTGCTTGGCTTAGGGCATATTTTTGCTCTGAGCGATTGGCCATTATGGTGATTGCTACACATATCGATAAAGATTAGCGTCAGTGTCAGAATCTCTCCGGTTCTGCCAGTAACCTGGCCTTACCCTTGACCCAGGGCAGAGTGTCTTAATTGGGGCCAAATTTTAGCAGGAGGTGCAGTGAGTTCAGATAGATGTCTTTATAAACTGCTCTATACTGCTCTATACCTGGATGGCAGATGTGGGCCACGTTCAGTTGCAACACGTTCTTGAGCATTGTAGATAGAAATTCCATAGAGCCGACGTGATTCCTTATTCTACATTTGGAAAAGGCATGCTTGTTCTGCATAGCATATTTCTATCTGAACCTTCCAAAACGTTGCTTCCTGCTGAATGTGCCCCTAGGTTCAAATAATATGACTTAAAAAATGATTTTTTTTGCTGCAGTGCTTGATTGAGCTTGCCTGCTTGGCGCAATGGAACCAATTAAATGATGTGCATTTGACACTTGGAATCTAAAAATGTACAGCTCTGCACTATAGCACCTATAAAAGCCAAATCTCTTGCTTTTGAGTCAAGAATCTCCTCCTCTCACTGTGTATGGCTGTGAAGCTTCATCTCTCTCTCTGTTCCTCTCTTTGTTGTTATCAGGTAACCTGCCGCCTGCTAACAGCTAACAAGCTCAGGGTGCAGCAGGCACTAAAGCTCTCTTTTTGAAGAGATATGGGGCCTGTTATTTGGCTCAGGGCATACTGGCTTTGTGAGGCAGAGAGTCAAGTTGTGTGGAGATGATAGAGCTAATCATTGGTGTTGGCCCCTCTCTCATCAAATATGTTTTTTGTCCACCTCGTGTTGAGATAGTAGATAGGGTCTGAGCTCTCCTCTCCTCACTGTCTCCCCGCCTGTAATCACATTACTCCGCCTTCTGTGGGAGGAGGAGCAAACCTTTCTGTCAGCCTTCTGTGGGAGGAGGAACGGTTCTTTCTGTCAGCCTTCTGTGGGAGGAGAAACAGACCTTTCTGTCAGCCTTCTGTGGGAGTAGAAACAGACCTTTCTGTCAGCCTTCTCTCACACTCCTCCTTCTGTAGGATGCATTCTCCTAGCTGTCTATCGGCTGTCACATTGCCTCTCCATAGGCTGTCCCATTGCCTCTCCACAGCCTGTCCCATTGCCTCTCCATAGCCTGTCCCATTGCCTCTCCATAGCCTGTCCCATTGCCTCTCCATAGCCTGTCCCAATGCCTCTCCATAGCCGGTCCCATTGCCTCTCCATAGCCTGTCCCAATGCCTCTCCTTAGCCTGTCCCAATGCCTCTCCATAGCCGGTCCCAATGCCTCTCCATAGCCTGTCCCAATGCCTCTCCATAGCCTGTCCCACTTCTCCCACTAGTGTAGGTACGCTATAACGTACGAGGAACGGTCTTCTGTTTCCACTACTGTAGAATAGGAACTGTCTATGTGGGAGGACCTGTCATATGTATATAATACTGTGGGAGGCACTGTCATTTCTATATACTACTGTGGGAGGACCTGTCATAGCTATATGCTACTGTGGGAGGACCTGTCATATCTATATACGACTGTGGAACTCCCCTATCTATCAACTGACTGCCTTCCATACTGCTGCTCCATCTAGTACCTCCATACTACTGCTCCATCTAGTACCTCCATACTACTGCTCTATTTTGTACCTCCATTATACTGCTCCATCTAGTACCTCCATCTAGTACCTCCATACTACTGCTCCATCTAGCACCTCCATAATACTGCTCCATCTAGTACCTCCATACTACTGCTCCATCTAGTACCTCTGTACTGCTGCTCCATCTAGTACCTCCATACTACTGCTCCATCTAGTACCTACATACTACTGCTCCATCTAGTACCTCCATACTGCTGCTCCATCTCGTACCTCCATACTACTGCTCCATCTAGTACCTCCATACTACTGCTCCATCTAGTACCTCCATACTACTGCTCCATCTAGTACCTACATACTACTGCTCCATCTAGTACCTCCATACTACTGCTCTGTCTAGTACCTCCATACTACTGCTCCATCTCGTACCTCCATACTACTGCTCCATCTAGTACCTCCATACTACTGCTCCATCTAGTACCTACATACTACTGCTCCATCTAGTACCTCCATAATACTGCTCTGTCTAGTACCTCCATACTACTGCTCCATCTAGTACCTCTGTACTACTGCTCCATCTAGCACCTCCATACTACTGCTCTATTTTGTACCTCCATTATACTGCTCCATCTAGTACCTCCATCTAGTACCTCCATACTACTGCTCTATTTTGTACCTCCATTATACTGCTCCATCTAGTACCTCCATCTAGTACCTCCATACTACTGCTCCATCTAGCACCTCCATACTACTGCTCCATCTAGCACCTCCATACTACTGCTCCATCTAGTACCTCCATACTACTGCTCCATCTAGTACCTCTGTACTACTGCTCCATCTAGTACCTCCATACTACTGCTCCATCTAGTACCTCCATACTACTGCTCCATCTAGTACCTACATACTGCTGCTCCATCTAGTACCTACATACTACTGCTCCATCTAGTACCTCCATACTACTGCTCCATCTAGCACCTCCATACTACTGCTCCATCTAGTACCTACATACTGCTGCTCCATCTAGTACCTCCATACTACTGCTCCATCTAGTACCTCCATACTACTGCTCCATCTATTACCTCCATACTACTGCTCCATCTAGTACCTCCATACTACTGCTCCATCTAGTACCTCCATACTACTGCTCCATCTAGTACCTACATACTACTGCTCCATCTAGTACCTACATACTACTGCTCCATCTAGTACCTCCATACTACTGCTCCATCTAGTACCTCCATACTACTGCTCCATCTAGTACCTCCATACTACTGCTCCATCTAGTACCTACATACTACTGCTCCATCTAGTACCTCCATACTACTGCTCCATCTAGTACCTCCATACTACTGCTCCATCTATTACCTCCATACTACTGCTCCATCTAGTACCTCCATACTACTGCTCCATCTAGTACCTCCATACTACTGCTCCATCTAGTACCTCCATACTACTGCTCCATCTAGTACCTACATACTACTGCTCCATCTAGTACCTCCATAATACTGCTCCATCTAGTACCTACATACTACTGCTCCATCTAGTACCTCCATACTGCTGCTCCATCTAGTACCTCCATACTACTGCTCCATCTATTACCTCCATACTACTGCTCCATCTAGTACCTCCATACTACTGCTCCATCTAGTACCTCCATACTACTGCTCCGTCTAGCACCTCCATACTACTGCTCCATCTAGCACCTCCATACTACTGCTCCATCTAGTACCTCTGTACTACTGCTCTATTTTGTACCTCCATTATACTGCTCCATCTAGTACCTCCATACTACTGCTCCATCTAGTACCTCCATACTACTGCTCCGTCTAGTACCTACATACTACTGCTCCATCTAGTACCTACATACTACTGCTCCATCTAGTACCTACATACTACTGCTCCGTCTAGTACCTCCATACTACTGCTCCGTCTAGTACCTCCATACTACTGCTCCATCTAGTACCTCCATACTACTGCTCCGTCTAGTACCTCCATACTACTGCTCCATCTAGTACCTCTGTACTACTGCTCTATTTTGTACCTCCATTATACTGCTCCATCTAGTACCTCCATACTACTGCTCCATCTAGTACCTCCATACTACTGCTCCATCTAGTACCTCTGTACTACTGCTCTATTTTGTACCTCCATTATACTGCTCCATCTAGTACCTCCATACTACTGCTCCATCTAGCACCTCCATACTACTGCTCCATCTAGTACCTCTGTACTACTGCTCTATTTTGTACCTCCATTATACTGCTCCATCTAGTACCTCCATACTACTGCTCCATCTAGTACCTCCATACTACTGCTCCGTCTAGTACCTCCATACTACTGCTCCATCTAGTACCTCCATACTACTGCTCCATCTAGTACCTACATACTACTGCTCCATCTCGTACCTCCGTATTACTGCTCCGTCTAGTACCTCCATAGTAATTACCTTGAATGATGAGGATTGTTGTTCGTTCTCTGAAGAAAGGAAAGTGCTACCTACAGTGCACTAACCTAGTTTTGATTGCAGTAAGTTGTCTTTCGGGGTTCATGCCAGACAGTGCCTCTATGTCTCATCTCTTGTTCTCCAGTTTGTTGTCCAATAGGTTGGGCTATGTTTGTCAATCACCTAAATTTGTACCTTATATTAGATTACCTTCCAGACCCCAAGATGGATTTACAGAATACTTGCATTAATAAATAATATATAAGACAATTGTAATGAATAATTACCCCATTAACTATATCATCTAGTGAGCTGACAGTTATAATGCATGTTGATGTACCGTTTTAATAAGTATTATTAACTGGGTTGGTTTGAACTAATGGCTGTATACAGAACAGCCCTTAGCTGTGGTATATTGGCTATTTACCACACCACCTTGTGCCTTAATTATAAACTGGGTGGTTTGAACTAATGGCTGTATACAGAACAGCCCTTAGCTGTGGTATATTGGCTATATACCACACCACCTTGTGCCTTAATTATAAACTGGGTGGTTTGAACTAATGGCTGTATACAGAACAGCCCTTAGCTGTGGTATATTGGCTATATACCACACCACCTTGTGCCTTAATTATAAACTGGGTGGTTTGAACTAATGGCTGTATACAGAACAACCCTTAGCTGTGGTATATTGACTGTTTACCAAACTGCCTCAGGCCTTATTGCTTAATTATAATGCATGTTGATGTAGAGGTTTAATAAGTATTATAATGCTTATGCAGTATTCCTGGTATAGACTCCCTGTGGTTCCCCATGGTTCAGACACACATTACCTTACCCCTCCTAGAACCAGGCTTTACACATACATCACATTACCTTACCCCTCCTAGAATCAGGCTTTACATCACATTACCTTACCCCTCCTAGAACCAGGCTTTACACATACATCACATTACCTTACCCCTCCTAGAATCAGGCTTTACATCACATTACCTTACCCCTCCTAGAATCAGGCTTTACATCACATTACCTTACCCCTCCTAGAACCAGGCTTTACATCACATTACCTTACCCCTCCTAGAACCAGGCTTTACATCACATTACCTTACCCCTCCTAGAACCAGGCTTTACATCACATTACCTTACCCCTCCTAGAACCAGGCTTTACATCACATTACCTTACCCCTCCTAGAACCAGGCTTTACATCACATTACCTTACCCCTCCTAGAACCAGGCTTTACATCACATTACCTTACCCCTCCTAAAACCAGGCTTTACATCACATTACTCTAATATTATTCCAAGTCGGATTCTTTCTCCCACATCTCCACATCTCACCCCACAATGTATTGTTATTCAAATTAGAGAGAAGGAAGCGGAGGCTGTTCACAGCAAGAGCCCTGTATCCGACATCTCACCCCACAATGTATTCTAGTTAGAGAAGGTAGCATAGGGAAGCTGAATAAGACATCTTTGCCCTAGAATGTATTATTGTTCAAGTTAGAGTAGTGTCTTCTCACAGCTGCTGTAGCCTGCAGCAACCTGAACTCAGGGGTCAACGTAACATATTAATAGTAAATTTGTCTCCCTCCATTTAGTATGATATGTAGCGTTTGGTATGGTATGTATTCATTTGTGGATACATTCATATGATATCATAAGAATTACAAAATGTTACAAATTTGCAATATGTTTGATATGTTGCGAATTCCAGTTTGGTGTGGCTGACATAAGCTAGGCTAGGGGTAGGGTTAGAGGTTCAGGTTAAGTTTAAGTCTAGGGTTAGTGGTTAAAGTTAAGTAGTTGCAAAGTTGCTAAAATGATCTTTGATGAGATTCAAACACACAACCTTTGGGTTTCTAGACATTTGCGTCATACACCCACTCATCCTCCTTGACCGACTTGTCTTGCTTAGTTTTTGACTTAAGTAACATTCTGTCTTGTGTAACCATACCAAAACGTAACATATCATACTAACTGGAGAGTCATACATTTACATATACTATGATATGCCTAGTCTTTAAGGCCAGGCTGCCTGCAGACCACCTAAAGTCAAAGGTTACAATGTATACTGAACAAAAATGTAAACGCAACAGGCAACAATTTCAATGATTTTACTGAGTTATAGTTCACATAAGGAAATCAGTCTACTGAAATAAATTCATTAGGCCCTAATCTTTTGATTTCAGATGACTGGGCAGGGGAGCAGCTATGGGTGGGCCTGGGAGGGCATATGCCCACCCACTTGGGAGACTGGCCCACCCACTGGGGAGCAAGGCCCAGCCAATCAGAATGAGTTTTTCACCACAAAAGGGGCTTATTACAAACAGCAATACTCCTCAGTTTCATCAGCTATCCAGGAGGCTGGTTTCAGGCAATCCCGTAGGTGAAGAAACCGGATGTGGAAGTCCTGGGCTGGCATGGTTACAAATGGTCTGCAGTTGTGAGGCCGTTTGGACCTACTGACATTTTTTTTTAAATGACGTTGGAGGCAGCTTATGGTTGAGAAATTAACATTAAATGATCTGGCAATAGCTCTGGTGGAAATTCCTGCAGTCAGCATGCCAATTGCATGCTCCCTGAAAACTTGAGACATATGAGGCATTGTGTTGTGTCCCCAGCACAAGGTGCACCTGTGTAATGATCGTGCTGTTTAATCAGCTTCTTGATATGCCACACCTATCAGATTGCTGGATTATCGTGGCAAAGGAGAAATGCTCACTAACAAGGATGGAAACAAATTTTGGTGCATATGGAAAATGTTGGTGATCTTTTATTTCAGGTCATTCTTTTTATTTAACTAAGCAAGTCAGTTAAGAACAAATTCTTTTTTACAATGACAGCCTAGGAACAGAGTTAATTGCCTGGTTCAGAAGAACAGGTTTTTACTCTGTCAGCTCGGGCATTGGATCTAGCAACCTTTTGGTTACTGGCCCGATGATCTAACCACTAGGCTACCTACCACCCCGAAAATGGAATATGGGAACATGGGACCAATATTAGGCCTGGGCGATATGGCAAATAAATTATTACGATATCTATATATTTTTTTCATTCGATAACGATAATTATCACGATATTAATCAAATAATGTTTAAAAAGGTGCATATCTGCTTCAGACTCAAGAATGCCTAATGGCTGAACAAACCCCTTGGCAGGTAGCCTAGTGATTAGAGAGTTGGGCCAGTAACTGTAAAGGTTGCTAGATCAAATCCCTGAGCTGACAAGGTAAAAATCTGTTGTTCTACCCCTGAACAAGGCAGTTAACCCATTGTTCCCTGATAGGCTGTCAATGTAAATAAGAAGTTGCCTAGTTAAATAAATGTTCCATTTCTTTTAAATTATGTGAGCGACGCATAAAATTATACTTTAAGGAAAATTGTTCCATGTTTGCGGCCAGGGAGCACATACCTGGGGTCAATTAAATTGATAACCCTCTTGAAACCTTCCTTTTCGACTGTGCTAGTTGGTAGCATGTCCTTAGCAATGCAATGCGTAATAGCATTTGTGATGTCTTTGTCTTTTTGATGTTTGCTTGTAGGGCATAAATGCTGTCAGTGTTGACTGCTTCGGGCAAACATCCCTAGATTGGCTGGTGCTTGAGAAGCATTTTTATCAATACCGTGGCGCAAACTCAAATTTCCTGCATGTTCCAAAGAGTGATTTTGCTTCAGATGTTGAAAAAGGTTTGTTGTATTACCAGACTTCGTAGCCACCTGTCTACGGCACAATTTGCACCGAACATTGCTCTGCTCTTTGTCGGACTTCAAAAAGCCAAACCACTTCCAAATTACTCAAACAGTTTAACCCTTTTTATCAATAATTTCTTCGTTGGAAGCTGCTCCTTCTCCATGGCTATCACTGCCACTGTTTTTACCTACATCACTCATTTTTTGTGGTTAATAGTGGCTACTCCATCACTCGAGTTGCTAAGTGGTTTTTAGTGGGCGTATACCTCTCCATGTGCATATTGTCACTTCTCCACACGTTCCTGCTGCGTCACAGAGGTGAAATGGACTGCTGTACCTAATTATTCTATATCGACATTATCAAAAATGAATGTAAACATTTTTATATCGTTATTGAGGGAAGTAATTACCTCGATAATTATTGATATTGATTTATCGCCTAGCCCTAACCAATACTTTACATGTTGCATTTATATTTTTGTTCAGTATATTTTAGTTAGAGAGAAGGCATTGGAGGCTGAATTTGACATCTCCACCAACAATGTTTTCTTGTTATAGGGTTAAAGAGAAGGCTGACATGCTGACCAGACCGGACATGTTGCGTGCACGAGCTTTGCAAAATGAATATACATATACATGTTATTCCATCCTTGTACCCACACTGCTCACGAGCGTCTGCGTGGCCAGGCACTAACATAGAAATGAGTTCTATTTGTGATGCTCAATGCACTGCAAGTCTGGCCTATCCCATCTTCTCATTGGTTTTTAGGAGCATATACCCACGTGGGTGATTTAAAGATGAACTGACGTCCACACTCCTGTTGGGTGTAGTAATGCTGTAAAGTTGGTTGCCAACCAGCATATGAAGTCCAAATAAGAAAAAGAAGCCTGAAGGAAGGAGGAGAGATGATGAGAAACAAATTTAGTTTATCGTTTTATCTGTGGATTCATTTTCGGAGGACCTTGTGCATTTCAGGTAAAATAACAACCCAATGTTTATATCCCAGGACGAACTAGCTAGCAACAGCAAGCTAGCTAGCTAAATTGCCATAAATGTTTAATGCTTTTTGACCTGTCCCCAAATTAATATAATTGGTTCAGAGTTTGTTTTGATATTTCAACCTGTGTGTTCTGATCGCTTCTGGTGTGGGTGAACAAAATCAATGTGTTCGCAATGGAGCACGTCTGGTTTGGTCAGCATGTGAGGCTCATCTCACAATTTATGCTAGTTCAGGTGAGAGTTATAGGCTGCACAGCCGGGGAGAGGTGACATCCACACACCAGGGTTTGTCTGTCTGGGGTTGAAAGGTAATGGTACAGCCTTACCTGGCTCCCATCTAAGCTTCAGACACCCACTGTGCAGAGCCAGAGGGCATTTCCAGGTAAAGCTGTTATTTCCTCACATAGATAAGGGCCAGAGCCAGTGCTCTAAATTGCATTGGAGAAAGCTGAGTCTTCACTCTGGAGTAGAATCTTTTTGCCTTTTGTAAAGTTAGGCCTTTTGGCTCAGGCAAGTTTGCTTCTGGATTTCTGCTTCCACCACTTCCTCAACTTCCAGCCCATCCTCACCTGACATATGTATTTTTCTCAGCTCTTTGATCTGAAGAGATGTCAACTTGTCCTGAATCTACAGTTAGGGCTGGATTCAATTCTTATTACATTTACATTGTAGTCATTTAGCAGACAGACACTCTTATCCAGAGCAACTTACAGTAGTGAATGCATACATTTCATTAAAAAAAAATCTCCATACTGGTCCCCCGTGGGAATCAAACCCACAACCCTGGCATTGCAAACACCATGCTCTACCAACTGAGCCACATGGGACAAATACTGTGGGGAAGTATTGCGGGAAAGTATTGCCGGAAAGTATTGCGGAACAGATTGGTGTTAAAATGATTGGTGTAACACCGATGTAAAAGTAATTGGTGTTAAAATGTAAAGGTAATTTCCGTTTACCTTGAATGCAATCTCTGCAAACGAGGGAACATTGCCTTTAAATTTCAATAAAGCTATGACACAGATCTTGCGATAATGATTGAATCCTGCCCTTAGTTAGCTCATAGACTGACAGAATGAGAGAAAGTGCGAGAGAGAGAGTGAGATTTCCAATTGGCTATACTAAAACTCTTTAACATCATCCTTAGCTTTGGCGTCTTCCCCAATATTTGGAATCAAGGACTGATCACCCCAATCCACAAAAGTGGAGACAAATTTGACCCCAATAACTACCGTGGGATATGCGTCAACAGCAACCTTGGGAAAATGATCTGCGTTATCATTAACAGCAGACTCGTACATTTCCTCAGTGAAAGCAATGTACTGAGGAAATGTCAATTGGATTTTTACCAAATTATCGTATGACCACATATTCACCCTGCACACCCTAATTGACAAACAAACAAATCAAAACAAAGGCAAAGTCTTCTCATGCTTTGTTGATTTCAAAAAAGACATTGACTCAATTTGGCATGAGGATCTGCTTTACAAATTGATGTAAAGTGGTGTTGGGGGAAAAACATACAACATTATAAAATCCATGTACAACAAGTGTGCGTTTAAAATTGGCAAAAAACTTCTTCCCACAGGGCCGTGGGGTGAGACAGGGATCCAGATTAAGTCCCACCCTCTTCAACATGTATATCAATGAATTGGCGAGGGCACTAGAACAGTGTGCAGCACCTGGCCTTACCCTACTAGAATCTGAAGTCAAATGTTTACTGTTTGCTGATAATCTGGTGCTTCTGTCACCAACCAAGGAGGACCTACAGCAACACCTAGATCTTCTGCACCGATTCTGCCAGACCTGGGCCCTGACAGTAAATCGCAGTAAGACCAAAATAATGGTGTTCCACAAAAGGTCCAGTCACCAGGACCACAAATACAAATTCCATCTAGACATCGTTTCCCTAGAGCACACAAAAAACTATACATATTCATATAACTATACACACATTTGTTTTTATTATTTCACCTTTATTTAACCAGGTAGGCCAGTTGAGAACAAACTCTCATTTACAACTGCAACCTGGCCAAGATAAAGCAAAGCAGTGCGACACAAACAACAACAAAGAGTTACACATGGAATAAACAAACGTACAGTCAATAACACAATAGGAAACAATCTATATACAGTGTGTGCAATGAGGTAAGATTAGGGAGGTAAGGCAATAAATAGGCCGTTGTGGCGGAGTAATTACAATTTATCAATTAAACACTGGAGTGATAGATGTGCAGAAGATGAATGTGCAAGTAGAGATACTGGGGTGCAAAGGAGCAAAAAAATAAATAACAATATGAGGATGAGGTAGTTGGATGGGCTATTTACAGATGGGCTATGTAAAGGTGCAATGATCTGTAAGCTGCTCTGACAGCTGATGCTTAAAGTTAGTGAGGGAGATATAAGTCTCCAGCTTCAGTGATTTTTGCAATTAATTCCAGTCATTGGCAGCAGAGAACTGGAAAGAAAGGTGGCGAAATGAGGAATAGGCTTTGGCGGTGACCAGTGAAATATACCTGCTGAAGTGCGTGCTACAGGTGGGTGCTGCTATGGTGACCAGTGAGCTGAGATAAGGCGGGGCTTTACCTAGCAAAGACTTATAGATGACCTGGAGCCAGTGGGTTTGGCGACGAATATGAAGCGAGGGCCAGCCAACGAGAGCATACAGGTCGCAGTGGTGGGTGGTATATGGGGCTTTTGTGACAAAATGGATGGCACTGTGATAGACTGAATCCAATTTGCTGTGTAGTGTTGGAGGCTATTTTATAAATGACATCGCCGAAGTCAAGGATCGGTAGGATAGTCAGTTTTTTCGACGCCAGGACAGCGGAGTCAATCACCACCTTCCGGAGACACCTGAAACCCCACCTCTTTAAGGAATACCTAGGATAGGATAAAGTAATCCTTCTAATCCCCCCCCCCCCCCTAAAAGATTTAGATGCACTATTGTAAAGTGGTTGTTCCACTGGATATCATAAGGTGAATGCACCAATTTGTAAGTCACTCTGGATAAGAGCGTCTGCTAAATGACTTAATTGTAAAATGTAAATGTAATGTTTGGCAGCATGAGTGAAGGATGCTTTGTTGCAAAATAGGAAGCCGATTCTAGATTTAATTTTGGATTGGAGATGCTTAATGTGAGTCTGGGAGGAGAGTTTACAGTCTAACCAGACACCTAAGTATTTGTAATTGTCCACATATTCTAAGTCAGAACCGTCCAGAGTAGTGATGCTGGACGGGAGGGCAGGTGCGGGCAGCGATCGGTTGAAGAGCATGCATTTAGTTTTACTTGCATTTAAGAGCAGTTGGAGGCCACGGAAGGAGAGTTGTATGGCATTGAAGCTAGTCTGGATGTTATTTAAAACCTCTCTGGGACATGTGGGACGCTAGCGTCCCACCCGCGGGACACACTAGTCAACAGCCAGTGAAATAGCAGGGCTGTAACGCCCTGGCCATAGAGAGGGGTTTTTTGTTTTTTATTTTGGTTAGGCCAGGGTGTTACATTGGGTGGGCGTTCTATGTTCTGTTTCTATGTGTTTGTATTTCTTTGTTTTGGGCCGTGTGTGGCTCCCAAATCAGGCACAGCTGAAGTTCGTTGCTGTTGATTGGGAGTCACACATAAGTGCATGTTTTTCCGTTGGGCTTTTGTGGGTAATTGTTTCTGTTTCTGTTACTGTGTTTAACGTGACAGGACTGTTTTGGTTGTCTGTTTATTGTTTTGTATGGTAAAGTGTCCGTTTTCTCAGTTAAATATGAAGAACACTAACGCCGCTGCGTTTTGATCCACTCTCTCTAAAGGCAGCCGTTACAAGGGCGGCAAATTCAAAACAACAAAGATCTCATAATTCAAATTTCTCAAACATACAACAATTATATCCCATTTTAAAGATACACTTCTCATTAATCCAACCACATTGTCAGATTTCAAAAAGGCTTTACGGCGAAAGCATAGCATTAGATTATGTTAGGACAGCACCTAAACAAGAAAATCCACACAGCCATTTTCCAAGCAAGGAGAGGCGTCAAAAAAAACAGAAATACAGCTACAATTAATCACTAACCTTTGATGATCTTCATCAGATGACACTCCCAGGACTCAATGTTACACAATACATGTATGTTTTGTTTGATAAAGTTCATATTTATATCCAAAAACCCCATTTTACATTGGCTGGTAATGTTCAGAAATGTTTTGCCTCCCAAAACTTCCGGTGAGTGAGCGCATCAATTTACAAAAATACTAATTATAAACGTTGATAAAATTTACAACAGTTATTGAAAGAATTATAGATACACTTCTCCTTAATGCAACCGCTGTGTCAGATTTCAAAATAGCTTTACGGCGAAAGCACATTGTTCAATATTCTGAGTACAGAGCTCAGCCATCAAAGCAATCTATACAGTTACCCGCCAAGTTATGGCATCAACAAAACTCAGAAATAGTATTATAAATCTTCACTTACCTTTGCTGATCTTCGTCGGAATGCACTCCCAGGACTCCCATTTCCACAAGAAATGTTTGTTTTGTTCGATAAACTCCATATTTATGTCCAAATACCTCTGTTTTGTTCACGCGTTCAGATCAATATTCCAAAGGCATAATGCGCGAGCACAAAACCCAAGACGAAAAGTCAAAAAGTTCCATTACCGTTCGTAGAAACATGTCAAACGATGTTTACAATCAATCCTTATGGTCTTTTTAACATAAATCTTCGATAATATTCCAACCGGACAATAGCGTATTCATTACAGAGGAAAAATAAGGAACGGCGCGCCTGCGTGACCGCGCAGTAAACAACTCATAGGTCTCAGGCTTGAGTCAGCTCTTATTCTCTCCCCAGTAACAGTAGAAGCATGAAACAAGGTTCTAAAGACTGTTGGCATCTAGTGGAAGCCTTAGGAAGTGCAAAATGACCCCACAGACAATGTAGTTTGGATACGCAATCACTTGAAAAACTACAACCACTTCCTGGTTGGATTTTTTCTCAGGTTTTTGCCAGATGTCTGGACAATAAGCCCTCCGATTTGACACACTGAACTCTGTCTGAGAAGTAGTTGGTGAACCAGGCGAGGCAGTCATTTGAGAAACCAAGGCTGTTGAGTCTGCCGATAAGATTGTGGTGATTGACAAAGTCGAAAGCCTTGGCCTAAACATCAGCGCCACAGGTAACTTCCACAAAGCTGTGAACGATCTGAGAGACAAGGCAAGAAGGGCATTCTATGCCATCAAAAGGAACATAAAATTCAACATACCAATTAGGATCTGGCAAAAAATACTTGAATCAGTTATAGAACCCATTGCCCTTTATGGTTGTGAGGTCTTGGGTCCACTCACCAAAAAATAATTCACAAAATGGGACAAACACCAAATTGAAACTCTGCATGCAGTATTCTGCAAAATATCCTCTGTGTACAACGTAAAACACAATACACAATAATGCATGCAGAGCAGAATTAGGCCGATACCCACTAATGATCAAAATCCAGAAAAGAGCAGTTAAATTCTACAAACACCTAAAAGGAAGCAATTCCCAAACCTTCCATAACAAACAGAGGAAGAGAGAGAGAGAAACAGTGAGAGAAAGAGAAACAGCGAGAGAGAGAGAGAGAGAAATAGTGAGAGAGAGACAGTGAGAGAGAGAGAGAGAAACAGTAAGAGAGAGAGAAACAGAGAGAGAAACAGTGAGAGAGAGAGAAACAGTGAGAGAGAGAGAAACAGAGAGAGAAAGGGAGAGAGAGAGAAACAGTGAGAGAGAGAGAAACAGAGATTGAGAGAAACAGAGAGAGAAACAGTGAGAGAGAGAGAAACAGAGAGTGAGAGAAACAGAGAGTGAGAGAAACAGAGAGTGAGAGAAACAGAGAGAGAGAGAGAAACAGTGAGAGAGAGAAACAGTGAGAGAGAGAGAAACAGTGAGAGAGAGAGAAACAGTGAGAGAGAGAGAAACAGTGAGAGAGAGAGAGACAGAGATTGAGAGAAACAGAGAGAGAAACAGTGAGAGAGAGAAACAGTGAGAGAGAGAGAAACAGTGAGAGAGAGAGAAACAGTGAGAGAGAGAGAAACAGTGAGAGAGAGAGAAACAGTGAGAGAGAGAGAAACAGTGAGAGAGAGAGAGACAGAGATTGAGAGAAACAGAGAGAGAAACAGAGAGAGAGAGAAACAGTGAGAGAGAGAAACAGTGAGAGAGAGAGAAACAGTGAGAGAGAGAGAAACAGTGAGAGAGAGAGAGAAACAGTGAGAGAAACAGAGAGAAACAGAGAGAGAGAGAAACAGTGAGAGAGAGAGAAACAGTGAGAGAGAGAAACAGTGAGAGAGAGAGAGAAACAGTGAGAGAAACAGAGAGAGAAACAGAGAGAGAGAGAGAAACAGTGAGAGAGAGAGAAACAGTGAGAGAGAGAGAAACAGTGAGAGAGAGAGAGACAGAGATTGAGAGAAACAGTGAGAGAGAGAAACAGAGAGAGAAACAGAGAGAGAGAGAAACAGTGAGAGAGAAAGAAACAGTGAGAGAGAAACAGTGAGAGAGAAAGAAACAGTGAGAGAGAGAGAAACAGTGAGAGAGAGAGAAACAGTGAGAGAGAGAGAAACAGTGAGAGAGAGAAACAGAGAGAGAGAGAGAGACAGAGAGAAACAGTGAGAGAGAGAGAAACAGAGAGAGAGAGAGAGACAGAGAGAGAAACAGAGCGAGAGAGAATGAAGAAAAAAGGTCTAACAACACTCTACTTGCCTCATGCCATTTTCAATTTGCATCAATTCTAACCTATTTAAATTTGTAGCTGTCTTTTCCACAACTGTATTCTGTGTCAAAACACAGACCTGTGTAGCATGATCTTCCCTGTAGCAGTGTGATGTCAAAACACAGACCTGTGTAGCATGATCTTCCCTGTAGCAGTGTGATGTCAAAACACAGACCTGTGTAGCCTGATCTTCCCGTAGCAGTGTGATGTCAAAACACAGACCTGTGTAGCCTGATCTTCCCTGTAGCAGTGTGATGTCAAAACACAGACCTATGTAGCCTGATCTTCCCTGTAGCAGTGTGATGTCAAAACACAGACCTGTGTAGCCTAGTCTTCCCTGTAGCAGTGTGATTCGGCAGTGTCATCTGCACATTACAGTTTTTTACAATCCCTTTGGCACTAATTTCAGAACCTTGTGGTCATTTTTCAAAACTCTAGACACAAAACTCAAAATGGTCATCAGTTGTAACACAGGCTGTCCAATGTTCAAAACATTGCATTGTGCATTCATATCTTTAACGAAACCTTGCACTTGCAGAATCGTTGGTTCAAATAACTCATTTATCATGAAATACCATAGGAACATTCATTTAGATCACCCACACACAAGATACCGATAGTTTCACTGTGTAGTTGTTCGTACAATCAATAAATATTTTAGTACAAAATATGTGATACATGTTTCATTATGGTACTACACGTAAATACATCACTGTAAAAGGACTAGTAAAGAGAATACTACAGACAGTGGAATCATTGAACAAAATCTGAAATTGATTGATGAAATACAATAAAATCACAACATAGGTTTCTTTGAATCAAAGCAAAAATAATTAGCTACAAAAAAGAAAAAAACTACAGTAAAACATCAACTGCAGTGTTCCTCACCTGGCTTACTGTAAAAAGCAAAACAAAGGATTGATTACTGTACTTCTATATGGTACATGGGACCATAGAAACAGTGTCTGATAAAGAATGATGATGAAATATTACATCCATAGATAATGTAGTCCAATTGGTTCATGTTCCACGGTAATTGGTGTCAATGGATCTCGTTATCCTGAAACTTTCATGATATAAACATGGAATATTGTTTGTCAGTTTCCATAAAACTATGCATTAAGGGTAATGCAACAGTTACTTATCATTTTGATCAGTTGTATCAATTGATAGTTAGATCATTGTAATAAAATGAATAGACAGTCATCTCAGATGTAACGTGTGAACTGCATTTTGAAATGGTAATACTTTGATGTTAAGTTGTGTCATTTTGAACAGGTGATTTTAGTTCAATGAACAAATGATCTTAGCTTTATGTGTATTGTATCCAAGCAATTGGAAAAAGTGTTATAGTTTTTAAAAATTTTCATTTTGATCATTGGTTGTGAGTTTTGTGTCTAGTGTTTTGAAAAATGACATCAACATTCCAAAAGTAGTGCCAAAGTGATTGTAAAAAACTGTAACACCTGTTATAATTAATTCACTCCATCAGTTTATGGTAAGAAACACTTTCTATTGGCCAGGGTTCCATCATTAATTCATGTTCATGCATCTCAAAGCCTCAGCCAGGACTCTAAACATGCATTATTCATAACAGACACAATTAGCTGTGGGAAACAACTAACAGCACTGCGGAGTGTGTGTGTGTGTGTGTGTGTGTGTGTGTGTGTGTGTCAGCTCATCTAGTTTTTAACACAGTATTACACCATCACACAGTATTACACCATCACACAGTGATACACTATCACACAGTATTACACTATCAGACAGTATTCCACCATCACACAGTCTAACACCATCACACACATTATTTCACCATCAGATAGTATTACACCATCAGACAGTATTACACCATCAGATAGTATTACACCATCAGACAGTATTACACCATCAGACAGTATTACACCATCAGACAGTATTACACCATCAGATAATATTACACCATCAGACAGTATTACACCATCACATAGTATTACACCATCAGACAGTAATTCACCATCAGACAGTATTTCACCATCAGACAGTATTACACCATCAGACAGTATTACACCATCAGATAGTATTACACCATCACACAGTATTACACCATCACACAGTATTACACCATCAGACAGTATTACACCATCAGACAGTATTACACCATCAGACAGTGTTTCACCATCAGACAGTATTACAACATCAGACAGTATTACACCATCAGACAGTATTACACAATCAGATAGTATTACACCATCAGATAGTATTACACCATCAGACAGTATTACACCATCAGACAGTATCACACCATCAGACAGTGTTTCACCATCAGACAGTATTACACCATCAGATAGTATTACACCATCAGACAGTATTACACCATCAGACAGTATTACACCATCACACAGTATTACACCATCACACAGTATTACACCGTCAGACAGTGTTACACCATCAGATAGTATTAAAGCATCACACATTGTTACACCATCACACAGTATTACACCATCACACAGTATTACACCATCACACATTGTTACACCATCACACAGTATTACACCATCACACATTGTTACACCATCACACATTGTTACACCATCACACAGTATTACACCAGCACACAGTATTACACCATCAGACAGTATTACACATCACATAGTATTACACCATCAGACAGTATTACACCATCACACAGTATTACACCGTCAGACAGTGTTACACCATCAGATAGTATTAAAGCATCACACAGTATTACACCATCAGACAGTATTACACCATCACACAGTATTACACCATCACACATTGTTACAACACCATCACACATTGTTACACCATCACACAGCATTACACCATCACACATTGTTACACCATCACACAATATTACACCATCACACATTGTTACACCATCACACATTGTTACACCATCACACAGTATTACACCATCACACATTGTTACACCATCAAATAGTATTCCACCATCACACAGTATTACACCATCAGACAGTATTACACCATCAGACAGTATTACACCATCAGACAGTATTACACCATCACATAGTATTACACCATCACATAGTATTACACCATCACACAGTATTACACCATCAGACAGCATTACACCATCACACTGTATTACACTATCAGACAGTGTTACACCATCACACATTGGTACACCATCACACATTGTTACACCATCACACAATATTACACCATCAGACAGTAATACATCGTCACTCAGTATTACACCGTCAGACAGTATTACACCATCAGACAGTATTACACCATCAGATAGTATTACACCATCAGACAGTATTACACCATCAGACAGTGTTTCACCATCAGACGGTATTACACCATCAGACAGTATTACACCATCACACTGTATTACACTATCAGACAGTGTTACACCATCACACATTGTTACACCATCACACAGTATTACACCATCAGACAGTATTACACCATCAGACAGTATTACACCATCGCACAGTATTACACCATCAGACACTATTACACCATCCCACAGTATCACACCATCACACAGTATTACAACATCACACAGTATTACACCATCAGACAGCATTACACCATCACACTGTATTACACTATCAGACAGTGTTACACCATCACACATTGGTACACCATCACACATTGTTACACCATCACACAATATTACACCATCAGACAGTAATACACCGTCACTCAGTATTACACCGTCAGACAGTATTACACCATCAGATAGTATTACACCATCACACAGTATTACACCATCAGACAGTATTACACCATCAGACAGTGTTTCACCATCAGACGGTATTACACCATCAGACAGTATTACACCATCAGATAGTATTACACCATCAGATAGTATTACACCATCAGACGGTATTACACCATCAGACAGTATTACACCATCAGACAGTGTTTCACCATCAGACGGTATTACACCATCAGACAGTATTACACCATCAGACAGTGTTTCACCATCAGACAGTATTACACCATCAGATAGTATTACACCATCAGATAGTATTACACCATCAGACGGTTTTACACCATTAGACAGTATCCCACCATCTGAACGTATTTTTTAGCACCACAGGACACCTCACTTTATTATTACAGTTGCAGCCCCTCATCTTCTCACGTGCTTTTCACTCCCTCCTGGTTCTCAGTTCATACAGTTGAATTTGAACTCCCTGGAAAACACTGGCCTATTGTTCTTAGTGTCTATGGTTAATTAAATAAAATGAAATGAAAGTCAATCTGGCAACTTTTGTGGGTTTTTTTGCCCCTCATGTACGTACGTACAAGCAAGTGTTCCTACTAGTGTCGCGTAACGACACCAATAGAGAATGGACTTTTTCAGACAGCCCAGAGCAGCTGTGGAGTTGTAGGATCCAGTTAGTCATTACAACACTGTCATTATTGATCTGCGCTAATCAAATGCTATGTTTATCTGCTGCGCAGTGTCTTCAAGAGAGGAGGGGAGAGGAGGGGAGAGGAGGGGAGAGGAGGGGAGAGGAGAGGAGAGGAAAGGAGGAGAGGAGAGGAGAGGAATGAAACGCCTGGCTGCTTTCTTACTAACTGCATAAAAGTTTATGATTATTTTCTCACAAACCAACTCTCTCCATATCTCTCTTTCTCCCCCTCTCTCTCTCCCTCTTTCTCTTTCTTTCTCTCTCCTTCTCTCTCTCTTTCTCCCTCTCTCTCTCGCTCTCTCTCTCTCCCACTCTGCCTATCCCTTCCCTCGCCCTCTTCCCTTCTCTCTCCCCCTTCCCTCTCCCTCTGTTCTCTTCTAGTTTGGGAGAACGGAGGTGATTGACAACACTCTGGATCCAGACTTTGTCAGGAAGTACATCTTGGACTACTTCTTTGAAGAGAAGCAGAATCTACGCTTCGACGTGTGAGTAGTTATTCTCTTTCGATCTGGTCTATGAGGATTCACCAGGCAGGGAGGCAGAGAGGGGGTGTGAGTTTCACTCATTTTCCTAAACAACCTTTCCTTTCCATCCTCCTATTGCTCTCTTGCTTTCTCCCTTTCTCTTATCTCTCTCTCTCTTTCACTCGTTTGCGATCTCTCCCACTTCACTCCCCTCCTCCTACTCTCGCCTTCTTCTCTTTACTTACCTCCCCCCGCTTGTCTTCTCTTCCTCTTCTCTCCCGCTCCCCTCCCATATCCCCCCCCTGTCTGGATAGTCTTGTGTTGGGAGTAGGAGGGAGATAGATTGGTATAAAAGGATGTTCAATATTTCATGTAGGTTTATCCACATTCTTCACACTTTAAAGCAAATGTCTGAAGCTGAGAGAGTCCCATAGGTATCACACAGCCCCCCACCCTTTATCCTCCTCTTCTTTGTTCTCATCCTCCTCCTTCATCCTCCTCCATCCAACCTACTATATCATCTTCCCTCCTCTTCTCTCCCCCCTCTGTCCGTCCTCCCTCCCTGTCCTCCCTCCTCCTATTCCTCCCTCCTCCTATTCCTCCTCCTCCTCCTCCATCCTCCTTCTCCCTCCTCCTCCTCCCTCCTCCTCCCCCTCCATCCTCCTTCTCCCTCCTCCTCCCCCTCCATCCTCCATCCTCTTTCTCCTCCTCGTCCTCCTCCCTCTTCCTCGTCCTCCTCCCTCCTCTTGCCTGCTCCTCTTCTTCCCCCTCCTCCTCTTCCTCCTCCCTTCTCCTCCTCTTACATCCTCCTCCTCCCCCTCCTCCTCCCTCCTCCTCCCTCCTTCTCTTCCCTTCTCCTTCTTCCTCCTCCTCCTCCTCTTCATCCCTCCTTCTCCTCCATTGTCCTCCTCCTCCTCCATCCTCCTCCTTCATCTTGCTCCTCCTCCCAGTCTCTTGAAAGACCCAATCAGAGTGCAGAGCAAAGAGGTGACACTTCATTAAGAGGCTTTGAAAACGGAGACATGATCATTTCCTTATTCCCTCAATAGCCTCTGCCTAATATTATTGTTAGTTTTTCTAGTGAGTTGACAGAATCCCTCATGAACTTCATTTTACAGTACATTTCCAGCCATCAGCAAGAGAAAACACTGCCTAATTTGTACTACTTTGAATAGAGAGCAGCCCACATGGACTTGATGATACAGTACAGTAAATATCCAGGCTCTGCTGAACCTCTCAAGAGGCTTAATAACTTCACGTGGGCCCTTTTCATTTAACTCCTTGGTGGGAGACTAAGAAGAGGTGCTACACCTACATGTTAATTAGTCTAAGACATTTACATTTATCTTTTATATACCTCTGTCAGTGGGACAGCCTCCTCCTCTCCTCCATCCACCTCCTCTCTCCTCTCCCACTCCTCCTCCTCCCCCTCCTCCTCCTCCCTCCTCTTCCCTCCTCCTCCATCCTCCTCCCCCCTCCTCCTCCTCCATCTTCCTCCTTTCCTCCATCCACCTCCTCCCTCCTCTCCTCCTCCTCCCCCTCCTCCTCTTTTATATACCTCTGTCAGCGGGATTAGGGGGGGTGAGGGGAGGACACATTCCATTTTAATTACTTCTATGAAAAGAGCATGACTAGTTTTTAAAGGAATTGCGTATGACCACAACCATTCTAATTACCTATATACCCAAAGTTTATCGGCTGGCAGCTGCTGTTTCTAATGTGAATAGGTGAGTTACAGCAGGGACAATAGTGAAAAGAAAGGGGTCTTCATTTATGAAGTGTAGAAGGATTAAGTGAAGTAAATGTTTTTTTTTACCGGTAAATATTTTTTAAATTTAGGTGGCTGGTGGCCCCTATGCCTTCTGTCTGTTCAAATGTCATTGTATCATTGTTGCACTGTAGACTAGCCTACACGCCATCAGGAATGATATCAAATCACTGTGTTTCTATGTGTTAATGTTCAAACGCCAGTCAGTCACCACTTGAATCTATCTTTGTGATTTCAGATATGATATTGATTCCAAAAGTCCAGATCTGGCAAAGCATGTAAGTGAAAAAGCTATCACTCTGTGCCGGTGCCTCATGGTTGTTTGACTTTTACTTTGCCATCATTCTCTATTCTCCATGAATGTAAACTTTTATTTTGAAATGGAAACTTTTATTTTGAAATGCATGCCATTCCCTATTTTGGTTTTATGCTAATCAAAATCCATGTCATCCCAAAGCTCACGTATACTATTGGATGGAAATAGTAAATAATAGTGCCTTAGTAACCAACATTTCACGATGTGGCCTTGCTGTCTGTCCACACACCGTTACCTTTTTATAATACAAATAGCATATTACATTATGTATTGATATTGTGTAGCTTTCATAATAATACATTTAGCACATAGACAAGTTGGTTGTTTAGCAACAAGATCGGGGAAAAACAGACGGGGTTGGCTTAGATTGTTGACAACATGTAAACTTTATTTAGTCTCCAATGTTTATTGAAAACATAAAGACATTTGTAAAATGAGCACTCGTTGTCTCTCAAATACATCGTGACAGTTACTGGCTAGCTACGGTAGTTATTTTTTTTTGTTGCCTTATTAGCATTGACGTGAAATCAGTCAAAACACCTCAAAACAAAACATGGTTTCAAGAACAAGATGAAACAAGCTAAAACTAGTCACTTACGATTCCCCACATGTCAGTTTCTTGTCATTGTTGGTAGCTATCTGGCCATCCAGAACCATGTCAGTTTCTTGTCGTTGTTGGTAGCTATCTGGCCATCCAGAACCATGTCAGTTTCTTGTCATTGTTGGTAGCTATCTGGCCATCCAGAACCATGGCAGTTTCTTGTCATTGTTGGTAGCTATCTGGCCATCCAGAACCATGGCAGTTTCTTGTCATTGTTCGTAGCTATCTGGCCATCCAGAACCATGTCAGTTTCTTGTCATTGTTGGTAGCTATCTGGCCATCCAGAACCATGGCAGTTTCTTGTCATTGTTGGTAGCTATCTGGCCATCCAGAACCATTGCAGTTTCTTGTCATTGTTGGTAGCTATCTGGCCATCCAGAACCATGGCAGTTTCTTGTCATTGTTGGTAGCTATCTGGCCATCCAGAACCATGGCAGTTTCTTGTCATTGTTGGTAGCTATCTGGCCATCCAGAACCATGTCAGTTTCTTGTCGTTGTTGGTAGCTATCTGGCCATCCAGAACCATGGCAGTTTTTTGTCGTTGTTGGTAGCTATCTGGCCATCCAGAACCATGTCAGTTTCTTGTCGTTGTTGGTAGCTATCTGGCCATCCAGAACCATATGCTCACAGACTTCTGCTCCATTGAAGCGTGAGCATCGTTTTCCTTGATGTTATCAACTAACCCGTCTATATCGTGTGACCTACATTTTTTGTATGAACTGAAGGTTGCTTTTTCGATGTCATACCATTATCAAAACTTGTGAAACCCATTTTCTTAAATTCTAGGCATGATTTATTGTACTTCAATGGTATTAGCAATGTACTCACATGTATAAAGTTATGATGATGAATGAATGCTAGCATATTGTTTTGCAGTGAAAGCTTTGAAAAGCAACGCATTAGTCACACATACACAATGATAATATATCTGCAGTCAATGGTTTGCATAATACCAGAAAATTCTTCATTATTTCTTCATTTGCCATGTTTAAATGTTATTGTTTCGTACTCACTTTTGTGTTACTCACTGTCGTCTTACATAAAACCCAGTTCCCTCTATCTCTCTCCCTTTCTCTCCCTTTCTCTCCCTTTCTCCCACCTTTTCTCCCTTTCTCCCCGTTCTACCCCCTTTCTCCCCGTTCTACCCCCTTTCTCCTCCCTTTTCTCCCCTTTCTCCCCGTTCTACCCCCTTTCTCCTCCCTTTTCTCCGTCTCCCCCTTTCTCCCCCGTTCTTCCCTTTTTTCTTCTCTTCTTTCCTGCTCTGTGTTTTCTCTTGTTTTGATGACGGTCTTGTATGGTATTTGAGTCTTGTGCCTTCTCTTACATGATATGCTCTGTGGTTGTTGTTGTGGTTGTTGTCTATGCTGCTGCCTGGTGTACCCCTCCTCCTCTTCCTCTTCCTTCTCCTTCTCCCTGGAAGCCCTCCGACATTGACGTACGTGTTTGACTCCTCCAACCAAACTTTATCTCTCTTCAATGTTTTATAACACACTGCTTATAACATGCTTATAACACACTGCTTATAACACACTGCTTATAACATGCTGCTAAGCTCCACATCAGCTGTCCTTTTCCCCCTGTCTCCCCAATCTTTCCCCTCTGTCTCCCCATGAACAACAAACTCTCCACTCCTCCCTCCGTCCCTCCATCCCTCCCTCCTCTCACCCCCATCAGGACTTCTTGGGGCAGGTGTTCTGTACCTTGGGAGAGATCGTAGGATCACCCGCCAGTCGACTGGAGAAACCTCTGGGGTGAGTAGTGGCGGGCTGGACTGATTGATTGGTTGAAGCTGTGTGACCCTGGGGTGAGTAGTGGTGGTCTTAAACTGAGACTCTATGATGTTACCATGAGCAGCTGGATGATGTTACCATGAGCAGCAGGATGATGTCACCATGAGCAGCAGGATGACGTCCCCATGAGCAGCAGTATGACGTCACCATGAGCAACAGGATGATGTTACCATGAGCAGCAGGATGATGTCACCATGAGCAGCAGCATGATGTCACCATGAGCAGCAGCATGATGTCACCATGAGCAGCAGGATGATGTCACCATGAGCAGCAGGATGGTGTCACCATGAGCAGCAGGATGATGTCACCATGAGCAGCAGGATGATGTCACCATGAGCAGCAGGATGGTGTCACCATGAGCAGCAGGATGGTGTCACCATGAGCAGCAGGATGATGTCACCATGAGCAGCAGGATGATGTCACCATGAGCAGCAGGATGATGTCACCATGAGCAGCAGGATGATGTCACCATGAGCAGCAGGATGATGTCACCATGAGCAGCAAGATGATGTCACCATGAGCAGCAAGATGATGTCACCATGAGCAGCAAGATGATAGCCTCACACTTTAACAGTCTTAATTGTTGCAGCAATTGGCCCGATATTGCTGTTCATTTTGTGGATCAAACAGGCCACACCTGGCCTGTTTCTGGTGCACATATTCCTTGATATATATTTGCTAAAACACCTTGCTACAACAAGTGGCAACTTTGTATCAAAGTTTCAGCACTTCATTGTAAAGCGGCACCGTTGCCGTAGAAACGGTCTTAACTGCACATCTTCTCTGTTTGATCTGTGGCCTGATCTTCAGTCAGCTGTTTAACAACTCAACATTCTTAAACGGTCTAGTTTTGTCTCGTCATGTCGGCTAATGTATCTGCACTGGGCTTTAGAATGAAGCACTGACTACATCATGTACAGTGAGCTCTAGAAGTATTGGTGACATATTGTTTTGTCGTTTTGGCTCTGTACTCTAGCACTTTGAAATGGTACAATGATGAGGAGGTTAAAGTGGAGCCTGTCAGCTGTAATTTGAAGGTATTTTCATCCATATAGGTTGAACCGTTTAGGAATTACAGCACGTTTTGTACGTAGTCCCCCCCCCCCCATTTTAGATGCACCAATATCATACTTCCAAGGCATGCTAACATCTCACCATTCCAATAACAGGGAGGTTAGCATTTTGGAGCGGGGTATGATATTTTTGCCTCTGTAACATTCTCACAATTCATTCAGGATTATCCGTAATCATGGTAGCATCCACATCCATTTCGAAGTGTTCAGAAACATATTCTGTTCTTATTTATAATAAAAGTGACTCCAAAATGACACAATACATTATTTGCCATTCATTTCTATTGGGGCTCAAAATAATCTGAAACACAACCAAAACAAACAGCAAATTCATCCAACAAGTCTGCAGAGTCACAAGCATGTAATCAATGCATGCTATGAATATGGGACCAAATACTTACATTTGTACTACTTTAATACACAATAATTTTCGTCCCCTAATATGAATGAAAATACCCACAATTTTAATAAGCTGACAGTTTGCACTTTAACCTCATAGTCATTGTATAATTTAAAATCCAAAGTGCTGGAGCACAGAGCCAAAACAACTAAACATTTGTCACTGACCCAATGGCTGTTAGAGCTCACTGCATATTAAGGGGTACATTCTAACATCGCTGCACTGCTTCACCATCCCAATGGCTGTTAGACAAAATAGTTCCCTAACAAATACTTCCCTAATCACTTGGGCCAATCAACAGATGGCACACGAGTCAAACGACCTCGCTCCGCCTCAAGAGTTGAACTATGTTCAGTCGTGTAACCAAATTGTACTTGTACCAGTTGCCATGTGGCTTGACTTTATCCATGTCGCCCACTATATCATGAAAGCACCATTGACTCCGGAGTCATCAAACAGGCCTCTTTATATTTCTGTGTGCATTGGAACGTAACACAGCCAACCAGCGCTACTCATTGGCTTCCATGTGTTCTAGGGCTGTGTAACAAATAGCACTCTATTCCCAATATAGTACACTACTTTTGACCAGAGCCCTATGGGAGGCCTACGGGCAATGTTAAAACAAAGTGTGCACTATAAACGGAATAGGATGCCATTTGAGACAAAGCCCTAGGCTGTGGGATGACGATAAATATGTCTGTCATCTATAGCCATCTGTGGAGTACTTTAACTGTTCAGATAACAATGGGGTGAGATGATGGAACTGGTAATTGAACAGGACTCGGGGCTTCCTCTAACACTGTTACTGTCAT